>NW_028126039.1:0-496894 GCF_965194825.1 Balaenoptera physalus
GGACCTTGGAAAGACATAGGTCAGGATATTAGCTCAGGATAATGTCAGGACTTTTGATAGCGATGGCAGCAGGGCCTTATTTAAGACGGTTTCAGGACTTTGGAAAGACATAGGTCAGGATATTAGCTCAGGATAATGTCAGGACTTTTGATAGCGATGGCAGCAGGGCCTTTGTTACAGACGGTTTCAGGGCCTGAGTTGGGCCTAGCATCAGAGACTTTGTTAGGTACAGTGTAAGGGACTGAGTTAGGAGTAGTGTCAGGGCCTTGCTTAGGGACAGTGTCAGGGACTGATTTAGGTGTACTGTCTGAGACCTAGTTAGGGACAGTGCTAGGGCCTGAGTTAGGATTAGTGTCAAGGCCTTATTTAGGACCAATTTCAGGGCCTTAGTTTGGACTAGCATCAGAGCCATTGTTAGGAATCGTATGAGGGCCTGAGTTAGGCATACTATCAGGGCGTTAGTTAGGGACAGTTTTAGGGCCTGAGTTAGGATTAGTGTCAAGGCCTTATTTAGGACCAATTTTAGGGCTTTAGTTTGGACTAGCAACAAAGCCTTTGTTAGGTATCATGTCGGGGCCTCAGTTAGGTGTAGTGTCAGGGCCATTGTTAGGGACAGGTTCAGGGCCTGACTTAGGAGAAGTTCAGGGCCTTGGCCAGGGAAAGTGTCAGGGCCTTAGTTAGGGACATTATCAGGGCCTGAATTAGCAGTAGTGTCCAAAGTCCTTAGTGAGGAGAGTAAGGAGTAAGTCAGGACTCAGGCCCTGACACTCTTCTTAAATAAGGCCCTGAGATTACCTGCAACACAGGTCCTAATCTGATTCCTATCATAGGCGCTGATGTTGGACTTAACTAAGGCCCTGACACTGGTCCTAACTAAAGCTGTGACACTACTCTTAACTCAGGCCCTGACACTGTCTCTAACTAAGGCCCTGATATTACTCCAAACTCAGCACTGACACTGTCACTAACTAAGGCCCTGACACTATTCATAGCTCACACCCTAACACAACTCCTAAATCATGCCCTGACAATGTCCCTAACTAAGGCCCTGACACTATTCCTAACTCAGGCGCTGACACAATACTTAAGGAAGGCCCTGACATTACTCCTAACTCAGGCCCTGAAAACGTCCCTAACTAAGGCTGACACAACTCCTAACTCAGGCACTAACACTGTCCCTAAATAAGGCCCTGAAACTATTCCTAACTGAGGCGCTGATACAATACCTAACCAAGGCACTGATGCTACTCCTAACTAAGGCCCTGACACTACTCCTATCTCAAGCAATGACACTGTCCCTAACTTAGGCCCTGACTCTACTCCTGACTCAGGCACTGACACTGGCCCTAACTTAGGCCCTGACACTACTCCTAACTAAGCAACTGACACTGTCCCTAACTAAGGCCCGGACACTACTCCTTACTCAGGCACTGACAATGTCACTAACTAAGGCCGTGACACTACTCCCAAAATAGGCACTGAGACTGTCCCGAAATACGCCCTGACAGTACTCCCAACTCAGGCACTGACACTGTCCTTAACTAAGGCCCTGATACGACTTCCACCTCAGGCACTGACACTCTCCCTAAGTAAGCCCTGATATTACTCCCAATTCCGGCATTGACACTTTCGCTAACTAAGGCCCTGAAACTACTCACAACTCAGGCCCTTACACTGTTACTAACTACCGGTCTCAGACTACTCCTAACTCAGGCCCTGGCACTGTCCGTAACTTAGGCTCTGGCACTATTCCTAACTCAGACACTGACGCTGTCCCTAACTAAGGGTCTGACACTACTACCAACTCAGACACTGACACTCTCCCTAACAAAGGCCTTGACACTACTCTTAACTAATACCCTGACGCTGTCCCTAACAAAGACCCTGACATTATTCCCAACTCAGGCGCTGTCACTCTCCCTAACTAAGACCATGACACTACTCCCATCTCAGCCACTGACACTGTCCCTATGGCCCTGACACTACCTCCAACTCAGGCACTGACACTATCCCTAACGACAGCTCTGACACTTCTCCTAACTCAGGCACTGACACTGTCCCTTAATAATGTCCTGACACAACTCCCAACTCAGGCACTGACATTGTTCCTAACAAAGGCCCTGACACTAATCCCAACATAGGCACTGAGACTGTCACGAAATACGCCCTGACAGTACTCCCAACTCAGGCACAGACAGTGTCCCTAACTAAGGCCCTGACACTACTCTCAAACTAGGCACTGACATTGTCTGTAACTAAGGCCTTGACATTACTCTCAACTCAGGCACTAACACTGTCCCTAACTAAGGACTTGACACGACTCTTAACTCAGGCCCTGGCACAGTCCCTAACAAAGGCCTGCCACTACCCCCAACTCTGGCACTGAGAGTGTCCCTAACTACGGCCATCACACTACTCCTAACTCAGGCACTGACGCTGTCCCTAAGTAAGGCCCTGACACTACTCCCAACGCAGGCACTGACGCTGTCCCTAACTAAGGCTCGGACACTACTCCCAACTCAGGCACTGACGCTGTCCCTACCTAAGGCTCTGACACTACTCCCAACACAGGCATTGACACTGTCCCTAACTAAGGCCCTCACACTACTACTTACTTAGGCACTGACACGCTACCTAAATAAGGCCCTGAGACTACTTCTACCTCAGACCCTGACACTGTCCCTAACGAAGGGCCTGATACTACTCCCAACACAGGCACTGACACTCTCCCTAACTAAGGCCTTGACACTACTTTTAACTCATGCCCTGATGCTGTCCCCAAAAAAGACCCTGAGACTATTCCCAACTCAGGCACTGACACTCTCCCTAACTAAGACCCTGACACTACTCCC
This sequence comes from Balaenoptera physalus, assembly GCF_965194825.1. Classification (NCBI taxonomy): domain Eukaryota; kingdom Metazoa; phylum Chordata; class Mammalia; order Artiodactyla; family Balaenopteridae; genus Balaenoptera; species Balaenoptera physalus. The sequence continues at coordinate 2,853 of NW_028126039.1, forward strand.
ATCTCAGCCACTGACACTGTCCCTAATGCCCGGACACTACTTCCAACTCAGGCACTGACACTGTCCCTAACTAGGCCCTGACACTACTCCCAACTCAGGCACTGACACTGTCCCTAACTAAGGCCCTGACATAACTCCCAACTCCGGCACTGACACTTTCTCTAACTAAGGCCCTGAAACTACTCCCAACTCAGGCACTGACCATGTCCCTAACTAGGCCCTGACACTACTCCCAACTCAGCCACTGACACTGTCCCTAACTAAGGCCCTGACATAACTCCCAACTCTGGCACTGACACTTTCTCTAACTAAGGCCCTGAAACTACTCACAGCTCAGGCCCTGACACTGTTCCTAACTACCGGTCTCAGACTACTCCTAACTTAGGCCCTGACACTATTCCTAACACAGTCACTGACACTGTCCCTAACTAAGGTCCTGAGACTATTCCTAACTCAGACCCTGACACTGTCCATAACGTAGGCCATGTCACTACTCCCAACTCAGGCACTGACGCTGTTCCTAACTAAGGGTCTGACACTACTCCAAACGGAGACACTGACACTCTTCCAAATTAAGGCCTTGACACTACTCTTATCTCAGGCCCTGACACTGTCCATAATAAAGACCCTGACAAAAATCCCAACTTAGGCACTGACAATGTCCGTAACTAAGGCCCTGACACTATTTCCATCTCAGCCACTGACACTGTCCCTAACTATGGCCCTGACACTACTCCCAATGCAAGCACTGGTGCTGTCCCTAACTAAGGCACTGGCACTACTCCCAACTCGCCCTGGCGCTGTCCCTAACTAAGGCTCTGACACTACTCCCAATTCAGGCAATGACAGTGTCCCTAAGTGAGGCAATGACACTACTCCCAACTCAAGCACTAAGGCTCTGGATCATTGTGATGACAAGCGCCATGGAGCATTGTGATGACAAGGGCCATGGAGAATTGTGATGACGGGTCCTGGAGCATTGTGGCGACAAGGGCCATGGAGCATTTTGATTACAGGGGTCATGGGGCATTGTGATGAAAGTGGTCATGGAGCACTGTGATTAAAGTGGTCATGGAACATTTTGATAAAAGTGGCCATGTAGCATTGTGATGAAAAGTGCTATGAAGCATTGGGATGACAGGGGTCATGGAGCATTGGGATGACAAATGCGTGGAGATTTGTGATGACGAGGACCATGGAGCATTGAGATTAGAAGGATCCTGCAGCATTGTGATGACAGGGGCCATGGAGCATTTTAATGACAAGGGACATGGAGCATTGTGATGACAGAAGTCATGGAGCATTGTGGTGACCAGCGGCATGGAGCATTGTGAAGAAAGGGGTACTGTAACATTGTGAAGAAAGGGTCAAGGAGCATTTTGATTACAAGGATCATGGAGCCTTGTGATGACAAGGGTCATGGAGCATTGTGATGACAAGAGTCATGGAGACTTGTGATGACAGGGGGCAAGGAGCTTTGTGATTTCACAGACATGTAGCATTTTAGACAAGGGTCATGGAGCATTGTGATGAAAGGGGTCATGGAGCATTGTGATGATAAGGGCATGGAGCATTGTGATGACAATGGCATGTAGCATTGCGATGACAAAGGTCATGGAGCATTGTGATGACAGGGGTTATGGAGCATTGTGATGATAAGGGCGTGGAGCATTGTGATGACAGTGATCATGGAACATTGTGACGATAAGGGCATCGAGCCGAGTTAGAGACAGTCTAGCGGCCTTGGGACTAAATTCAGTGCCTGAATTAGGCACAGCATAAGGTCTTTAGTTAGCATAAGAGGTAGGACATTAGCTCGGGACAGGGTTAGGGTAAAGGCTTGGAATCGTGTCAGGAAATGACCTAAGGATAGTGTGAAGACCTTTGTTACTGAGACTCTCAGGGACTTATTCAGAAGCAGCGTTAGGGCTTCAGGTAGGCACAGCATCAGGGCCTGACTTAGGGAGAGCGACAGGGCCTGAGTGAGGCCTAATGTCAGGCCCTTAGCTGGGGACACTGTCAGGGAATGACTTAGGAGCAGCATCAGTGCCTTTGTTGGATCAGCTTTAGGCTCTTAGTTAAAGACATGACCGGAGCCCAAGGTAGTCACAGCGTCAAGGCCTCAGTTAGGGAAAGCTTCAGGGTCTGAGTTACAGACAGCCTCAGGTCTTCACTTAAAGACAGCGACAGGGCTTTCTTAGGGACAGTGTCAGGACCTTGGTTAGAAATGAGTCAGGATATTAGCTCAGGAGAGTGTCAGGATTTTAGTTCTTGCTGGCCGCAGGGCCTATATTAAGGACAGATTCCGGGCCTTTGTTAGATTCAGTGTCATGGCCTTAGTTAGGAGTAGTCAGGGCCTTAGTTAGGGAGAGCATTAGGGTTTCAGTTAGCATAAGATGCAGGAGATTATCTCGGGACAGAGTCAGGTCCCAGGCCACAGATAGTGAAAGGAAATGACCAAGGGATAACGAGAAGACCTTAGTTATTGAGAGCATCAGGGCCTTAGTTAGCAGCAGCATGAGCGCCTCTAATCAGGACCAGCGCCAGGGCTTGATGTACGGACAGCGTCAGAGCCTAACTAAGGTACAGCAACAGGGCCTAAGTGAGGCCTATCTTTAGGGCCTGAGTAAGGGACAGTATCAGGGCATGACTTAGGAGCAGCATAAAGGCCTCTGTAGGATCAGCATTAGGCTCTTCGTTAAAGCTATTATCAGGGCTTCCGTTAGGGATAGCCTCAAGGCCTCACTTAGGGACAGCGTCAGGGCTTACTTTGGGAAAGTTTCAGGACCTTGGGAAGACATGGGTCAGGCTATTAGCTCAGGGTAATATCAGGTGTTCAGATATTGACGGCAGCAGGGCCTTAGTTAGAGGCAGTGTCAGGGCCTAAGTTAGGACTAGCATCAGAGCCTTTGTTAGGTACAGTGTCAGTGACTGAGTTAGGTGTAGTGTCAGAGCCTTAGTTAGGGACAGTGTCAGGGCCTGCATTAGGACGAGCTTCCAGGCCTCAGTTAGGGACAGGTTCACGGCCTCGGACCTAAATTCAGGGCCTCATTTAGGGACACAATCAGGGATTTAGCTCGCATAAGGGGATCTACAGCTGAAAGCAACCTGAACACCACCACAAGCAGATGCAGAAGTGAATCATGCACGCTCCTATGAAGGAATATTCCACAGCAGTTGAGGACATTTTGTTTAAAGTTAGTAACACTATAAAAATTATGTTTTGAAGAAAACTCTATACAGATGATGAAAGAATCTCGTTCTAAAGAATCTCTTTAGCTAATCTCGACATTAGCTAAAGAGAAGGTTAGGTTAAGGTCTAGGGAGAGTGTCAGGAAATGACCTAGGGATAGTGTCAAGACCTTAGTTACTTAGCACATCAGGACCTAATTTAGGAGCAGTGAGTGTCAGGGCTTCGGATAGGAATAGCGTCAGAGCCTGACTTAGGGAGTGGGACAGGGCCTGAGTGAGGCCTAGCGTCAGGGACTTAGCTAGAGACAGTGTCAGGGCATGACTTAGGAGCAACATAAGAGCCACGGTAGGATCAGCCTCAGGGGCTATGTTAAAGATATTATCAGGGCCTCTGTTAGGGACAGCCTCAAGGCCTCACTTCGAGACAGCATCAGGGCTTCCTTAGGGACAGTTTCAGGACCTTGGTAAGAGATGGGTCAAGAAATTAGCTCAGGATAGTGTCAGGACTTTAGATATTGTCGACAGCAGGGCCTTAGTTAGGGACAGTGTCAGGCCCTAAATTAGGACGAACATCGAGGCCTTAGTTATGGACAGGGTCACAGCCTCGAGAGTAATTTTAGGCCCTTAGTTAAGGACAGCAGCAGGGTTGTAGTTAGCATAAGAGGCACGACATTTGCTAGGGACATGATCAGGTTATGGTCTAGGGATAGTGTCAGGAAAGGACCTAAGCATAGTGTCAAAACCTTAGTTACTGAGACTATCGGATCCTTATTTAGAACCAGTGTCAGGGCTTCAGGGAGGGACACCGTCAGAGCCTGACTTAGGGAGAGCAACAGGGCCTGAGTGAGGCTTAGCATCAGGCCCTTAGCTGGGCACACTGTCAGGGCATGACTTTGGAGCAGCATCAGCGTCTTTGCTGGATCAGCATTAAGGTCTTCGTTAGGTACATGATCAGGGCCTGAACTAGGCACAGCTTCAAGGCTTCAGTTAAGGAAAGCTTCAGGGCCTGAGTTAGGGAGAGCCTCAGGTCTTCACTTAGGGACAGCGTCAGGGCTTACTTTGGGACAGTTTCAAGACCTTGGTAAGACATGGGTCAGGTTATTAGCTCCGGATAATGTCAGGACTTTAGATGTTGATGGCAGCAGCCCTTAGTTAGAGACAGTGTCAGGCCCTGAGTTACGACTAGCATCAGAGCCTTTGTTAGATACAATATACTGGACTGAATTAGGAGTAGAGTCAGGGCCTTAGTTAGTGACAGTGTCAGGGCCTGACTTAGGGAGAGCGACAGGGCCTGAGTGAGGCTTAGCATCAGGCCCTTAGCTGGGCACACTGTCAGGGCATGACTTTGGAGCAGCATCAGCGTCTTTGCTGGATCAGCATTAAGGTCTTCGTTAGGTACATGATCAGGGCCTGAATTAGTCACAGCTTCAAGGCTTCAGTTAAGGAAAGCTTCAGGGTCTGAGTTAGGGACAGCCTCAGGTCTTCACTTAGGGACAGCGTCAGGGCTTACTTTGGGACAGTTTCAGGACCTTGGAAAGACATAGGTCAGGATATTAGCTCAGGATAATGTCAGGACTTTTGATAGCGATGGCAGCAGGGCCTTATTTAAGACGGTTTCAGGACTTTGGAAAGACATAGGTCAGGATATTAGCTCAGGATAATGTCAGGACTTTTGATAGCGATGGCAGCAGGGCCTTTGTTACAGACGGTTTCAGGGCCTGAGTTGGGCCTAGCATCAGAGACTTTGTTAGGTACAGTGTAAGGGACTGAGTTAGGAGTAGTGTCAGGGCCTTGCTTAGGGACAGTGTCAGGGACTGATTTAGGTGTACTGTCTGAGACCTAGTTAGGGACAGTGCTAGGGCCTGAGTTAGGATTAGTGTCAAGGCCTTATTTAGGACCAATTTCAGGGCCTTAGTTTGGACTAGCATCAGAGCCATTGTTAGGAATCGTATGAGGGCCTGAGTTAGGCATACTATCAGGGCGTTAGTTAGGGACAGTTTTAGGGCCTGAGTTAGGATTAGTGTCAAGGCCTTATTTAGGACCAATTTTAGGGCTTTAGTTTGGACTAGCAACAAAGCCTTTGTTAGGTATCATGTCGGGGCCTCAGTTAGGTGTAGTGTCAGGGCCATTGTTAGGGACAGGTTCAGGGCCTGACTTAGGAGAAGTTCAGGGCCTTGGCCAGGGAAAGTGTCAGGGCCTTAGTTAGGGACATTATCAGGGCCTGAATTAGCAGTAGTGTCCAAAGTCCTTAGTGAGGAGAGTAAGGAGTAAGTCAGGACTCAGGCCCTGACACTCTTCTTAAATAAGGCCCTGAGATTACCTGCAACACAGGTCCTAATCTGATTCCTATCATAGGCGCTGATGTTGGACTTAACTAAGGCCCTGACACTGGTCCTAACTAAAGCTGTGACACTACTCTTAACTCAGGCCCTGACACTGTCTCTAACTAAGGCCCTGATATTACTCCAAACTCAGCACTGACACTGTCACTAACTAAGGCCCTGACACTATTCATAGCTCACACCCTAACACAACTCCTAAATCATGCCCTGACAATGTCCCTAACTAAGGCCCTGACACTATTCCTAACTCAGGCGCTGACACAATACTTAAGGAAGGCCCTGACATTACTCCTAACTCAGGCCCTGAAAACGTCCCTAACTAAGGCTGACACAACTCCTAACTCAGGCACTAACACTGTCCCTAAATAAGGCCCTGAAACTATTCCTAACTGAGGCGCTGATACAATACCTAACCAAGGCACTGATGCTACTCCTAACTAAGGCCCTGACACTACTCCTATCTCAAGCAATGACACTGTCCCTAACTTAGGCCCTGACTCTACTCCTGACTCAGGCACTGACACTGGCCCTAACTTAGGCCCTGACACTACTCCTAACTAAGCAACTGACACTGTCCCTAACTAAGGCCCGGACACTACTCCTTACTCAGGCACTGACAATGTCACTAACTAAGGCCGTGACACTACTCCCAAAATAGGCACTGAGACTGTCCCGAAATACGCCCTGACAGTACTCCCAACTCAGGCACTGACACTGTCCTTAACTAAGGCCCTGATACGACTTCCACCTCAGGCACTGACACTCTCCCTAAGTAAGCCCTGATATTACTCCCAATTCCGGCATTGACACTTTCGCTAACTAAGGCCCTGAAACTACTCACAACTCAGGCCCTTACACTGTTACTAACTACCGGTCTCAGACTACTCCTAACTCAGGCCCTGGCACTGTCCGTAACTTAGGCTCTGGCACTATTCCTAACTCAGACACTGACGCTGTCCCTAACTAAGGGTCTGACACTACTACCAACTCAGACACTGACACTCTCCCTAACAAAGGCCTTGACACTACTCTTAACTAATACCCTGACGCTGTCCCTAACAAAGACCCTGACTTTATTCCCAACTCAGGCGCTGTCACTCTCCCTAACTAAGACCATGACACTACTCCCATCTCAGCCACTGACACTGTCCCTATGGCCCTGACACTACCTCCAACTCAGGCACTGACACTATCCCTAACGACAGCTCTGACACTTCTCCTAACTCAGGCACTGACACTGTCCCTTAATAATGTCCTGACACAACTCCCAACTCAGGCACTGACATTGTTCCTAACAAAGGCCCTGACACTAATCCCAACATAGGCACTGAGACTGTCACGAAATACGCCCTGACAGTACTCCCAACTCAGGCACAGACAGTGTCCCTAACTAAGGCCCTGACACTACTCTCAAACTAGGCACTGACATTGTCTGTAACTAAGGCCTTGACATTACTCTCAACTCAGGCACTAACACTGTCCCTAACTAAGGACTTGACACGACTCTTAACTCAGGCCCTGGCACAGTCCCTAACAAAGGCCTGCCACTACCCCCAACTCTGGCACTGAGAGTGTCCCTAACTACGGCCATCACACTACTCCTAACTCAGGCACTGACGCTGTCCCTAAGTAAGGCCCTGACACTACTCCCAACGCAGGCACTGACGCTGTCCCTAACTAAGGCTCGGACACTACTCCCAACTCAGGCACTGACGCTGTCCCTACCTAAGGCTCTGACACTACTCCCAACACAGGCATTGACACTGTCCCTAACTAAGGCCCTCACACTACTACTTACTTAGGCACTGACACGCTACCTAACTAAGGCCCTGAGACTACTTCTACCTCAGACCCTGACACTGTCCCTAACGAAGGGCCTGATACTACTCCCAACACAGGCACTGACACTCTCCCTAACTAAGGCCTTGACACTACTTTTAACTCATGCCCTGATGCTGTCCCCAAAAAAGACCCTGAGACTATTCCCAACTCAGGCACTGACACTCTCCCTAACTAAGACCCTGACACTACTCCCATCGCAGCCACTGACACTGTCCCTAATGCCCTGACACTACTTCCAACACAGGCACTGAAACTGTCCCTAACTAGGCCCTGACACTACTCCCAACTCAGGCACTGACACTGTCCCTAACTAAGGCCCTGACATAACTCCCAACTCCGGCACTGACACTTTCTCTAACTAAGGCCCTGAAACTACCCCCAACTCAGGCACTGACCATGTCCCTAACTAGGCCCTGACACTACTCCCAACTCAGGCACTGACACTGTCCCTAACTAAGGCCCTGACATAACTCCCAACTCCGGCACTGACACTTTCTCTAACTAAGGCCCTGAAACTACTCACAGCTCAGGCCCTGACACTGTTCCTAACTACCGGTCTCAGACTACTCCTAACTTAGGCCCTGACACTATTCCTAACACAGTCACTGACACTGTCCCTAACTAAGGTCCTGAGACTATTCCTAACTCAGACTCTGACACTGTCCATAACTTAGGCCATGTCACTACTCCCAACTCAGGCACTGACGCTGTTCCTAACTAAGGGTCTGACACTACTCCAAACGGAGACACTGACACTCTTCCAAATTAAGGCCTTGACACTACTCTTATCTCAGGCCCTGACACTGTCCATAATAAAGACCCTGACAAAAATCCCAACTTAGGCACTGACAATGTCCGTAACTAAGGCCCTGACACTATTTCCATCTCCGCCACTGACACTGTCCCTAACTATGGCCCTGACACTACTCCCAATGCAAGCACTGGTGCTGTCCCTAACTAAGGCACTGGCACTACTCCCAACTCGCCCTGGCGCTGTCCCTAACTAAGGCTCTGACACTACTCCCAATTCAGGCAATGACAGTGTCCCTAACTGAGGCAATGACACTACTCCCAACTCAAGCACTAAGGCTCTGGATCATTGTGATGACAAGCGCCATGGAGCATTGTGATGACAAGGGCCATGGAGAATTGTGATGACGGGTCCTGGAGCATTGTGGCGACAAGGGCCATGGAGCATTTTGATTACAGGGGTCATGGGGCATTGTGATGAAAGTGGTCATGGAGCACTGTGATTAAAGTGGTCATGGAACATTTTGATAAAAGTGGCCATGTAGCATTGTGATGAAAAGTGCTATGGAGCATTGGGATGACAGGGGTCATGGAGCATAGGGATGACAAATGCGTGGAGATTTGTGATGACGAGGACCATGGAGCATTGAGATTATAAGGATCCTGCAGCATTGTGATGACAGGGGCCATGGAGCATTTTAATGACAAGGGACATGGAGCATTGTGATGACAGAAGTCATGGAGCATTGTGGTGACCAGCGGCATGGAGCATTGTGAAGAAAGGGGTACTGTAACATTGTGAAGAAAGGGTCAAGGAGCATTTTGATTACAAGGATCATGGAGCCTTGTGATGACAAGGGTCATGGAGCATTGTGATGACAAGAGTCATGGAGACTTGTGATGACAGGGGGCAGGGAGCTTTATGATTTCACAGACATGTAGCATTTTAGACAAGGGTCATGGAGCATTGTGATGAAAGGGGTCATGGAGCATTGTGATGATAAGGGCATGGAGCATTGTGATGACAATGGCATGTAGCATTGCGATGACAAAGGTCATGGAGCATTGTGATGACAGGGGTTATGGAGCATTGTGATGATAAGGGCGTGGAGCATTGTGATGACAGTGATCATGGAACATTGTGACGATAAGGGCATCGAGCCGAGTTAGAGACAGTCTAGCGGCCTTGGGACTAAATTCAGTGCCTGAATTAGGCACAGCATAGGGTCTTTAGTTAGCATACGAGGTAGGACATTAGCTCGGGACAGGGTTAGGGTAAAGGCTTGGAATCGTGTCAGGAAATGACCTAAGGATAGTGTGAAGACCTTTGTTACTGAGACTCTCAGGGACTTATTCAGAAGCAGCGTTAGGGCTTCAGGTAGGCACAGCATCAGGGCCTGACTTAGGGAGAGCGACAGGGCCTGAGTGAGGCCAAATGTCACGCCCTTAGCTGGGGACACTGTCAGGGAATGACTTAGGAGCAGCATCAGTGCCTTTGTTGGATCAGCTTTAGGCTCTTAGTTAAAGACATGACCGGAGCCCAAGTTAGTCACAGCGTCAAGGCCTCAGTTAGGGAAAGCTTCAGGGTCTGAGTTACAGACAGCCTCAGGTCTTCACTTAAAGACAGCGACAGGGCTTTCTTAGGGACAGTGTCAGGACCTTGGTTAGAAATGAGTCAGGATATTAGCTCAGGAGAGTGTCAGGATTTTAGTTCTTGCTGGCAGCAGGGCCTATATTAAGGACAGATTCCGGGCCTTTGTTAGATGCAGTGTCATGGCCTTAGTTAGGAGTAGTCAGGGCCTTAGTTAGGGAGAGCATTAGGGTTTCAGTTAGCATAAGATGCAGGAGATTATCTCGGGACAGAGTCAGGTCCCAGGCCAGAGATAGTGAAAGGAAATGACCAAGGGATAACGAGAAGACCTTAGTTATTGAGAGCATCAGGGCCTTAGTTAGCAGCAGCATGAGCGCCTCTAAACAGGACCAGCGCCAGGGCTTGATGTACGGACAGCGTCAGAGCCTAACTAAGGTACAGCAACAGGGCCTAAGTGAGGCCTATCTTTAGGGCCTGAGTAAGGGACAGTATCAGGGCATGACTTAGGAGCAGCATAAAGGCCTCTGTAGGATCAGCATTAGGCTCTTCGTTAAAGCTATTATCAGGGCCTCCGTTAGGGATAGCCTCAAGGCCTCACTTAGGGACAGCGTCAGGTCTTACTTTGGGAAAGTTTCAGGACCTTGGTAAGACATGGGTCAGGCTATTAGCTCAGGGTAATATCAGGTGTTCAGATATTGACGGCAGCAGGGCCTTAGTTAGAGGCAGTGTCAGGGCCTAAGTTAGGACTAGCATCAGAGCCTTTGTTAGGTACAGTGTCAGTGACTGAGTTAGGTGTAGTGTCAGAGCCTTAGTTAGGGACAGTGTCAGGGCCTGCATTAGGACGAGCTTCCAGGCCTCAGTTAGGGACAGGTTCACGGCCTCGGACCTAAATTCAGGGCCTCATTAAGGGACACAATCAGGGATTTAGCTCGCATAAGGGGATCTACAGCTGAAAGCAACCTGAACACCACCACAAGCAGATGCAGAAGTGAACCATGCACGCTCCTATGAAGGAATATTCCACAGCAGTTTAGTACATTTTGTTTAAAGTTAGTAACACTATAAAAATTATGTTTTGAAGAAAACTCTATACAGATGATGAAAGAATCTCGTTCTAAAGAATCTCTTTAGCTAATCTCGACATTAGCTAAAGAGAAGGTTAGGTTAAGGTCTAGGGAGAGTGTCAGGAAATGACCTAGGGATAGTGTCAAGACCTTAGTTACTTAGCACATCAGGACCTAATTTAGGAGCAGTGAGTGTCAGGGCTTCGGGTAGGAATAGCGTCAGAGCCTGACTTAGGGAGTGGGACAGGGCCTGAGTGAGGCCTAGCGTCAGGGACTTAGCTGGAGACAGTGTCAGGGCATGACTTAGGAGCAACATAAGAGCCACGGTAGGATCAGCCTCAGGGGCTATGTTAAAGATATTATCAGGGCCTCTGTTAGGGACAGCCTCAAGGCCTCACTTCGAGACAGCATCAGGGCTTCCTTAGGGACAGTTTCAGGACCTTGGTAAGAGATGGGTCAAGAAATTAGCTCAGGATAGTGTCAGGACTTTAGATATTGACGACAGCAGGGCCTTAGTTAGGGACAGGGTCAGGCCCTAAATTAGGACGAACATCGAGGCCTTAGTTATGGACAGGGTCACAGCCTCGAGAGTAATTTTAGGCCCTTAGTTAAGGACAGCAGCAGGGTTGTAGTTAGCATAAGAGGCACGACATTTGCTAGGGACAGGGTCAGGTTATGGTCTAGGGATAGTGTCAGGAAAGGACCTAAGCATAGTGTCAAAACCTTAGTTACTGAGACTATCGGATCCTTATTTAGAACCAGTGTCAGGGCTTCAGGGAGGGACACCATCAGAGCCTGACTTAGGGAGAGCAACAGGGCCTGAGTGAGGCCTAGCGTCAGGCCCTTAGCTGAGGACACTGTCAGGGCATGACTTAGGAACAGAATCAGCGCCTCTGTTGGATCAGCCTTAGCGTCTTTGTTACAGATATGATCAGGGCCTGACTTAGTCACAGCTTCTAGGCCTCAGTTAGGGAAAGCTTCAGGCCTGAGTTAGGGGCAGCCTCAGTTCTTAACATAGGGACAGCGACAGGGCTTTCTTAGGGACAGTGTCAGGACCTTGGTAAGAAATATGTCAGGATATTAACTCAGGCTAGTGTCCAGTTTTGAGTTATTGCTGACAGCAGGGCCTATATTAGGGGCAAATTCTGAGCCTTACTTAGAGACAGTGTCAGGGCCTGAGTTCGGACTAGCATCAGAGCCCTTGTAAAGTAGAGTGTCAGGGACTGAGTTAGGTGTAGTGTCAGGGCTTTAGTTAGGACAGTGTCAGCGCCTCAGTTAGGATGAGCCTCCAACCTCAGTTAGGGACAGGTGGACGGCCTCCGGACTAATTTCAGGCTCTTAGTTAGAGACAGCCTCAGGGATTTAGTTAGCATAAGAGGCTTGACAATAGCTAAAGACAAGTTTAGGTTAAGATCTAGGGATAGTGTCAGGAAATGACCTAGGGATAGTGTCAAGACCATAGCTAATTAGAGCATCAGTGCCTAATTTAGGCCCAGTGTCAGGGCTTCAGGTAGGGACAGAGTCTTAGCCTGACTTAGGGAGAGCGACAGGGCCTGAGTGATGCCTAGAGTCAGGGCCTTAGCTACGGACAGCGTCAGGGCATGACATAGGATCAACATAAGGGTCTCTGTAAGATCAGCATTAGAGTTTAGTTAAAGACATTATCAGGACCTCTGTGAGGGACAGCCTCAGGGCCTCACTGAGGGACAGTGTCAGGGCTAACGATGGGAGAGTTTCAGGACCTTGGTAAGACATGGGTCAGGATATTAGCTCAGGATAATGTCAGGACTTTAGATATTGATGGTAGCAGCGCCTACGTTAACGAAAGTTTCAAGGCGTTAGTTAGGAGTAGCGGGCCTCTGATAGGTCCATTGTCAGATCCTCAGTTAGCAATAGTGTTAGGGCGTTAGTTAGGGACAGTGTCAGGGCCGGATGTAGGGCGAGCATCTAGGCCTTCGTTCGGGACAGTTTCATGGTCTTGGGACTAAATTCAGTGCCTGAGGTAGGCACAGCCTAAGGGCTTCAGTTAGCATAAGAGGCAGGACATTAGCTTGTGGCCGTGTCAGTTTAACATCTAGAGATAGTGTCAGGAAATGACCTAAGGATAGTGTGAAGACCTTTGTTACGGAGACTCTCAGGGCCTTATTCAGAACCAGTGTTAGGGCTTTAGGTAGGGACAGCATCAGAGCCTGACTTAGGGAGAGCGTTAGGGTCTGAGTGAGGCCTAGCATCAGACACTTAGTGGGGGACACTAAAGGGCATGACTTAGGAGCAGCATCAGGGCCTCTGTTGGATCAGCCTTAGGGTCTTAGTTAAAGACATGATCAGGGTCTGAGTTAGTCACAGCATCAAGGCCTGAGTTAGTTAGGGAAAGCTTCAGGGCCTCACATAGGGACAGCGTCAGGGCTTGCTTTGGGACAGTTTCAGGACCTTGGTAAGACATGGGTCAGGTTATTAGCTCCGGATAATGTCAGGACTTTAGATGTTGATGGCAGCAGCCCTTAGTTAGAGACAGTGTCAGGCCCTGAGTTACGACTAGCATCAGAGTCTTTGTTAGATACAATGTACGGGACTGAATTAGGAGTAGAGTCAGGGCCTTAGTTAGTGACAGTGTCAGGGCCTGACTTAGGGAGAGCGACAGGGCCTGAGTGAGGCTTAGCATCAGGCCCTTAGCTGGGCACAGTGTCAGGGCATGACTTTGGAGCAGCATCAGCCTCTTTGCTGGATCAGCATTAAGGTCTTCGTTAGGTACATGATCAGGGCCTGAATTAGTCACAGCTTCAAGGCTTCAGTTCAGGAAAGCTTCAGGGCCTGAGTTAGGGACAGCCTCAGGTCTTCACTTAGGGACAGCGTCAGGGCTTACTTTGGGACAGTTTCAGGACCTTGGAAGGACCTAGGTCAGGATATTAGCTCAGAATAATGTCAGGACTTTTGATAGTGTTGGCAGCAGGGCTTTAGTTACAGACGGTTTCAGGGCCTGAGTTAGGCCTAGCATCAGAGACTTTTTTAGGTACCGTGTAAGGGACTGAGTTAGGAGTAGTGTCAGGGCCTTGCTTAGGGACAGTGTCAGGGTCTGATTTAGGTGTACTGTCTGAGACCTAGTTAGGGACAGTGCTAGGGCCTGAGTTAGGATTAGTGTCAAGGCCTTAGTTAGGACCAATTTCAGGGCCTTAGTTTGGACTAGCATCAGAGCCATTGTTAGGAATCGTATGAGGGCCTGAGTTAGGCATACTATCAGGGCCTTAGTTAGGGACAGTTTTAGGGCCTGAGTTAGGATTAGTGTCAAGACCTTATATAGGACCAATTTTAGGGCTTTAGTTTGGACTAGCAACAAAGCCTTTGTTAGGTATCATGTCGGGGCCTCAGTTAGGTTTAGTGTCAGGGCCATTGTTAGGGACAGTATCAGGGCCTGACTTAGGAGAAGTTCAGGGCCTTAGCCAGGGAAAGTGTCAGTGCCTGAATTAGCAGTAGTGTCCAAAGTCCTTAGTGAGGAGAGTAAGGAGTAAGTCAGGACTCAGGCCCTGACACTGTTCTTAAATAAGGCCCTGACATTACCTGTAACACAGGTCGTGATCTGATTCCTATCATAGGCGCTGATGTTGGACTTAACTAAGGCCCTGACACTGGTCCTAACTAAAGCTGTGACACTATTCTTAACTCAGGCCCTGACACTGTCCCTAACAAAGCCTCTGACACTACTCCTAAATCAGGCACTGACACTGTCCGTAACTAAGGCCCTGACATACACCTAACTCAGGCCCTGGCACTGTCTCTAACTAAGGCCCTGATACTATTCCAAACTCAGCACTGACACTGTCACTAACTAAGGCGCTGACACTATTCATAGCTCACGCCCTAACACAACTCCTAAATCATGCCCTGACAATGTCCCTAACTAAAGCCCTGACACTACTCCTATCTCAAGCAATGACACTGTCCCTAACTTAGGCCCTGACTCTACTCCTGACTCAGGCACTGACACTGGCCCTAACTTAGGCCGTGACGCTACTCCTAACAAAGCAACTGACACTGTCCCTAACTAAGGCCCGGACACTACTCCTTACTCAGGCACTGATAATGTCACTAACTAAGGCCGTGACACTACTCCCCAAATAGGCATGGAGACTGTCCCGAAATACGCCCTGACAGTACTCCCATCTCAGGCACTGTCACTGTCCCTAACTAAGGCCCTGACACTACTCCCAAACTAGGCACTGACATTGTCCCTAACTAAGGACTTGACATTACTCTCAACTCAGGCACTAACACTGTCCCTAACTAAGGACTTGTCACTACTCTTAACTCAGGCCCTGGCACAGTCCCTAACAAAAGCCTGCCACTACCCCCAACTCTGGCACTGAGAGTGTCCCTAACTACGGCCATCACACTACTCCTAACTCAGGCACTGATGCTGTCCCTAAGTAAGGCCCTGACACTACTCCCAACGCAAGTACTGGTGCTGTCCCTAACTAAGGCACTGGCACTACTCCCAACTCGCCCTGGCGCTGTCCCTAACTAAGGCTCTGACACTACTCCCAATTCAGGCAATGACAGTGTCCCTAACTGAGGCAATGACACTACTCCCAACTCAAGCACTAAGGCTGTGGATCATTGTGATGACAAGCGCCATGGAGCATTGTGAGGATAAGGGCCATGGAGAATTGTGATGACGGGTCCTGGAGCATTGTGGAGACAAGGGCCATGGAGCATTTTGATTAAAGGGGTCATGGGGCATTGTGATGAAAGTGGTCATGGAGCACTGTGATTAAAGTGGTCATGGAACATTTTGATAAAAGTGGCCATGTAGCATTGTGATGAAAAGTGCTATGGAGCATTGGGATGACAGGGGTCATGGAGCATTGTGATGACAAATGCGTGGAGATTTGTGATGACGAGGACCATGGAGCGTTGAGATTATAAGGATCCTGCAGCATTGTGATGACAGGGGCCATGGAGCATTTTAATGACAAGGGACATGGAACATTGTGATGACAGAAGTCATGGAGCATTGTGGTGACCAGTGGCATGGAGCATTGTGAAGAAAGGGGTACTGTAACATTGTGAAGAAAGGGTCAAGGAGCATTTTGATTACAAGGATCATGGAGCCTTGTGATGACAAGGGTCATGGAGCATTGTGATGACAAGAGTCATGGAGACTTGTGATGACAGGGGGCATGGAGCTTTGTGATTTCACAGACATGTAGCATTTTAGACAAGGGTCATGGAGCATTGTGATGAAAGGGGTCATGGAGCATTGTGATGATAAGGGCATGGAGCATTTTGATGACAATGGCACGCAGCATTGCGATGACAAAGGTCATGGAGCATTGTGATGACAAGGGTTATGGAGCATTGTGATGACAAGGGCTTGGAGCATTGTGATGACAGTGATCATGGAACATTGTGACGATAAGGGCATCGAGCCGAGTTAGGGACAGTCTAGCGGCCTTGGGACTAAATTCAGTGCCTGAATTAGGCACAGCATAAGGTCTTTAGTTAGCATAAGAGGTAGGACATTAGCTCGGGACAGGGTTAGGTTAAAGGCTTGGAATCGTGTCAGGAAATGACCTAAGGATAGTGTGAAGACCTTTGTTACTGAGACTCTCAGGGACTTATTCAGAAGCAGCGTTAGGGCTTCAGGTAGGCACAGCATCAGGGCCTGACTTAGGGAGAGCGACAGGGCCTGAGTGAGGCCTAATGTCAGGCCTTTAGCTGGGGACACTGTCAGGGAATGACTTAGGAGCAGCATCAGTGCCTTTGTTGGATCAGCTTTAGGCTCTTAGTTAAAGACATGACCGGAGCCCAAGGTAGTCACAGCGTCAAGGCCTCAGTTAGGGAAAGCTTCAGGGTCTGAGTTACAGACAGCCTCAGGTCTTCACTTAAAGACAGCGACAGGGCTTTCTTAGGGACAGTGTCAGGACCTTGGTTAGAAATGAGTCAGGATATTAGCTCAGGAGAGTGTCAGGATTTTAGTTCTTGCTGGCAGCAGGGCCTATATTAAGGACAGATTCCGGGCCTTTGTTAGATTCAGTGTCATGGGCTTAGTTAGGAGTAGTCAGGGCCTTAGTTAGGAGTAGTCAGGGCCTTAGTTAGGGAGAGCATTAGGGTTTCAGTTAGCATAAGATGCAGGAGATTATCTCGGGACAGAGTCAGGTCCCAGGCCAGAGATAGTGAAAGGAAATGACCATGGGATAACGAGAAGACCTTAGTTATTGAGAGCATCAGGGCCTTAGTTAGCAGCAGCATGAGCGCCTCTAATCAGGACCAGCGCCAGGGCTTGATGTACGGACAGCGTCAGAGCCTAACTAAGGTACAGCAACAGGGCCTAAGTGAGGCCTATCTTTAGGGCCTGAGTAAGGGACAGTATCAGGGCATGACTTAGGAGCAGCATAAAGGCCTCTGCAGGATCAGCATTAGGGTCTTCGTTAAAGCTATTATCAGGGCCTCCGTTAGGGATAGCCTCAAGGCCTCACTTAGGGACAGCGTCAGGGCTTACTTTGGGAAAGTTTCAGGACCTTGGTAAGACATGGGTCAGGCTATTAGCTCAGGGTAATATCAGGTGTTCAGATATTGACGGCAGCAGGGCCTTAGTTAGAGGCAGTGTCAGGGCCTAAGTTAGGACTAGCATCAGAGCCTTTGTTAGGTACAGTGTCAGTGACTGAGTTAGGTGTAGTGTCAGAGCCTTAGTTAGGGACAGTGTCAGGGCCTGCATTAGGACGAGCTTCCAGGCCTCAGTTAGGGACAGGTTCACGGCCTCGGACCTAAATTCAGGGCCTCATTTAGGGACAGAATCAGGGAATTAGCTAGCATAAGGGGATCTACAGCTGAAAGCAACCTGAACACCACCACAAGCAGATGCAGAAGTGAACCATGCACGCTCCTATGAAGGAATATTCCACAGCAGTTGAGTACATTTTGTTTAAAGTTAGTAACACTATAAAAATTATGTTTTGAAGAAAACTCTATTCAGAAGATGAAAGAATCTCGTTCTAAAGAATCCCTTTTGCTAATCTCGACATTAGCTAAAGAGAAGGTTAGGTTAAGGTCTAGGGAGAGTGTCAGGAAATGACCTAGGGATAGTGTCAAGACCTTAGTTACTTAGCACATCAGGACCTAATTTAGGAGCAGTGAGTGTCAGGGCTTCGGGTAGGAACAGCGTCAGAGCCTGACTTAGGGAATGGGACAGGACCTGAGTGAGGCCTAGCGTCAGGGCCTTAGCTAGAGACAGTGTCAGGGCATGACTTAGGAGCAGCATAAGAGCCACGGTAGGATCAGCCTCAGGGGCTATGTTAAAGATATTATCAGGGCCTCTGTTAGGGACAGCCTCAAGGCCTCACTTCGAGACAGCATCAGGGCTTCCTTAGGGACAGTTTCAGGAGCTTGGTAAGAGATGGGTCAAGAAATTAGCTCAGGATCGTGTCAGGACTTTAGATATTGACGACAGCAGGGTCTTAGTTAGGGACAGTGTCAGGCCCTGAATTAGGACGAACATCGAGGCCTTAGGTACGGACAGGGTCACAGCCTCGAGAGTAATTTTAGGCCCTTAGTTAAGGACAGCAGCAGGGCTGTAGTTAGCATAAGAGGCACGACATTTGCTAGGGACAGGGTCAGGTTATGGTCTAGGGATAGTGTCAGGAAAGGACCTAAGCATAGTGTCAAAACCTTAGTTACTGAGAGTATCAGATCCTTATTTAGAACCAGTGTCAGGGCTTCGGGTAGGGACAGCATCAGAGCCTGACTTAGGGAGAGCGACAGGGCCTGAGTGAGGCATAGCGTCAGGCCCTTAGCTGAGGACACTGTCAGGGCATGACTTAGGAACAGAATCAGCGCCTCTGTTGGATCAGCCTTAGCGTCTTTGTTACAGAGATGATCAGGGCCTGACTTAGTCACAGCTTCAAGGCCTCAGTTAGGGAAAGCTTCAGGGCCTGAGTTAGGGGCAGCCTCAGTTCTTAACACAGGGACAGCGACAGGGCTTTCTTAGGGACAGTGTCAGGACCTTGGTTAGAAATATGTCAGGATATTAACTCAGGCTAGTGTCCAGTTTTTAGTTATTGCTGACAGCAGGGCCTATATTAGGGGCAAATTCTGAGCCTTACTTAGAGACAGTGTCAGGGCCTGAGTTAGGACTAGCATCAGAGCCATTGTAAAGTACAGTGTCAGGGCTTTAGTTAGAGACAGCCTCAGGGATTTAGTTAGCATAAGAGGCTTGACAATAGCTAAAGACAAGATTAGGTTAAGATCTAGGGATAGTGTCAGGAAATGACCTAGGGATAGTGTCAAGACCATAGCTAATTAGAGCATCAGTGCCTAATTTAGGCCCAGTGTCAGGGCTTCAGGTAGGGACAGAGTCTTAGCCTGACTTAGGGAGAGCGACAGGGCCTGAGTGATGCCTAGAGTCAGGGCCTTAGCTACGGACAGCGTCAGGGCATGACATAGGATCAACATAAGGGTCTCTGTAAGATCAGCATTAGAGTTTAGTTAAAGACATTATCAGGACCTCTGTGAGGGACAGCCTCAGGGCCTCACTTAGGGACAGTGTCAGGGCTAACGATGGGAGAGTTTCAGGACCTTGGTAAGACATGGGTCAGGATATTAGCTCAGGATAATGTCAGGACTTTAGATACTGATGGTAGCAGCGCCTACGTTAGCGAAAGTTTCAAGGCGTTAGTTAGGAGTAGCGGGCCTCTGATAGGTCCATTGTCAGATCCTCATTTAGCAATAGTGTTAGGGCCTTAGTTAGGGACAGTGTCAGGGCCGGATGTAGGGCGAGCATCTAGGCCTTCGTTCGGGACCGTTTCATGGTCTTGGGACTAAATTCAGTGCCTGAGGTAGGCACAGCCTAAGGGCTTCAGTTAGCATAAGAGGCAGGACATTAGCTTGTGGCCGTGTCAGTTTAACATCTAGGGATAGTGTCAGGAAATGACCTAAGGATAGGGTGAAGCCCTTTGTTACGGAGACTCTCAGGGCCTTATTCAGAACCAGTGTTAGGGCTTTAGGTAGGGACAGCATCAGAGCCTGACTTAGGGAGAGCGTTAGGGTCTGAGTGAGGCCTAGCATCAGACACTTAGTGGGGGACACTATCGGGGCATGACTTAGGAGCAGCATCAGGGCCTCTGTTGGATCAGCCTTAGGGTCTTAGTTAAAGACATGATCAGGGTCTGAGTTAGTCACAGCATCAAGGCCTGAGTTAGTTAGGGAAAGCTTCAGGGCCTCACTTAGGGACAGCGTCAGGGCTTGCTTTGGGACAGTTTCAGGACCTTGGTAAGGCATGGGTCAGGTTATTATCTCCGGATAATGTCAGGACTTTAGATGTTGATGGCAGCAGCCCTTAGTTAGAGACAGTGTCAGGCCCTGAGTTACGACTAGCATCAGAGTCTTTGTTAGATACAATGTACGGGACTGAATTAGGAGTAGAGTCAGGGCCTTAGTTAGTGACAGTGTCAGGGCCTGACTTAGGGAGAGCGACAGGGCCTGAGTGAGGCTTAGCATCAGGCCCTTAGCTGGGCACAGTGTCAGGGCATGACTTTGGAGCAGCATCAGCCTCTTTGCTGGATCAGCATTAAGGTCTTCATTAGGTACATGATCAGGGCCTGAATTAGTCACAGCTTCAAGGCTTCAGTTCAGGAAAGCTTCAGGGCCTGAGTTAGGGACAGCCTCAGGTCTTCACTTAGGGACAGCGTCAGGGCTTACTTTGGGACAGTTTCAGGACCTTGGAAGGACCTAGGTCAGGATATTAGCTCAGAATAATGTCAGGACTTTTGATAGTGTTGGCAGCAGGGCTTTAGTTACAGACGGTTTCAGGGCCTGAGTTAGGCCTAGCATCAGAGACTTTTTTAGGTACCGTGTAAGGGACTGAGTTAGGAGTAGTGTCAGGGCCTTGCTTAGGGACAGTGTCAGGGTCTGATTTAGGTGTACTGTCTGAGACCTAGTTAGGGACAGTGCTAGGGCCTGAGTTAGGATTAGTGTCAAGGCCTTAGTTAGGACCAATTTCAGGGCCTTAGTTTGGACTAGCATCAGAGCCATTGTTAGGAATCGTATGAGGGCCTGAGTTAGGCATACTATCAGGGCCTTAGTTAGGGACAGTTTTAGGGCCTGAGTTAGGATTAGTGTCAAGGCCTTATATAGGACCAATATTAGGGCTTTAGTTTGGACTAGCAACAAAGCCTTTGTTAGGTATCATGTCGGGGCCTCAGTTAGGTTTAGTGTCAGGGCCATTGTTAGGGACAGTATCAGGGCCTGACTTAGGAGAAGTTCAGGGCCTTAGCCAGGGAAAGTGTCAGTGCCTGAATTAGCAGTAGTGTCCAAAGTCCTTAGTGAGGAGAGTAAGGAGTAAGTCAGGACTCAGGCCCTGACACTGTTCTTAAATAAGGCCCTGACATTACCTGTAACACAGGTCGTGATCTGATTCCTATCATAGGCGCTGATGTTGGACTTAACTAAGGCCCTGACACTGGTCCTAACTAAAGCTGTGACACTATTCTTAACTCAGGCCCTGACACTGTCCCTAACAAAGCCTCTGACACTACTCCTAAATCAGGCACTGACACTGTCCGTAACTAAGGCCCTGACATACACCTAACTCAGGCCCTGACACTGTCTCTAACTAAGGCCCTGATACTACTCCAAACTCAGCACTGACACTGTCACTAACTAAGGCCCTGACACTATTCATAGCTCACGCCCTAACACAACTCCTAAATCATGCCCTGACAATGTCCCTAACTAAAGCCCTGACACTACTCCTATCTCAAGCAATGACACTGTCCCTAACTTAGGCCCTGACTCTACTCCTGACTCAGGCACTGACACTGGCCCTAACTTAGGCCGTGACGCTACTCCTAACTAAGCAACTGACACTGTCCCTAACTAAGGCCCGGACACTACTCCTTACTCAGGCACTGATAATGTCACTAACTAAGGCCGTGACACTACTCCCCAAATAGGCATGGAGACTGTCCCGAAATACGCCCTGATAGTACTCCCATCTCAGGCACTGTCACTGTCCCTAAATAAGGCCCTGACACTACTCCCAAACTAGGCACTGACATTGTCCCTAACTAAGGCCTTGACATTACTCTCAACTCAGGCACTAACACTGTCCCTAACTAAGGACTTGTCACTACTCTTAACTCAGGCCCTGGCACAGTCCCTAACAAAGGCCTGCCACTACCCCCAACTCTGGCACTGAGAGTGTCCCTAACTACGGCCATCACACTACTCCTAACTCAGGCACTGATGCTGTCCCTAAGTAAGGCCCTGACACTACTCCCAACGCAAGTACTGGTGCTGTCCCTAACTAAGGCACTGGCACTACTCCCAACTCGCCCTGGCGCTGTCCCTAACTAAGGCTCTGACACAACTCCCAATTCAGGCAATGACAGTGTCCCTAACTGAGGCAATGACACTACTCCCAACTCAAGCACTAAGGCTCTGGATCATTGTGATGACAAGCGCCATGGAGCATTGTGAGGATAAGGGCCATGGAGAATTGTGATGACGGGTCCTGGAGCATTGTGGCGACAAGGGCCATGGAGCATTTTGATTAAAGGGGTCATGGGGCATTGTGATGAAAGTGGTCATGGAGCACTGTGATTAAAGTGGTCATGGAACATTTTGATAAAAGTGGCCATGTAGCATTGTGATGAAAAGTGCTATGGAGCATTGGGATGACAGGGGTCATGGAGCATTGTGATGACAAATGCGTGGAGATTTGTGATGACGAGGACCATGGAGCGTTGAGATTATAAGGATCCTGCAGCATTGTGATGACAGGGGCCATGGAGCATTTTAATGACAAGGGATAGGGAACATTGTGATGACAGAAGTCATGGAGTATTGTGGTGACCAGTGGCATGGAGCATTGTGAAGAAAGGGGTACTGTAACATTGTGAAGAAAGGGTCAAGGAGCATTTTGATTACAAAGATCATGGAGCATTGTGATGACAAGGGTCATGGAGCATTGTGATGACAAGAGTCATGGAGACTTGTGATGACAGGGGGCATGGAGCTTTGTGATTTCACAGACATGTAGCATTTTAGACAAGGGTCATGGAGCTTTGTGATGAAAGGGGTCATGGAGCATTGTGATGATAAGGGCATGGAGCATTTTGATGACAATGGCACGTAGCATTGCGATGACAAAGGTCATGGAGCATTGTGATGACAGGGGTTATGGAGCATTGTGATGACAAGGGCGTGGAGCATTGTGATGACAGTGATCATGGAACATTGTGACGATAAGGGCATCGAGCCGAGTTAGGGACAGTCTAGCGGCCTTGGGACTAAATTCAGTGCCTGAATTAGGCACAGCATAAGGTCTTTAGTTAGCATAAGAGGTAGGACATTAGCTCGGGACAGGGTTAGGGTAAAGGCTTGGAATCGTGTCAGGAAATGAACTAAGGATAGTGTGAAGACCTTTGTTACTGAGACTCTCAGGGACTTATTCAGAAGCAGCGTTAGGGCTTCAGGTAGGCACAGCATCAGGGCCTGACTTAGGGAGAGCGACAGGGCCTGAGTGAGGCCTAATGTCAGGCCCTTAGCTGGGGACACTGTCAGGGAATGACTTAGGAGCAGCATCAGTGCCTTTGTTGGATCAGCTTTAGGCTCTTAGTTAAAGACATGACCGGAGCCCAAGGTAGTCACAGCGTCAAGGCCTCAGTTAGGGAAAGCTTCAGGGTCTGAGTTACAGACAGCCTCAGGTCTTCACTTAAAGACAGCGACAGGGCTTTCTTAGGGACAGCGTCAGGACCTTGGTTAGAAATGAGTCAGGATATTAGCTCAGGAGAGTGTCAGGATTTTAGTTCTTGCTGGCAGCAGGGCCTATATTAAGGACAGATTCCGGGCCTTTGTTAGATTCAGTGTCATGGCCTTAGTTAGGAGTAGTCAGGGCCTTAGTTAGGGAGAGCATTAGGGTTTCAGTTAGCATAAGATGCAGGAGATTATCTCGGGACAGAGTCAGGTCCCAGGCCAGAGATAGTGAAAGGAAATGACCAAGGGATAACGAGAAGACCTTAGTTATTGAGAGCATCAGGGCCTTAGTTAGCAGCAGCATGAGCGCCTCTAATCAGGACCAGCGCCAGGGCTTGATGTACGGACAGCGTCAGAGCCTAACTAAGGTACAGCAACAGGGCCTAAGTGAGGCCTATCTTTAGGGCCTGAGTAAGGGACAGTATCAGGGCATGACTTAGGAGCAGCATAAAGGCCTCTGCAGGGTCAGCATTAGGGTCTTCGTTAAAGCTATTATCAGGGCCTCCGTTAGGGATAGCCTCAAGGCCTCACTTAGGGACAGCGTCAGGGCTTACTTTGGGAAAGTTTCAGGACCTTGGTAAGACATGGGTCAGGCTCTTAGCTCAGGGTAATATCAGGTGTTCAGATATTGACGGCAGCAGGGCCTTAGTTAGAGGCAGTGTCAGGGCCTAAGTTAGGACTAGCATCAGAGCCTTTGTTAGGTACAGTGTCAGTGACTGAGTTAGGTGTAGTGTCAGAGCCTTAGTTAGGGACAGTGTCAGGGCCTGCATTAGGACGAGCTTCCAGGCCTCAGTTAGGGACAGGTTCACGGCCTCGGACCTAAATTCAGGGCCTCATTTAGGGACAGAATCAGGGAATTAGCTAGCATAAGGGGATCTACAGCTGAAAGCAACCTGAACACCACCACAAGCAGATGCAGAAGTGAACCATGCACGCTCCTATGAAGGAATATTCCACAGCAGTTGAGTACATTTTGTTTAAAGTTAGTAACACTATAAAAATTATGTTTTGAAGAAAACTCTATTCAGAAGATGAAAGAATCTCGTTCTAAAGAATCCCTTTAGCTAATCTCGACATTAGCTAAAGAGAAGGTTAGGTTAAGGTCTAGGGAGAGTGTCAGGAAATGACCTAGGGATAGTGTCAAGACCTTAGTTACTTAGCACATCAGGACCTAATTTAGGAGCAGTGAGTGTCAGGGCTTCGGGTAGGAACAGCGTCAGAGCCTGACTTAGGGAGTGGGACAGGACCTGAGTGAGGCCTAGCGTCAGGGCCTTAGCTAGAGACAGTGTCAGGGCATGACTTAGGAGCAGCATAAGAGCCACGGTAGGATCAGCCTCAGGGGCTATGTTAAAGATATTATCAGGGCCTCTGTTAGGGACAGCCTCAAGGCCTCACTTAGAGACAGCATCAGGGCTTCCTTAGGGACAGTTTCAGGACCTTGGTAAGACATGGGTCAAGAAATTAGCTCAGGATCGTGTCAGGACTTTAGATATTGATGCCAGCAGGGTCTTAGTTAGGGACAGTGTCAGGCCCTGAATTAGGACGAACATCGAGGCCTTAGGTACGGACAGGGTCACAGCCTCGAGAGTAATTTTAGGCCCTTAGTTAAGGACAGCAGCAGGGCTGTAGTTAGCATAAGAGGCACGACATTTGCTAGGGACAGGTTCAGGTTATGGTCTAGGGATAGTGTCAGGAAAGGACCTAAGCATAGTGTCAAAACCTTAGTTACTGAGAGTATCAGATCCTTATTTAGAACCAGTGTCAGGGCTTCGGGTAGGGACAGCATCAGAGCCTGACTTAGGGAGAGCGACAGGGCCTGAGTGAGGCATAGCGTCAGGCCCTTAGCTGAGGACACTGTCAGGGCATGACTTAGGAACAGAATCAGCGCCTCTGTTGGATCAGCCTTAGCGTCTTTGTTACAGAGATGATCAGGGCCTGACTTAGTCACAGCTTCAAGGCCTCAGTTAGGGAAAGCTTCAGGGCCTGAGTTAGGGGCAGCCTCAGTTCTTAACACAGGGACAGCGACAGGGCTTTCTTAGGGACAGTGTCAGGACCTTGGTTAGAAATATGTCAGGATATTAACTCAGGCTAGTGTCCAGTTTTTAGTTATTGCTGACAGCAGGGCCTATATTAGGGGCAAATTTTGAGCCTTACTTAGAGACAGTGTCAGGGCCTGAGTTAGGACTAGCATCAGAGCCCTTGTAAAGTACAGTGTCAGGGCTTTAGTTAGGGACAGTGTCAGCGCCTCAGTTAGGATGAGCCTCCAACCTCAGTTAGGGACAGGTGGACGGCCTCGGGACTAATTTCAGGCTCTTAGTTAGAGACAGCCTCAGGGATTTAGTTAGCATAAGAGGCTTGACAATAGCTAAAGACAAGTTTAGGTTAAGATCTAGGGATAGTGTCAGGAAATGACCTAGGGATAGTGTCAAGACCATAGCTAATTAGAGCATCAGTGCCTAATTTAGGCCCAGTGTCAGGGCTTCAGGTAGTTACAGAGTCTTAGCCTGACTTAAGGAGAGCGACAGGGCCTGAGTGATGCCTAGAGTCAGGGCCTTAGCTACGGACAGCGTCAGGGCATGACATAGGATCAACATAAGGGTCTCTGTAAGATCAGCATTAGAGTTTAGTTAAAGACATTATCAGGACCTCTGTGAGGGACAGCCTCAGGGCCTCACTGAGGGACAGTGTCAGGGCTAACGATGGGAGAGTTTCAGGACCTTGGTAAGACATGGGTCAGGATATTAGCCCAGGATAATGTCAGGACTTTAGATATTGATGGTAGCAGCGCCTACGTTAGGGAAAGTTTCAAGGCGTTAGTTAGGAGTAGCGGGCCTCTGATAGGTCCATTGTCAGATCCTCAGTTAGCAATAGTGTTAGGGCCTTAGTTAGGGACAGTGTCAGGGCCGGATGTAGGGCGAGCATCTAGGCCTTCGTTCGGGACAGTTTCATGGTCTTGGGACTAAATTCAGTGCCTGAGGTAGGCACAGCCTAAGGACTTCAGTTAGCATAAGAGGCAGGACATTATCTAGTGGCCGTGTCAGTTTAACATCTAGGGATAGTGTCAGGAAATGACCTAAGGATAGTGTGAAGACCTTTGTTACGGAGACTCTCAGGGCTTTATTCAGAACCAGTGTTAGAGCTTCAGGTAGGGACAGCATCAGAGCCTGACTTAGGGAGAGCGTTAGGGTCTGAGTGAGGCCTAGCATCAGACACTTAGTGGGGGACACTATCGGGGCATGACTTAGGAGCAGCATCAGGGCCTCTGTTGGATCAGCCTTAGGGTCTTAGTTAAAGACATGATCAGGGTCTGAGTTAGTCACAGCATCAAGGCCTGAGTTAGTTAGGGAAAGCTTCAGGGCCTCACTTAGGGACAGCGTCAGGGCTTGCTTTGGGACAGTTTCAGGACCTTGGTAAGACATGGGTCAGGTTATTAGCTCCGGATAATGTCAGGACTTTAGATGTTGATGGCAGCAGCCCTTAGTTAGAGACAGTGTCAGGCCCTGAGTTACGACTAGCATCAGAGTCTTTGTTAGATACAATGTACGGGACTGAATTAGGAGTAGAGTCAGGGCCTTAGTTAGTGACAGTGTCAGGGCCTGACTTAGGGAGAGCGACAGGGCCTGAGTGAGGCTTAGCATCAGGCCCTTAGCTGGGCACACTGTCAGGGCATGACTTTGGAGCAGTATCAGCCTCTTTGCTGGATCAGCATTAAGGTCTTCGTTAGGTACATGATCAGGGCCTGAATTAGTCACAGCTTCAAGGCTTCAGTTCAGGAAAGCTTCAGGGCCTGAGTTAGGGACAGCCTCAGGTCTTCACTTAGGGACAGCGTCAGGGCTTACTTTGGGACAGTTTCAGGACCTTGGAAGGACCTAGGTCAGGATATTAGCTCAGAATAATGTCAGGACTTTTGATAGTGTTGGCAGCAGGGCTTTAGTTACAGACGGTTTCAGGGCCTGAGTTAGGCCTAGCATCAGAGACTTTGTTAGGTACCGTGTAAGGGACTGAGTTAGGAGTAGTGTCAGGGCCTTGCTTAGGGACAGTGTCAGGGTCTGATTTAGGTGTACTGTCTGAGACCTAGTTAGGGACAGTGCTAGGGCCTGAGTTAGGATTAGTGTCAAGGCCTTAGTTAGGACCAATTTCAGGGCCTTAGTTTGGACTAGCATCAGAGCCATTGTTAGGAATCGTATGAGGGCCTGAGTTAGGCATACTATCAGGGCCTTAGTTAGGGACAGTTTTAGGGCCTGAGTTAGGATTAGTGTCAAGGCCTTATTTAGTACCAATTTTAGGGCTTTAGTTTGGACTAGCAACAAAGCCTTTGTTAGGTATCATGTCGGGGCCTCAGTTAGGTTTAGTGTCAGGGCCATTGTTAGGGACAGTATCAGGGCCTGACTTAGGAGAAGTTCAGGGCCTTAGCCAGGGAAAGTGTCAGGGCCTGAATTAGCAGTAGTGTCCAAAGTCCTTAGTGAGGAGAGTAAGGAGTAAGTCAGGACTCAGGCCCTGACACTGTTCTTAAATAAGGCCCTGACATTACCTGTAACACAGGTCGTGATCTGATTCCTATCATAGGCGCTGATGTTGGACTTAACTAAGGCCCTGACACTGGTCCTAACTAAAGCTGTGACACTATTCTTAACTCAGGCCCTGACACTGTCCCTAACAAAGCCTCTGACACTACTCCTAAATCAGGCACTGACACTGTCCGTAACTAAGGCCCTGACATACACCTAACTCAGGCCCTGACACTGTCTCTAACTAAGGCCCTGATACTACTCCAAACTCAGCACTGACACTGTCACTAACTAAGGCCCTGACACTATTCATAGCTCACGCCCTAACACAACTCCTAAATCATGCCCTGACAATGTCCCTAACTAAAGCCCTGACACTACTCCTATCTCAAGCAATGACACTGTCCCTAACTTAGGCCCTGACTCTACTCCTGACTCAGGCACTGACACTGGCCCTAACTTAGGCCGTGACGCTACTCCTAACTAAGCAACTGACACTGTCCCTAACTAAGGCCCGGACACTACTCCTTACTCAGGCACTGATAATGTCACTAACTAAGGCTGTGGCACTACTCCCAAATATAGGCATTGAGACTGTCCCGAAATACGCCCTGACAGTACTCCCATCTCAGGCACTGACACTGTCCCTAGCTAAGGCCCTGACACTACTCCCAAACTAGGCACTGACATTGTCCCTAACTAAGGCCTTGACATTACTCTCAACTCAGGCACTAACACTGTCCCTAACTAAGGACTTGTCACTACTCTTAACTCAGGCCCTGGCACAGTCCCTAACAAAGGCCTGCCACTACCCCCAACTCTGGCACTGAGAGTGTCCCTAACTACGGCCATCACACTACTCCTAACTCAGGCACTGATGCTGTCCCTAAGTAAGGCCCTGACACTACTCCCAATGCAGCACTGACGCTGTCCCTTACTAAGTGTCTGACACTACTCCCAACACAGGCATTGACACTGTCCCTAACTAAGGCCCTCACACTACTACTTACTTAGGCACTGACACGCTACCTAACTAAGGCCCTGAGACTAGTTCTACCTCAGACCCTGACACTGTCCCTAACGAAGGGCCTGATACTACTCCCAACACAGGCACTGACACTCTCCCTAACTAAGGCCTTGACACTACTTTTAACTCATGCCCTGATGCTGTCCCTAAAAAAGACCCTGAGACTATTCCCAACTCAGGCACTGACACTCTCCCTAACTAAGACCCTGACACTACTCCCATTGCAGCCACTGACACTGTCCCTAATGCCCGGACACTACTTCCAACTCAGGCACTGAAACTGTCCCTAACAAGGCCCTGACACTACTCCCAACTCAAGCACTGACACTGTCCCTAACTAAGGCCCTGACATAACTCCCAACTCTGGCACTGACACTTTCTCTAACTAAGGCCCTGAAACTACTCCCAACTCAGGCACTGACCCTGTCCCTAACTAGGCCCTGACACTACTCCCAACTCAAGCACTGACACTGTACCTAACTAAGGCCCTGACATAACTCCCAACTCCGGCACTGACACTTTCTCTAACTAAGGCCCTGAAACTACTCACAACTCAGGCCCTGACACTGTTCCTAACTACCGGTCTCAGACTACTCCTAACTTAGGCCCTGACACTATTCCTAACACAGTCACTGACACTGTCCCTAACTAAGGTCCTGAGACTATTCCTAACTCAGACCCTGACACTGTCCATAACTTAGGCCATGTCACTACTCCCAACTCAGGCACTGACGCTGCTCCTAACTAAGGGTCTGACACTACTCCAAACGGAGACACTGACACTCTTCCAAATTAAGGCCTTGACACTACTCTTATCTCAGGCCCTGACACTGTCCATAATAAAGACCCTGACAAAAATCCCAACTTAGGCACTAACAATGTCCGTAACTAAGGCCCTGACACTATTTCCATCTCCGCCACTGACACTGTCCCTAACTATGGCCCTAACACTACTCCCAACGCAAGTACTGGTGCTGTCCCTAACTAAGGCACTGGCACTACTCCCAACTCGCCCTGGCGCTGTCCCTAACTAAGGCTCTGACACTACTCCCAATTCAGGCAATGACAGTGTCCCTAACTGAGGCAATGACAGTACTCCCAACTCAAGCACTAAGGCTCTGGATCATTGTGATGACAAGCGCCATGGAGCATTGTGAGGACAAGGGCCATGGAGAATTGTGATGACGGGTCCTGGAGCATTGTGGCGACAAGGGCCATGGAGCATTTTGATTAAAGGGGTCATGGGGCATTGTGATGAAAGTGGTCATGGAGCACTGTGATTAAAGTGGTCATGGAACATTTTGATAAAAGTGGCCATGTAGCATTGTGATGAAAAGTGCTATGGAGCATTGGGATGACAGGGCTCATGGAGCATTGTGATGACAAATGCGTGGAGATTTGTGATGACGAGGACCATGGAGCATTGAGATTATAAGGATCCTGCAGCATTGTGATGACAGGGGCCATGGAGCATTTTAATGACAAGGGACATGGAACATTGTGATGACAGAAGTCATGGAGCATTGTGGTGACCAGTGGCATGGAGCATTGTGAAGAAAGGGGTACTGTAACATTGTGAAGAAAGGGTCAAGGAGCATTTTGATTACAAAGATCATGGAGCACTGTGATGACAAGGGTCATGGAGCATTGTGATGACAAGAGTCATGGAGACTTGTGATGACAGGGGGCATGGAGCTTTGTGATTTCACAGACATGTAGCATTTTAGACAAGGGTCATGGAGCATTGTGATGAAAGGGGTCATGGAGCATTGTGATGACAAGGGCGTGGAGCATTGTGATGACAGTGATCATGGAACATTGTGACGATAAGGGCATCGAGCCGAGTTAGGGACAGTCTAGCGGCCTTGGGACTAAATTCAGTGCCTGAATTAGGCACAGCATAAGGTCTTTAGTTAGCATAA
Source organism: Balaenoptera physalus (assembly GCF_965194825.1). Lineage (NCBI taxonomy): Eukaryota > Metazoa > Chordata > Mammalia > Artiodactyla > Balaenopteridae > Balaenoptera > Balaenoptera physalus. The sequence continues at coordinate 33,838 of NW_028126039.1, forward strand.
GAGGTAGGACATTAGCTCGGGACAGGGTTAGGGTAAAGGCTTGGAATCGTGTCAGGAAATGACCTAAGGATAGTGTGAAGACCTTTGTTACTGAGACTCTCAGGGACTTATTCAGAAGCAGCGTTAGGGCTTCAGGTAGGCACAGCATCAGGGCCTGACTTAGGGAGAGCGACAGGGCCTGAGTGAGGCCTAATGTCAGGCCCTTAGCTGGGGACACTGTCAGGGAATGACTTAGGAGCAGCATCAGTGCCTTTGTTGGATCAGCTTTAGGCTCTTAGTTAAAGACATGACCGGAGCCCAAGGTAGTCACAGCGTCAAGGCCTCAGTTAGGGAAAGCTTCAGGGTCTGAGTTACAGACAGCCTCAGGTCTTCAGTTAAAGACAGCGACAGGGCTTTCTTAGGGACAGTGTCAGGACCTTGGTTAGAAATGAGTCAGGATATTAGCTCAGGAGAGTGTCAGGATTTTAGTTCTTGCTGGCAGCAGGGCCTATATTAAGGACAGATTCCGGGCCTTTGTTAGATTCAGTGTCATGGCCTTAGTTAGGAGTAGTCAGGGCCTTAGTTAGGAGTAGTCAGGGCCTTAGTTAGGGAGAGCATTAGGGTTTCAGTTAGCATAAGATGCAGGAGATTATCTCGGGACAGAGTCAGGTCCCAGGCCAGAGATAGTGAAAGGAAATGACCAAGGGATAACGAGAAGACCTTAGTTATTGAGAGCATCAGGGCCTTAGTTAGCAGCAGCATGAGCGCCTCTAATCAGGACCAGCGCCAGGGCTTGATGTACGGACAGCGTCAGAGCCTAACTAAGGTACAGCAACAGGGCCAAAGTGAGGCCTATCCTTAGGGCCTGAGTAAGGGACAGTATCAGGGAATGACTTAGGAGCAGCATAAAGGCCTCTGTAGGATCAGCATTAGGGTCTTCGTTAAAGCTATTATCAGGGCCTCCGTTAGGGATCGCCTCAAGGCCTCACTTAGGGACAGCGTCAGGACTTACTTTGGGAAAGTTTCAGGACCTTGGTAAGACATGGGTCAGGCTATTAGCTCAGGATAATATCAGGTGTTCAGATATTGACGGCAGCAGGGCCTTAGTTAGAGGCAGTGTCAGGGCCTAAGTTAGGACTAGCATCAGAGCCTTTGTTAGGTACAGTGTCAGTGACTGAGTTAGGTGTAGTGTCAGAGCCTTAGTTAGGGACAGTGTCAGGGCCTGCATTAGGACGAGCTTCCAGGCCTCAGTTAGGGACAGGTTCACGGCCTCGGACCTAAATTCAGGGCCTCATTTAGGGACAGAATCAGGGATTTAGCTCGCATAAGGGGATCTACAGCTGAAAGCAACCTGAACACCACCACAAGCAGATGCAGAAGTGAACCATGCACGCTCCTATGAAGGAATATTCCACAGCAGTTGAGTACATATTGTTTAAAGTTAGTAACACTATAAAAATTATGTTTTGAAGAAAACTCTATTCAGAAGATGAAAGAATCTCGTTCTAAAGAATCTCTTTAGCTAATCTCGACATTAGCTAAAGAGAAGGTTAGGTTAAGGTCTAGGGAGAGTGTCAGGAAATGACCTAGGGATAGTGTCAAGACCTTAGTTACTTAGCACATCAGGACCTAATTTAGGAGCAGTGAGTGTCAGGGCTTCGGGTAGGAACAGCGTCAGAGCCTGACTTAGGAAGTGAGACAGGGCCTGAGTGAGGCCTAGCGTCAGGGCCTTAGCTAGAGACAGTGTCAGGGCATGACTTAGGAGCAGCATAAGAGCCACGGAAAGATCAGCCTCAGGGGCTATGTTAAAGATATTATCAGGGCCTCTGTTAGGGACAGCCTCAAGGCCTCACTTAAAGACAGCATCAGGCCATTCTTGGGGACAGTTTCAGGACCTTGGTAAGAGATGGGTCAAGAAATTAGCTCAGGGGCTTCCCATGTGGCGCAGTGGTTGAGAATCTGCCTGCCAATGCAGGGGACACGGGTTCGAGCCCTGGTCTGGGAAGATCCCACATGCCGCGGAGCAACTAAGCCCGTGAGCCACAATTGCTGAGCCTGCGCGTCTGGAGCCTGTGCTCCGCAACGGGAGAGGCCACGATAGTGAGAGGGCCGCGAAACGCGATGAAGAGTGGTCCCCACTTGCCGCAACTAGAGAAAGCCCTCACACAGAAACCAAGACCCAACAGAGCCATAAATACATAAATAAATAAATAAATAAATAAATAAAATTAAAAAAAAAAAGAAATTAGCTCAGGATAGTGTCAGGACTTCAGATATTGTCGACAGCAGGGCCTTAGTTAGGGACAGTGTCATGCCCTGAATTAGGACGAACATCGAGGCCTTAGGTACGGACAGGGTCACAGCCTCGAGAGTAATTTTAGGCCCTTAGTTAAGGACAGCAGCAGGGCTGTAGTTAGCATAAGAGGCACGACATTTGCTAGGGACAGGGTCAGGTTATGGTCTAGGGATAGTGTCAGGAAAGGACCTAAGCATAGTGTCAAAACCTTAGTTACTGAGACTATCAGATCCTTATTTAGAACCAGTGTCAGGGTTTCGGGTAGGGACAGCATCAGAGCCTGACTTAGGGAGAGCGACAGGGCCTGAGTGAGGCATAGCGTCAGGCCCTTAGCTGAGGACACTGTCAGGGCATGACTTAGGAACAGAATCAGCGCCTCTGTTGGATCAACCTTAGCGTCTTTGTTACAGATATGATCAGGGCCTGACTTAGTCACAGCGTCAAGGCCTCAGTTAGGGAAAGCTTCAGGGCCTGAGTTAGGGGCAGCCTCAGTTCTTAACATAGGGACAGCGACAGGGCTTTCTTAGGGACAGTGTCAGGACCTTGTTTAGAAATATGTCAGGATATTAACTCAGGCTAGTGTCCAGTTTTGAGTTATTGCTGACAGCAGGGCCTATATTAGGGGCAAATTCTGAGCCTTACTTAGAGACAATGTCACGGCCTGAGTTAGGACTAGCATCAGAGCCATTGTAAAGTACGGTGTCAGGGTTTTAGTTAGGGACAGTGTCAGCGCCTCAGTTAGGATGAGCCTCCAACCTCAGTTAGGGACAGGTTGACGGCCTCGGGACTAATTTCAGGCACATAGTTAGAGACAGCATCAGAGATTTAGTTAGCATAAGAGGCTCGACAATAGCTAAAGACAAGTTTAGGTTAAGATCTAGGGATAGTGTCAGGAAATGACCTAGGGATAGTGTCAAGACCATAGCTAATTAGAGCATCAGTGCCTAATTTAGGCCCAGTGTCAGGGCTTCAGGTAGGGACAGAGTCTTAGCCTGACTTCGGGAGAGCGACAGGGCCTGAGTGATGCCTAGAGTCAGGGCCTTAGCTACGGATAGCGTCAGGGCATGACATAGGATCAACATAATGGTCTCTGTAAGATCAGCATTAGAGTTTATTTAAAGACATTATCAGGACCTCTGTGAGAGACAGCCTCAGGGCCTCACTTAGGGACAGTGTCAGGGCTAACGTTGGGAGAGTTTCAGGACCTTGGTAAGACATGGGTCAGGATATTAGCTCAGGATAATGTCAGGACTTTAGATATTGATGGTAGCAGCGCCTACGTTAGGCAAAATTCCAAGGCGTTAGTTAGGAGTAGCGGGTCTCTGATAGGTTCAGTGTCAGATCCTCAGTTAGCAATAGTGTTAGGGCCTTAGTTAGGGACAGTGTCAGGGCCGGATGTAGGGCGAGCATCTAGGCCTTAGTTCGGGACAGTTTCATGGTCTTGGGACTAAATTCAGTGCCTGAGGTAGGCACAGCCTAAGGACTTCAGTTAGCATAAGAGGCAGGACATTATCTAGTGGCCTTGTCAGTTTAACATCTAGGGATAGTGTCAGGAAATGACCTAAGGATAGTGTGAAGACGTTTGTTACGGAGACTCTCAGGGCCTTATTCAGAACCAGTGTTAGGGCTTCAGGTAGGGACAGCATCAGAGCCTGACTTAGGGAGAGCGTTAGGGTCTGAGTGAGGCCTAGCATCAGACACTTAGTGGGGGACACTATCGGGGCATGACTTAGGAGCAGCATCAGGGCCTCTGTTGGATCAGCCTTAGGGTCTTAGTTAAAGACATGATCAGGGTCTGAGTTAGTCACAGCATCAAGGCCTGAGTTAATTACGGAAAGCTTCAGGGCCTCACTTAGGGACAGCGTCAGGGCTTACTTTGGGACAGTTTCAGGACCTTGGTAAGACATGGGTCAGGGTATTAGCTCCAGATAATGTCAGGACTTTAGATGTTGATGGCAGCAGCCCTTAGTTAGAGACAGTGTCAGGCCCTGAGTTACGACTAGCATCAGAGTCTTTGTTAGATACAATGTACGGGACTGAATTAGGAGTAGAGTCAGGGCCTTAGTTAGTGACAGTGTCAGGGCCTGACTTAGGGAGAGCGACAGGGCCTGAGTGAGGCTTAGCATCAGGCCCTTAGCTGGGCACACAGTCAGGGCATGACTTTGGAGCAGCATCAGCCTCTTTGCTGGATCAGCATTAAGGTCTTCGTTAGGTACATGATCAGGGCCTGAATTAGTCACAGCTTCAAGGCTTCAGTTCAGGAAAGCTTCAGGGCCTGAGTTAGGGACAGCCTCAGGTCTTCACTTAGGGACAGCGTCAGGGCTTACTTTGGGACAGTTTCAGTACCTTGGAAAGACATAGGTCAGGATATTAGCTCAGAATAATGTCAGAACTTTTGATAGTGATGGCAGCAGGGCCTTCGTTAAAGACGGTTTCAGGGCCTGAGTTAGGCCTAGCATCAGAGACTTTGTTAGGTACAGTGTAAGGGACTGAGTTAGGAGTAGTGTCAAGGCCTTATTTAGGACCAATTTCAGGGCCTTAGTTTGGACTAGCATCAGATCCATTGTTAGGAATCGTATGAGGGCCTGAGTTAGGCATACTATCAGGGCCTTAGTTAGAGACAGTTTTAGGGCCTGAGTTAGGATTAGTGTCAAGGCCTTATTTAGGACCAATTTTAGGGCTTTAGTTTGGACTAGCAACAAAGCCTTTGTAAGGTATCATGTCGGGGCCTCAGTTAGGTGTAGTGTCAGGGCCATTGTTAGGGACAGTATCAGTGCCTGACGCAGGAGAAGTTCAGGGCCTTAGACAAGGAAAGTGTCAAGGAATTAGTTAGGGACATTATCAGGGCCTGAATTAGCAGTAGTGTCCAAAGTCCTTAGTGAGGAGAGTAAGGAGTAAGTCAGGACTCAGGCCCTGACACTGTTCTTAAATAAGGCCCTGACATTACCTGTAACACAGGTCCTGATCTGATTCCTATCATAGGCGCTGATGTTGGACTGACTTAACTAAGGCCCTGACACTGGTCCTAACTAAAGCTGTGACACTACTCTTAACTCAGGCCCTGACACTCTCCCTAACAAAGCCTCTGACACTACTCCTAAATCAGGCACTGACGCTGTCCCTAACTAAGGCCCTGACATACACCTAACTCAGGCCCTGACACTGTCTCTAACTAAGGCCCTGATACTACTCCAAACTCAGCACTGACACTGTCACTAACTAAGGCCCTGACACTATTCATAGCTCACGCCCTAACACAACTCCTAAATCATGCCATGAAAATGTCCGTAACTAAGGCCCTGACACTACTCCTATCTCAAGCAATGACACTGTCCCTAACTTAGGCCCTGACTCTACTCCTGACTGAGGCACTGACACAGGCCCTAACTTAGGCCGTGACGCTACTCCTAACTAAGCATCTGACACTGTCCCTAACTAATGCCCGGACACTACTCCCTACTCAGGCACTGATATTGTCACTAAGGCCGTGACACTACTCCCAAAATAGGCATTGAGACTGTCCCTAAATACGCCCTGACAGTATTCCCAACTCAGGCACTGACACTGTCCCTAACTAAGGCCCTGACATTACTCTCAACTCAGGCACTAACACTGTCCCTAACTAAGGACTTGACACTACTCTTAACTCAGGCCCTGGCACAGTCCCTAACAAAGGCCTGCCACTACCCCCAACTCTGGCACTGAGAGTGTCCCTAACTACGGCCATCACACTACTCCTAACTCAGGCACTGACGCTGTCCCTAAGTAAGGCCCTGACACTACTCCCAACGCAGGCACTGACGCTGTCCCTTACTAAGTCTCTGACACAACTCCCAACACAGGCATTGACACTGTCCCTAACTAAGGCCCTCACACTACTACTTACTTAGGCACTGACACGCTACCTAACTAAGGCCCTGAGACTACTTCTACCTCAGACCCTGACACTGTCCCTAACGAAGGGCTTGATATTACTCCCAACACAGGCACTGACACTCTCCCTAACTAAGGCCTTGACACTACTTTTAACTCATGCCCTGATGCTGTCCCCAAAAAAGACCCTGAGACTCTTCCCAACTCAGGCACTGACACTGTCCCTAACTAGGCCCTGATACTACTCCCAACTCAGGCACTGACCCTGTCCCTACCTAAGGCCCTGACATAACTCCCAACTCCGGCACTGACACTTTCTCTAACTAAGGCCCTGAAACTACTCCCAACTCAGACACTGACCCTGTCCCTAACTAGGCCCTGACACTACTCCCAACTCAGGCACTGACACTGTCCCTAACTAAGGCCCTGACATAACTCCCAAACCCGGCACTGACACTTTCTCTAACTAAGGCCCTGAAACTACTCACAACTCAGGCCCTGACACTGTTCCTAACTACCGGTCTCAGACTACTCCTAACTTAGGCCCTGACACTATTCCTAACACATTAACTGACACTGTCCCTAACTAAGGTCCTGAGACTATTCCTAACTCAGACACTGACACTGTTCATAACTTAGGCCATGTCACTACTCCCAACTCAGGCACTGACGCTGTTCCTAACTAAGGGTCTGACACTACTCCAAACGGAGACACTGACACTCTTCCAAATTAAGGCCTTGACACTACTCTTAACTCAGGGCCTGACACTGTCCACAATAAAGACCCTGACAAAAATGCCAACTTAGGCACTGACAATGTCCGTAACTAAGGCCCTGACACTATTCCCATCTCAGCCACTGACACTGTCCCTAACTATGGCCCTGACACTACTCCCAACGCAAGCACTGGTGCTGTCCCTAACTAAGGCACTGGCACTACTCGCAACTCGCCCTGGCGCTGTCCCTAACTAAGCCTGTGACACTACTCCCAATTCAGGCAATGACAGTGTCCCTAACTGAGGCAATGACACTGCTCCCAACTCAAGCACTAAGGCTCTGGATCATTGTGATGACAAGCGCCATGGAGCATTGTGATGACAAGGGCCATGGAGAATTGGGATGAAGGGTCCTGGTGCATTGTGGCGAAAAGGCCATAGAGCATTTTGTTAACAGGGGTCATGGGGCATTGTGATGAAAGTGGTCATGGAGCACTGTGATTAAAGTGGTCATGGAATATTTTGGTAAAAGTGGTCATGTAGCATTGTGATGAAAAGTGCTATGGAGCATTGGGATGACAGGGGTCATGGAGCATTTTAATGACAAGGGACATGGAGCATTGTGATGACAGAAGTCATGGAGCATTGTGGTGACCAGCGGCATGGAGCATTGTGAAGAAAGGAGTACTGTAACATTGTGAAGAAAGGGTCAAGGAGCATTTTGATTACAAGGATCATGGAGCATTGTGATGACAAGGGTCATGGAGCATTGTGATGACAAGAGTCATGGAGACTTGTGAGGACAGGGGGCATGGAGCTTTGTGATTTCACAGACATGTAGCATTTTAGAAAAGGGTCATGGAGCATGGTCATGAAAGGGGTCATGGAGCATTGTGATGATAAGGGCATGGAGCATTGTGATGACAGTGGCATGTAGCATTGCGATGACAAAGGTCATGGAGCATTGTGATGACAGGGGTTATGGTGCATTGTGATGACAAGGGCGTGGAGCATTGTGATGACAGTGGTCATGGAACATTGTGACGATAAGGGCATCGAGCCGAGTTAGGGACAGTCTAGCGGCCTTGGGACTAAATTCAGTGCCTGAATTAGGCACAGCATAAGGTCTTTAGTTAGCATAAGAGGTTGGACATTAGCTCGGGACAGGGTTAGGGTAAAGGCTTGGAATCGTGTCAGGAAATGACCTAAGGATAGTGTGAAGACCTTTGTTACTGAGACTCTCAGGGACTTATTCAGAAGCAGCGTTAGGGCTTCAGGTAGGCACAGCATCAGGGCCTGACTTAGGGAGAGCGACAGGGCCTGAGTGAGGCCTAATGTCAGGCCCTTAGCTGGGGACACTGTCAGGGAATGATTTAGGAGCAGCATCAGTGCCTTTGTTGGATCAGCTTTAGGCTCTTAGTTAAAGACATGACCGGAGCCCTAGTTAGTCACAGCGTCAAGGCCTCAGTTAGGGAAAGCTTCAGGGTCTGAGTTACAGACAGCCTCAAGTTTTCACTTAAAGACAGCGACAGGGCTTTCTTAGGGACAGTGTCAGGACCTTGGTTAGAAATGAGTCAGGATATTAGCTCAGGAGAGTGTCAGGATTTTAGTTCTTGCTGGCAGCAGGGCCTATATTAAGGACAGATTCCGGGCCTTTGTTAGATTCAGTGTCATGGCCTTAGTTAGGAGTAGTCAGGGCCTTAGTTAGGGAGAGCATTAGGGTTTCAGTTAGCGTAAGATGCAGGAGATTATCTCGGGACAGAGTCAGGTCCCAGGCCAGAGATAGTGAAAGGAAATGACCAAGGGATAACGAGAAGACCTTAGTTATTGAGAGCATCAGGGCCTTAGTTAGCAGCAGCATGAGCGCCTTAATCAGGACCAGCGCCAGGGCTTGATGTACGGACAGCGTCAGAGCCTAACTAAGGTGCAGCAACAGGGCCTAAGTGGGGCCTATCTTTAGGGCCTGAGTAAGGGACAGTATCAGGGCATGACTTAGGAGCAGCATAAAGGCCTCTGTAGGATCAGCATTAGGGTCTTCGTTAAAGCTATTATCAGGGCCTCCGTTAGGGATAGCCTCAAGGCCTCACTTAGGGACAGCGTCAGGGCTTACTTTGGGAAAGTTTCAGGACCTTGGTAAGACATGGGTCAGGCTATTAGCTCAGGATAATATCAGGTGTTCAGATATTGACGGCAGCAGGGCCTTAGTTAGAGGCAGTGTCAGGGCCTAAGTTAGGACTAGCATCAGAGCCTTTGTTAGGTACAGTGTCAGTGACTGCGTTAGGTGTAGTGTCAGAGCCTTAGTTAGGGACACTGTCAGGGCCTGCATTAGGACGAGCTTCCAGGCCTCAGTTAGGGACAGGTTCACGGCCTCGGACCTAAATTCAGGGCCTCATTTAGGGACAGAATCAGGGATTTAGCTAGCATAAGGGGATCTACAGCTGAAAGCAACCTGAACACCACCACAAGCAGATGCAGAAGTGAACCATGCACGCTCCTATGAAGGAATATTCCACAGCAGTTGAGTACATTTTGTTTAAAGTTAGTAACACTATAAAAATTATGTTTTGAAGAAAACTCTATTCAGAAGATGAAAGAATCTCGTTCTAAAGAATCTCTTTAGCTAATCTCGACATTAGCTAAAGAGAAGGTTAGGTTAAGGTCTAGGGAGAGTGTCAGGAAATGACCTAGGGATAGTGTCAAGACCTTAGTTACTTAGCACATCAGGACCTAATTTAGGAGCAGTGAGTGTCAGGGCTTCGGGTAGGAACAGCGTCAGAGCCTGACTTAGGAAGTGAGACAGGGCCTGAGTGAGGCCTAGCGTCAGGGCCTTATCTAGAGACAGTGTCAGGGCATGACTTAGGAGCAGCATAAGAGCCACGGAAGGATCAGCCTCAGGGGCTATGTTAAAGATATTATCAGGGCCTCTGTTAGGGACAGCCTCAAGGCCTCACTTAAAGACAGCATCAGGGCATTCTTGGGGACAGTTTCAGGAACTTGGTAAGAGATGGGTCAAGAAATTAGCTCAGGGGCTTCCCAGGTGGCGCAGTGGTTGAGAATCTGCCTGCCAATGCAGGGGACACGGGTTCGAGCCCTGGTCTGGGAAGATCCCACATGCCGCGGAGCGAGTAAGCCCGTGAGCCACAATTGCTGAGCCTGCGCGTCTGGAGCCTGTGCTCCGCAACGGGAGAGGCCACGATAGTGAGAGGGCCGCGAAACGCGATGAAGAGTGGTCCCCACTTGCCGCAACTAGAGAAAGCCCTCACACAGAAACCAAGACCCAACAGAGCCAAAAATACATAAATAAATAAATAAATAAATAAATAAAATTAAAAAAAAAAAGAAATTAGCTCAGGATAGTGTCAGGACTTTAGATATTGTTGACAGCAGGGCCTTAGTTAGGGACAGTGTCAGGCCCTGAATTAGGACGAACATCGAGGCCTTAGGTACGGATAGGGTCAGAGCCTCGAGAGTAATATTAGGCCCTTAGTTAAGGACAGCAGCAGGGCTGTAGTTAGCATAAGAGGCACGACATTTGCTAGGGACAGGGTCAGGTTATGGTCTAGGGATAGTGTCAGGAAAGGACCTAAGCATAGTGTCAAAACCTTAGTTACTGAGACTATCAGATCCTTATTTAGAACCAGTGTCAGGGCTTCGGGTAGGGACAGCATCAGAGCCTGACTTAGGGAGAGCGACAGGGCCTGAGTGAGGCCTAGCGTCAGGCCCTTAGCTGAGGACACTGTCAGGGCATGACTTAGGAACAGAATCAGCGCCTCTGTTGGATCAGCCTTAGCGTCTTTGTTACAGATATGATCAGGGCCTGACTTAGTCACAGCGTCAAGGCCTCAGTTAGGGAAAGCTTCAGGGCCTGAGTTAGGGGCAGCCTCAGTTCTTAACATAGGGACAGCGACAGGGCTTTCTTAGGGACAGTGTCAGGACCTTGGTTAGAAATATGTCAGGATATTAACTCAGGCTAGTGTCCACTTTTTAGTTATTGCTGACAGCAGGGCCTATATTAGGGGCAAATTCTGAGCCTTACTTAGAGACAGTGTCAGGGCCTGAGTTAGGACTAGCATCAGAGCCCTTGTAAAGTACGGTGTCAGGGCTTTAGTTAGGGACAGTGTCAGCGCCTCAGTTAGGATGAGCCTCCAACCTCAGTTAGGGACAGGTTGACGGCCTCGGGACTAATTTCAGGCACATAGTTAGAGACAGCATCAGAGATTTAGTTAGCATAAGAGGCTCGACAATAGCTAAAGACAAGTTTAGGTTAAGATCTAGGGATAGTGTCAGGAAATGACCTAGGGATAGTGTCAAGACCATAGCTAATTAGAGCATCAGTGCCTAATTTAGGCCCAGTGACAGGGCTTCAGGTAGGGACAGAGTCTTAGCCTGACTTAGGGAGAGCGACAGGGCCTGAGTGATGCCTAGAGTCAGGGCCTTAGCTACGGACAGCGTCAGGGCATGACATAGGATCAACATAATGGTCTCTGTAAGATCAGCATTAGAGTTTAGTTAAAGACATTATCAGGACCTCTGTGAGGGACAGCCTCAGGGCCTCACTTAGGGACAGTGTCAGGGCTAACGTTGGGAGAGTTTCAGGACCTTGGGAAGACATGGGTCAGGATATTAGCTCAGGATAATGTCAGGACTTTAGATATTGATGGTAGCAGCGCCTACGTTAGGCAAAGTTCCAAGGCTTTAGTTAGGAGTAGCGGGGCTCTGATAGGTTCAGTGTCAGATCCTCAGTTAGCAATAGTGTTAGGGCCTTAGTTAGGGACAGTGTCAGGGCCGGATGTAGGTCGAGCATCTAAGCCTTAGTTCGGGACAGTTTCATGGTCTTGGGACTAAATTCAGTGCCTGAGGTAGGCACAGCCTAAGGACTTCAGTTAGCATAAGAGGCAGGACATTATCTAGTGGCCGTGTCAGTTTAACATCTAGGGATAGTGTCAGGAAATGACCTAAGGATAGTGTGAAGACCTTTGTTACGGAGACTCTCAGGGCTTTATTCAGAACCAGTGTTAGAGCTTCAGGTAGGGACAGCATCAGAGCCTGACTTAGGGAGAGCGTTAGGGTCTGAGTGAGGCCTAGCATCAGACACTTAGTGGGGGACACTATCGGGGCATGACTTAGGAGCAGCATCAGGGCCTCTGTTGGATCAGCCTTAGGGTCTTAGTTAAAGACATGATCAGGGTCTGAGTTAGTCACAGCATCAAGGCCTGAGTTAGTTAGGGAAAGCTTCAGGGCCTCACTTAGGGACAGCGTCAGGGCTTACTTTGGGACAGTTTCAGGACCTTGGTAAGACATGGGTCAGGGTATTAGCTCCAGATAATGTCAGGACTTTAGATGTTGATGGCAGCAGCCCTTATTTAGAGACAGTGTCAGGCTCTGAGTTACGACTAGCATCAGAGTCTTTGTTAGATACAATGTACGGGACTGAATTAGGAGTAGAGTCAGGGCCTTAGTTAGTGACAGTGTCAGGGCCTGACTTAGGGAGAGCGACAGGGCCTGAGTGAGGCTTAGCATCAGGCCCTTAGCTGGGCACACTGTCAGGGCATGACTTTGGAGCAGCATCAGCCTCTGCTGGATCAGCATTAAGGTCTTCATTAGGTACATGATCAGGGCCTGAATTAGTCACAGCTTCAAGGCTTCAGTTCAGGAAAGCTTCAGGGCCTGAGTTAGGGACAGCCTCAGGTCTTCACTTAGGGACAGCGTCAGGGCTTACTTTGGGACAGTTTCAGTACCTTGGAAAGACATAAGTCAGGATATTAGCTCAGAATAATGTCAGGACTTTTGATAGTGATGGCAGCAGGGCCTTCGTTAAAGACGGTTTCAGGGCCTGAGTTAGGCCTAGCATCAGAGACTTTGTTAGGTACAGTGTAAGGGACTGAGTTAGGAGTAGTGTCAGGGCCTTGCTTAGGGACAGTGTCAGGGTCTGATTTAAGTGTACTGTCTGAGACCTAGTTAGGGACAGTGCTAGGGCCTGAGTTAGGATTAGTGTCAAGGCCTTATTTAGGACCAATTTCAGGGCCTTAGTTTGGACTAGCATCAGAGCCATTGTTAGGAATCGTATGAGGGCCTGAGTTAGGCATACTATCAGGGCCTTAGTTAGAGACAGTTTTAGGGCCTGAGTTAGGATTAGTGTCAAGGCCTTATTTAGGACCAATTTTAGGGCTTTAGTTTGGACTAGCAACAAAGCCTTTGTAAGGTATCATGTCGGGGCCTCAGTTAGGTGTAGTGTCAGGGCCATTGTTAGGGACAGTATCAGTGCCTGACGCAGGAGAAGTTCAGGGCCTTAGCCAAGGAAAGTGTCAGCGAATTAGTTAGGGACATTATCAGGGCCTGAATTAGCAGTAGTGTCCAAAGTCCTTAGTGAGGAGAGTAAGGAGTAAGTCAGGACTCAGGCCCTGACACTGTTCTTAAATAAGGCCCTGACATTACCTGTAACACAGGTCCTGATCTGATTCCTATCATAGGCGCTGATGTTGGACTTAACTAGGGCCCTGACACTGGTCCTAACTAAAGCTGTGACAATACTCTTAACTCAGGCCCTGACACTGTCCCTAACAAAGCCTCTGACACTACCCCTAAATCAGGCACTGACACTGTCCCTAACTAAGGCCCTGACATACACCTAACTCAGGCCCTGACACTGTCTCTAACTAAGGCCCTGATACTACTCCAAACTCAGCACTGACACTGTCACTAACTAAGGCCCTGACACTATTCATAGCTCACGCCCTAACACAACTCCTAAATCATGCCCTGACAATGTCCCTAACTAAGGCCCTGACACTACTCCTATCTCAAGCAATGACACTGTCCCTAACTTAGGCCCTGACTCTACTCCTGACTCAGGCACTGACACTGGCCCTAACTTAGGCCGTGACGCTACTCCTAACTAAGCAACTGACACTGTCCCTAACTAAGGCCCGGACACTACTCCTTACTCAGGCACTGATAAAGTCACTAACTAAGGTCGTGACACTTCTCCCAAAATAGGCATTGAGACTGTCCCGAAATACGCGCTGACAGTACTCCCAACTCAGGCACTGACACTGTCCCTAACTAAGGCCCTGACACTACTCCCAAACGAGGCACTGACATTGTCCTTAACTAAGGCCTTGACATTACTCTCAACTCAGGCACTAACACTGTCCCTAACTAAGGACTTGACACTACTCTTAACTCAGGCCTTGGCACAGTCCCTAACAAAGGCCTGCCACTACCCCCAACTGTGGCACTGTGACTGTCCCTAACTACGCCCATCACACTACTCCTAACTCAGGCACTGACGCTATCCCTAAGTAAGGCCCTGACACTACTCCCAATGCAGGCACTGTCGTTGTCCCTAATTAAGGCTCTAACACTACTCCCAAATCAGGCACTGACGCTGTCCCTTAGTAAGTCTCTGACACTACTCCCAACACAGGCATTGACACTATCCCTAACTAAGGCCCTCACACTACTACTTACTTAGGCACTGACACGCTACCTAACTAAGGCCCTGAGACTACTTCTACCTCAGGTCCTGACACTGTCCCTAAAGAAGGGCCTGATACTACTCCCAACACAGGCACTGACACTCTCCCTAACTAAGGCCTTGACACTACTTTTAACTCATGCCCTGATGCTGTCCCCAAAAAAGACCCTCAGACTATTCCCAACTCAGGCACTGACCCTGTCCCTAACTAGGCCCTGACACTACTCCCAACTCAGGCACTGACACTGTCCCTAAATAAGGCCCTGACATAATTCCCAACTCCGGCACAGACACTTTCTCTAACTAGGGCCCTGAAACTACTCACAACTCAGGCCCTGACACTGTTCCTAACTACCGATCTCAGACTACTCCTAACTTAAGCCCTGACACTATTCCTAACACAGTCACTGACACTGTCCCTAACTAAGGTCCTGAGACTATTCCTAACTCAGACACTGACACTGCCCATAACTTAGGCCATGTCACTACTCCCAACTCAGGCACTGACGCTGTTTCTAACTAAGGGTCTGACACTACTCCAAACTGAGACACTGACACTCTTCCAAATTAAGGCCTTGACACTACTCTTAACTCAGGCCCTGAGACTGTCCATAATAAAGACCCTGACAAAAATCCCAACTTAGGCACTGACAATATCCGTAACTAAGGCTCTGACACTATTCCCATCTCAGCCACTGACACTGTCCCTAACTATGGCCCTGACACTACTCCCAACGCAAGCACTGGTGCTGTCCCTAACTAAGGCACTGGCACTACTCCCAACTCGCCCTGGCGCTGTCCCTAACTAAGGCTCTGACACTACTCCCAATTCAGGCAATGACAGTGTCCCTAAGTGAGGCAATGACACTACTCCCAACTCAAGCACTAAGGCTCTGGATCATTGTGATGACAAGCGCCATGGAGCATTGTGATGACGGGTCCTGGAGCATTGTGGCGACAAGGGCCATGGAGCATTTTGATTACAGGGGCCATGGGGCATTGTGATGAAAGTGGTCATGGAGCACTGTGATTAAAGTGGTCATGGAACATTTTGATAAAAGTGGTCATGTAGCATTGTGATGAAAAGTGCTATGGAGCATTGGGATGACAGGGGTCATGGAGCATTGTGATGACAAATGCGTGGTGATTTGTGATGACGAGGACCATGGAGCTTTGAGATTAGAAGGATCCTGCAGCATTGTGATGACAGGGGCCATGGAGCATTTTAATGACAAGGGACATGGAGCATTGTGATGACAGAAGTCATGGAGCATTGTGGTGACCATCGGCATGGAGCATTGTGAAGAAAGGGGTAGTGTAACATGTGACGAAAGGGTCAAGGACCATTGTGATGACAAGCATCATGGAGCATTGTGATGACAAGGGTCATGGAGCATTGTGATGACAAGAGTCATGGAGACTTGTGATGACGGGGGCATGGAGGTTTGTGATTTCATAGACATGTAGCATTTTAGACAAGGGTCATGGAGCATTGTGATGAAAGGTGTCATGGAGCATTGTGATGATAAAGGCATGGAGCATTGTGATGACAATGGCATGTAGCCTTGCGATGACAAAGGTCATGGAGCATTGTGATGACAGGGGTTATGGAGCATTGTGAAGACAAGGGCGTGGAGCATTGTGATGAGAGTGGTCATGGAACATTGTGACGACAGTGGTCATGGAACATTGTGACGATAAGGGCATCGAGCCGAGTTAGGGACAGTCTAGCGGCCTTGGGACTAAATTCAGTGCCTGAATTAGGCACAGCATAAGGTCTTTAGTTAGCATAAGAGGTAGGACATTAGCTCGGGACAGGGTTAGGGTAAAGGCTTGGAATCGTGTCAGGAAATGACCTAAGGATAGTGTGAAGACCTTTGTTACTGAGACTCTCAGGGACTTATTCAGAAGCAGCGTTAGGGCTTCAGGTAGGCACAGCATCAGGGCCTGACTTAGGGAGAGCGACAGGGCCTGAGTGAGGCCTAATGTCAGGCCTTAGCTGGGGACACTGTCAGGGAATGATTTAGGAGCAGCATCAGTGCCTTTGTTGGATCAGCTTTAGGCTCTTAGTTAAAGACATGACCGGAGCCCAAGTTAGGCACAGCGTCAAGGCCTCAGTTAGGGAAAGCTTCAGGGTCTGAGTTACAGACAGCCTCAGGTCTTCACTTAAAGACAGCGACAGGACTTTCTTAGGGACAGTGTCAGGACCTTGGTTAGAAATGAGTCAGTGTATTCGCTCGGGAGAATGTCAGGATTTTAGTTCTTGCTGGCAGCAGGGCCTATATTAAGGACAGATTCCGGGCCTTTGTTAGATTCAGTGTCATGGCCTTAGTTAGGAGTAGTCAGGGCCTTAGTTAGGGAGAGCATTAGGGTTTCAGTTAGCATAAGATGCAGGAGATTATCTCGGGACAGAGTCAGGTCCCAGGCCAGAGATAGTGAAAGGAAATGACCAAGGGATAACGAGAAGACCTTAGTTATTGAGAGCATCAGGGCCTTAGTTAGCAGCAGCATGAGCGCCTTAATCAGGACCAGCTCCAGGGCTTGATGTACGGACAGCGTCAGAGCCTAACTAAGGTGCAGCAGCAGGGCCTAAGTGAGGCCTATCTTTAGGGCCTGAGTAAGGGACAGTATCAGGGCATGACTTAGGAGCAGCATAAAGGCCTCTGTAGGATCAGCATTAGGGTCTTCGTTAAAGCTATTATCAGGGCCTCCGTTAGGGATAGCCTCAAGGCCTCACTTAGGGACAGCGTCAGGGCTTACTTTGGGAAAGTTTCAGGACCTTGGTAAGACATGGGTCAGGCTATTAGCTCAGGATAATATCAGGTGTTCAGATATTGACGGCAGCAGGGCCTTAGTTAGAGGCAGTGTCAGGGCCTAAGTTAGGACTAGCATCGGAGCCTTTGTTAGGTACAGTGTCAGTGACTGAGTTAGGTGTAGTGTCAGAGCCTTAGTTAGGGACAGTGTCAGGGCCTGCATTAGGACGAGCTTCCAGGCCTCAGTTAGGGACAGGTTCACGGCCTCGGACCTAAATTCAGGGCCTCATTTAGGGACAGAATCAGGGATTTAGCTAGCATAAGGGGATCTACAGCTGAAAGCAACCTGAACACCACCACAAGCAGATGCAGAAGTGAACCATGCACGCTCCTATGAAGGAATATTCCACAGCAGTTGAGTAAATTTTATTTAAAGTTAGTAACACTATAAAAATTATGTTTTGAAGAAAACTCCATTCAGAAGATGAAAGAATCTCGTTCTAAAGAATCTCTTTAGCTATTCTCGACATTAGCTAAAGAGAAGGTTAGGTTAAGGTCTAGGGAGAGTGTCGGGAAATGACCTAGGGATAGTGTCAAGACCTTAGTTACTTAGCACATCAGGACCTAAATTAGGAGCAGTGAGTGTCAGGGCTTCGGGTAGGAACAGCGTCAGAGCCTGCCTTAGGGAGTGGGACAGGGCCTGAGTGAGACCTAGCGTCAGGGCCTTAGCTAGAGACAGTGTCAGGGCATGACTTAGGAGCAGCATAAGAGCCACGGTAGGATCAGCCTCAGGGGCTATGTTAAAGATATTATCAGGGCCTCTGTTAGGGACAGCCTCAAGGCCTCACTTAGAGACAGCATCAGGGCTTCCTTAGGGACAGTTTCAGGACCTTGGTAAGAGATGGGTCAAGAAATTAGCTCAGGATAGTGTCAGGACTTTAGATATTGACGACAGCAGGGCCTTAGTTAGGGACAGTGTCAGGTCCTGAATTAGGACGAACATCGAGGCCTTAGGTACGGACAGGGTCACAGCCTCGAGAGTAATTTTAGGCCCTTAGTTAAGGACAGCAGCAGGGCTGTAGTTAGCATAAGAGGCACGACATTTGCTAGGGACAGGGTCAGGTTATGGTCTAGGGATAGTGTTAGGAAAGGACCTAAGCATAGTGTCAAAACCTTAGTTACTGAGAGTATCAGATCCTTATTTAGAACCAGTGTCAGGGCTTCGGGTAGGGACAGCATCAGAGCCTGACTTAGGGAGAGCGACAGGGCCTGGGTGAGGCCTAGCATCAGGCCCTTAGCTGAGGACACTGTCAGGGCATGACTTAGGAACAGAATCAGCGCCTCTGTTGGATCAGCCTTAGCGTCTTTGTTACAGATATGATCAGGGCCTGACTTAGTCACAGCTTCAAGGCCTCAGTTAGGGAAAGCTTCAGGGCCTGAGTTAGGGACAGCCTCAGTTCTTAACACAGGGACAGCGACAGGGCTTTCTTAGGGACAGTGTCAGGACCTTGGTTAGAAATATGTCAGGATATTAACTCAGGCTAGTGTCCAGTGTTTAGGTATTGCTGACAGCAAGGCCTATATTAGGGGCAAATTCTGAGCCTTACTTAGAGACAGTGTCAGGGCCTGAGTTAGGACTAGCATCAGAGCCCTTGTAATGTACAGTGTCAGGGCTTTAGTTAGGGACAGTGTCAGCGCCTCAGTTAGGATAAGCCTCCAACCTCAGTTAGGGACAGGTTGATGGCCTCGGGACTAATTTCAGGCTCTTAGTTAGTGACAGCATCAGGGATTTAGTTAGCATAAGAGGCTCGACAATAGCTAAAGACAAGTTTAGGTTAAGATCTAGGGATAGTGTCAGGAAATGACCTAGGGATAGTGTCAAGACCATAGCTAATTAGAGCATTAGTGCCTAATGTAGGCCCAGTGTCAGGGCTTCAGGTAGGGACAGAGTCTTAGCCTGACTTAGGGAGAGCGACAGGGCCTGAGTGATGCCTAGAGTCAGGGCCTTAGCTACGGACAACGTCAGGGCACGACATAGGATCAACATAAGTGTCTGTGTAAGATCAGCATTAGAGTTTAGTTAAAGACATTATCAGGACCTCTGTGAGGGATAGCCTCAGGGCCTCACTTAGGGACAGTGTCAGGGCTAACGATGGGAGAGTTTCAGGACCTTGGTAAGACATGGGTCAGGATATTAGCTCAGGATAATGTCAGGACTTTAGATATTGATGGTAGCAGCACGTACGTTAGGGAAAGTTTCAAGGCGTTAGTTAGGAGTAGCGGGCCTCTGATAGGTCCAGTGTCAGATCCTCAGTTAGCAATCGTGTTAGGGCCTTAGTTAGGGACAATGTCAGGGCCGGATGTAGGTCGAGCATCTAGGCCTTAGTTCGGGACAGTTTCATTGTCTTGGGACTAAATTCAGTGCCTGAGGTAGGCACAGCCTAAGGACTTCAGTTAGCATAAGAGGCAGGACATTAGCTAGTGGCCGTGTCAGGTTAACATCTAGGGATAGTGTCAGGAAATGACCTAAGGATAGTGTGAAGACCTTTGTTACGGAGAATCTCAGGGCCTTATTCAGAACCAGTGTTAGGGCTTCAGGTAGGGACAGCATCAGATCCTGACTTAGGGAGAGCGATAGGGTCTGAGTGAGGCCTAGCATCAGACACTTAGTGGGGGACACTATCGGGGCATGACATAGGAGCAGCATCAGGGCCTCTGTTGGATCAGCCTTAGGGTCTTAGTTAAAGACATGATCAGGGTCTGAGTTAGTCACAGCATCAAGGCCTGAGTTAGTTAGGGAAAGCTAAAGGGCCTCACTTAGGGACAGCGACAGGGCTTACTTTGGGACAGTTTCAGGACCTTGGTAAGACATGGGTGAGGTTATTAGCTCCGGACAATGTCAGGACTTTAGATGTTGAAGGCAGCAGCCCTTAGTTAGAGACAGTGACAGGCCCTGAGTTATGACTAGCATCAGGGTCTTTGTTAGATACAATGTACGGGACTGAATTAGGAGTAGAATCAGGGCCTTAGTTAGTGACAGTGTCAGGGCCTGACTTAGGGAGAGCGACAGGGCCTGAGTGAGGCTTAGCATCAGGCCCTTAGCTGGGCACACTGTCACGGCATGACTTTGGAGCAGCATCAGCCTCTTTGCTGGATCAGCATTAAGGTCTTCGTTAGGTACATGATCAGGGCCTGAATTAGTCACAGCTTCAAGGCTTCAGTTCAAGAAAGCTTCAGGGCCTGAGTTAGGGACAGCCTCAGGTCTTCACTTAGGGACGGCGTCAGGGCTTACTTTGGGACAGTTTCAGGACCTTGGAAAGACATAGGTCAGGATATTAGCTCAGAATAATGTCAGGACTTTTGGTAGTGATGGCAGCAGGGCCTTAGTTACAGACGGTTTCAGGGCCTGAGTTAGGCCTAGCATCAGAGACTTTGTTAGGTACAGTGTAAGGGACTGAGTTAGGAGTAGTGTCAGGGCCTTGCTTAGGGACAGTGTCAGGGTCTGATTAAGTTGTACTGTCTGAGACCTAGTTAGGGACAGTGCTAGGGCCTGAGTTCGGATTAGTGTCAAGGCCTTAGTTAGGACCAATTTCAGGGACTTAGTTTGGACTAGCATCAGAGCCATTGTTAGGAATCATATGAGGGCATGAGTTAGGCATACTATCAGGGCCTTAGTTAGGGACAGTTTTAGGGCCTGAGTTAGGATTAGTGTCAAGGCCTTATTTAGGACCAATTTTAGGGCTTTAGTTTGGACTAGCAACAAAGCCTTTGTTAGGTATCATGTCGGGGCCTCAGTTAGGTGTAGTGTCAGGGCCATTGTTAGGGACAGTATCAGGGCCTGACTTAGGAGAAGTTCAGGGCCTTAGCCAAGGAAAGTGTCAGGGAATTAGTTAGGGACATTATCAGGGCCTGAATTAGCAGTAGTGTCCAAAGTCCTTAGTGAGGAGAGTAAGGAGTAAGTCAGGACTCAGGCCCTGACACTGTTCTTAAATAAGGCCCTGACATTACCTGTAACACAGGTCCTGATCTGATTCCTATCATAGGCGCTGATGTTGGACTTACCTAAGGCCCTGACTCTGGTCCTAACTAAAGCTGTGACACTACTCTTAACTCAGGCCCTGACACTGTCCCTAACAAAGCCTCTGACACTAGTCCTAAATCAGGCACTGACACTGTCCCTAACTAAGGCCCTGACATACACCTATCTCAGGCCCTGACACTGTCTCTAACTAAGGCCCTGATACTACTCCAAACTCAGCACTGACACTGTCACTAACTAAGGCCCGGACACTTCTCCTTACTCAGGCACAGATAATGTCACTAACTAAGGCCGTGACACTACTCCCAAAATAGGCATTGAGACTGTCCCGAAATACGCCCTGACAGTACTCCCAACTCAGGCACTGACACTGTCCCTAACTAAGGCCCTGACACTACTCCCAAACTAGGCACTGACATTGTCCCTAACTAAGGCCTTGACATTACTCTCAACTCAGGCACTAACACTGTCCCTAACTAAGGACTTGACACTACTCTTAACTCAGGCCCTGGCACAGTCCCTAACAAAGGCCTGCCACTACCCCCAACTCTGGCACTGAGAGTGTCCCTAACTACGGCCATCACACTACTCCTAACTCAGGCACTGACGCTGTCCCTAAGTAAGGCCCTGACACTACTCCCAACGCAGGCACTGACGCTGTCCCTTACTAAGTCTCTGACACAACTCCCAACACAGGCATTGACACTGTCCCTAACTAAGGCCCTCACACTACTACTTACTTAGGCACTGACACGCTACCTAACTAAGGCCCTGAGACTACTTCTACCTCAGACCCTGACACTGTCCCTAACGAAGGGCCTGATACTACTCCCAACACAGGCACTGACACTCTCCCTAACTAAGGCCTTGACACTACTTTTAACTCATGCCCTGATGCTGTCCCCAAAAAAGACCCTGAGACTATTCCCAACTCAGGCACTGACACTCTCCCTAACTAAGACCCTGACACTACTCCCATCTCAGCCACTGACACTGTCCCTAATGCCCTGACACTACTTCCAACTCAGGCACTGACACTGTCCCTAACTAAGGCCCTGACATAACTCCCAACTCCGGCACTGACACTTTCTCTAACTAAGGCCCTGAAACTTCTCACAACTCAGGCACTGACCCTGTCCCTAACTAGGCCCTGACACTACTCCCAACTCAGGCACTGACACTGTCCCGAACTAAGGCCCTGACATAACTCCCAACTCCGGCACTGACACTTTCTCTAACTAAGGCCCTGAAACTACTCACAACACAGGCCCTGACGCTGTTCCTAACTACTGGTCTCAGACCACTCCTAACTTAGGCCCTGACACTATTCCCATCTCAGCCACTGATACTGTCCCTAACTATGGCCCTGAGACTACTCCCAACCCAAGCACTGGTTCTGTCCCTAACTAAGGCACTGGCACTACTCCCAACTCGCCCTGGCGCTGTCCCTAACTAAGGCTCTGACACTACTCCCAATTCAGGCAATGACAGTGTCCCTAAGTGAGGCAATGACACTACTCCCAACTCAAGCACTAAGGCTCTGGATCATTGTGATGACAAGCGCCATGGAGCATTGTGATGACGGGTCCTGGAGCATTGTGGCGACAAGGGCCATGGAGCATTTTGATTACAGGGGCCATGGGGCATTGTGATGAAAGTGGTCATGGAGCACTGTGATTAAAGTGGTCATGGAACATTTTGATTAAAGTGGTCATGTAGCATTGTGATGAAAAGTGCTATGGAGCATTGGGATGACAGGGGTCATGGAGCATTTTAATGACTAGGAACATGGAGCATTGTGATGACAGAAGTCATGGAGCATTGTGGTGACCAGCGGCATGGAGCACTGTGAAGAAAGGGGTACTGTAACATTGTGAAGAAAGGGTCAAGGAGCATTTTGATTACAAGGATCATGGAGCATTGTGATGACAAGGGCCATGGAGCATTGTGATGACAAGAGTCATGGAGACTTGTGATGACAGGGGGCATGAAGCTTTGTGATTTCACAGACATGTAGCATTTTAGACAAGGGTCATGGAGCATTGTGATGAAAGGGGTCATGGAGCATTGTGATGAGAGTGTTCATGGAGCATTGTGATGACAATGGCATGTAGCATTGCGATGACAAACGTCATGGAGCATTGTGATGACAGGGGTTATGGAGCATTGTGATGACAAGGGCATGGAGCATTGTGATGAGAGTGGTCATGGAACCTTGTGACGACAGTGGTCATGGAACACTGTGACGATAAGGGCATCGAGCCGAGTTAGGGACAGTCTAGCGGCCTTGGGACTAAATTCAGTGCCTGAATTAGGCACAGCATAAGGTCTTTAGTTAGCATAAGAGGTAGGACATTAGCTCGGGACAGGGTTAGGGTAAAGGCTTGGAATCGTGTCAGGAAATGACCTGAGGATAGTGTGAAGACCTTTGTTACTGAGACTCTCAGGGATTTATTCAGAAGCAGCGTTAGGGCTTCAGGTAGGCACAGCATCAGGGCCTGACTTAGGGAGAGCGACAGGGCCTGAGTGAGGCCTAATGTCAGGACCTTAGCTGGGGACACTGTCAGGGAATGACTTAGGAGCAGCATCATTGCCTTTGTTGGATCAGCTTTAGGCTCTTAGTTAAAGACATGACCGGAGCCCAAGTTAGTCACAGCGTCAAGGCCTCAGTTAGGGAAAGCTTCAGGGTCTGAGTTACAGACAGCCTCAGGTCTTCACTTAAAGACAGTGACAGGGCTTTCTTAGGGACAGTGTCAGGACCTTGGTTAGAAATGAGTCAGGGTATTCGCTCAGGAGAGTGTCAGGATTTTAGTTCTTGCTGGCCGCAGGGCCTATATTAAGGACAGATTCCGGGCCTTTGTTAGATTCAGTGTCATGGCCTTAGTTAGGAGTAGTCAGGGCCTTAGTTAGGGAGAGCATTAGGGTTTCAGTTAGCATAAGATGCAGGAGATTATCTCGGGACAGAGTCAGGTCCCAGGCCAGAGATAGTGAAAGGAAATGACCAAGGGATAACGAGAAGACGTTAGTTATTGAGAGCATCAGGGCCTTAGTTAGCAGCAGCATGAGCGCCTTAATCAGGACCAGCTCCAGGGCTTGATGTACGGACAGCGTCAGAGCCTAACTAAGGTACAGCAGCAGGGCCTAAGTGAGGCCTATCTTTAGGGCCTGAGTAAGGGACAGTATCAGGGCATGACTTAGGAGCAGCATAAAGGCCTCTGTAGGATCAGCATTAGGGTCTTCGTTAAAGCTATTATCAGGGCCTCCGTTAGGGATAGCCTCAAGGCCTCACTTAGGGACAGCGTCAGGGCTTACTTTGGGAAAGTTTCAGGACCTTGGTAAGACATGGGTCAGGCTATTAGCTCAGGATAATATCAGGTGTTCAGATATTGACGGCAGCAGGGCCTTAGTTAGAGGCAGTGTCAGGGCCTAAGTTAGGACTAGCATCGGAGCCTTTGTTAGGTACAGTGTCAGTGACTGAGTTAGGTGTAGTGTCAGAGCCTTAGTTAGGGACAGTGTCAGGGCCTGCATTAGGAAGAGCTTCCAGGCCTCAGTTAGGGACAGGTTCACGGCCTCGGACCTAAATTCAGGGCCTCATTTAGGGACAGAATCAGGGATTTAGCTAGCATAAGGGGATCTCCAGCTGAAAGCAACCTGAACACCACCACAAGCAGATGCAGAAGTGAACCATGCACGCTCCTATGAAGGAATATTCCACAGCAGTTGAGTAAATTTTATTTAAAGTTAGTAACACTATAAAAATTATGTTTTGAAGAAAACTCTATTCAGAAGATGAAAGAATCTCGTTCTAAAGAATCTCTTTAGCTAATCTCGACATTAGCTAAAGAGAAGGTTAGGTTAAGGTCTAGGGAGAGTGTCAGGAAATGACCTAGGGATAGTGTCAAGACCTTAGTTACTTAGCACATCAGGACCTAATTTAGGAGCAGTGAGTGTCAGGGCTTCGGGTAGGAACAGCGTCAGAGCCTGACTTAGGGAGTGGGACAGGGCCTGAGTGAGACCTAGCGTCAGGGCCTTAGCTAGAGACAGTGTCAGGGCATGACTTAGGAGCAGCATAAGAGCCACGGTAGGATCAGCCTCAGGGGCTATGTTAAAGATATTATCAGGGCCTCTGTTAGGGACAGCCTCAAGGCCTCACTTAGAGACAGCATCAGGGCTTCCTTAGGGACAGTTTCAGGACCTTGGTAAGACATGGGTCAAGAAATTAGCTCAGGATAGTGTCAGGACTTTAGATATTGACGGCAGCAGGGCCTTAGTTAGGGACAGTGTCAGGCCCTGAATTAGGACGAACATCGAGGCCTTAGGTACGGACAGGGTCACAGCCTCGAGAGTAATTTTAGGCCCTTAGTTAAGGACAGCAGCAGGGCTGTAGTTAGCATAAGAGGCACGACATTTGCTAGGGACAGGGTCAGGTTATGGTCTACGGATAGTGTCAGGAAAGGACCTAAGCATAGTGTCAAAACCTTAGTTACTGAGAGTATCAGATCCTTATTTAGAACCAGTGTCAGGGCTTCAGGTAGTGACAGCACCAGAGCCTGACTTAGGGAGAGCGACAGGGCCTGAGTGAGGCCTAGCGTCAGGCCCTTAGCTGAGGACACTGTCAGGGCATGACATAGGAAAAGAATCAGCGCCTCTGTTGGATCAGCCTTAGCGTCTTTGTTACAGATATGATCAGGGCCTGACTTAGTCACATCTTCAAGGCCTCAGTTAGGGAAAGCTTCAGGGCCTGAGTTAGGGCCAGCCTCAGTTCTTAACATAGGGACAGCCATAGGGCTTTCCTAGGGACAGTGTCAGGACCTTGGTTAGAAATATGTCAGGATATTAACTCAGGCTAGTGTCCAGTTTTTAGTTATTGCTGACAGCAGGGTATATATTAGGGGCAAATTCTGAACCTTACTTAGAGACAGTGTCAGGGCCTGAGTTAGGACTAACATCAGAGCCCTTGGAAAGTACAGTGTCACGGACTGAGTTAGGTGTAGTGTCAGGGCTTTAGTTAGGGACAGTGTCAGCTCCTCAGTTAGGATGAGCCTCCAACCTCAGTTACGGACAGGTTGACGGCCTCGGGAGTAATTTCGGGCTCTTAGTTAGAGACAGCATCAGGGATTTAGTTAGCATAAGAGGCTCGAAAATAGCAAAATACAAGTTTAGGTTAAGATCTAGGGATAGGGTCAGGAAATGACCTAAGGATAGTGTCAAGACCATAGCTAATTAGAGCATCAGTGCCTAATTTGGGCCCAGTGTCAGGGCTTCAGGTAGGGACTGAGTCTTAGCCTGACTTAGGGAAAGCGACAGGGCCTGAGTGATGCCTAGAGTCAGGGCCTTAGCTACGGACAGCGTCAGGGCATGACATAGGATCAACATAAGGGTCTCTGTAATATCAGCATTAGAGTGTAGTTAAAGATATTATCAGGACTTCTGTGAGGGACATCCTCAGGGCCTCACTTAGGGACAGTGTCAGGGCTAACGATGGGAGAGTTTCAGGACCTTGGTAAGACATGGGTCAGGATATTAGCTCAGGATAATGTCAGGAATTTAGATATTGATGGTAGCAGCGCCTACGTTAGGGAAAGTTTCAAGGCGTTAGTTAGGAGTAGCGGGCCTCTGATAGGTCCAGTGTCAGATCCTCAGTTAGCAATAGTGTTAGGGCCTTAGTTAGGGACAGTGTCAGGGCCGGATGTAGGGCGAGCATCTAGGCCTTAGTTCGGGACAGTTTCATGGTCTTGGGACTAAATTCAGTGCCTGAGGTAGACACAGCCTATGAGCTTCAGTTAGCATAAGAGGCAGGACATTAGCTAGTGGCCGTGTCAGTTTAACATCTAGGGATAGTGTCAGGAAATGACCTAAGGATAGTGTGAAGACCTTTGTTACCGAGACTATCAGGGCCTTATTCAGAACCAGTGTTAGCGCTTCAGGTAGGGACAGCATCAGAGCCTGACTTAGGGAGAGCGTTAGGGTCTGAGTGAGGCCCAACATCAGACACTTAGTGGGGGACACTATCAGGGCATGACTTAGGAGCAGCATCAGGGCCTCTGTTGGATCAGCCTTAGGGTCTTAGTTAAAGACATGATCATGGTCTGAGTTAGTCACAGCATCAAGGCCTGAGTTAGTTAGGGAAAGCTTCAGGGCCTCACTTAGCGACAGCGTCAGGGCTTAATTTGGGACAGTTTCAGGACCTTGGTAAGACATGGGTCAGGTTATTAGATCCGGATAATGTCAGGACTGTAGAGGTGGATGGCAGCAGCCCTTAGTTAGAGACAGGGTCAAGCCCTGAGTTACGAATAGCATCAGAGCCTTTGTTAGATACAATGTACGGGACTGAATTAGGAGTAGAGTCAGGGCCTTAGTTAGTGACAGTGTCAGGGCCTGACTTAGGGAGAGCGACAGGGCCTGAGTGAGGCCTAGCGTCAGGCCCTTAGCTGGGCACACTGTCAGGGCATGACTTTGGAGCAGCATCAGCCTCTTTGCTGGATCAGCATTAAGGTCTTCGTTAGGTACATGATCAGGGCCTCAACTAGTCAGAGCTTCAAGGCTTCAGTTCAGGAAAGCTTCAGGGCCTGAGTTAGGGACAGCCTCAGGTCTTCACTTAGGGACAGCGTCAGGGCTTACTTTGGGACAGTTTCAGGACCTTGGAAAGACATAGGTCAGGATATTAGCTCAGAATAATGTCAGGAATTTTGATAGTGATGGCAGCAGGGCCTTAGTTACAGACGGTTTCAGGGCCTGAGTTAGGCTTAGCATCAGAGACTTTGTTAGGTACAGTGTAAGGGACTGAGTTAGGAGTAGTGTCAGGGCCTTGCTTAGGGACAGTGTCAGGGTCTGATTTAGGTGTACTGTCTGAGACCTAGTTAGGGACAGTGCTAGGGCTTGAGTTAGGATTAGTGTCAAAGCCTTATTTAGGACCAATTTCGGGGCCTTAGTTTGGACTAGCATCAGAGCCATTGTTAGGAATCGTATGATGGCCTGAGTTAGGCATACTATCAGGGCCTTAGTTAGGGACAGTTTTAGGGCCTGAGTTAGTATTAGTGTCAAGGCCTTATTTAGGACCAATTTTAGGTCTTTAGTTTGGACTAGCAACAAAGCCTTTGTTCGGTATCATGTCGGGGCCTCATTTAGGTGTAGTGTCAGGACCATTGTTAGGGACAGTATCAGGGCCTGACTTAGGAGAAATTCAGGGCCTTAGCCAAGGAAAGTGTCAGGGCCTTAGTTAGGGACATTATCAGGGCCTGAATTAGCAGTAGTGTCCAACGTCCTTAGTGAGGAGAGTAAGGAGTAAGTCAGGACTCAGGCCCTGACAGTGTTCTTAAATAAGGCCCTGACATTACCTGTAACACAGGTCCTGATCTGATTCCTATCATAGGCGCTGATGTTGGACTTAACTAAGGCCCTGACACTGGTTCTAACTAAAGCTGTGACACTTCTCTTAACTCAGGCCCTGACACTGTCCCTAACAAAGCCTCTGACACTACTCCTAAATTAGGCACTGACACTGTCCCTAACTAAGGCCCTGACATACACCTAACTCAGGCCCTGACACTGTGTCTAACTTAGGCCCTGATACTACTCCAAACTCAGCACTGATACTGTCACTAACTAAGGCCCTGACACTAATCATAGCTCACGCTCTAACATAACTCCTAAATCATGCCCTGACAATGTCCCTAACTAAGGCCCTGACACTATTCCTAACTCAGGCGCTGACACAATACTTAAGGAAGGCCCTGACATTACTCCTAACTCAGGCCCTGAAAAGGTCCCTAACTAAGGCCGACACAACTCCTAACTCAGGCACTAACACTGTCCCTAAATAAGGCCCTGAAACTATTCCTAACTGAGGGGCTGATACAATACCTAACCAAGGCAGTGATGCTATTCCGAACTAAGGCCCTGACACAACTCCTATCTCAAGCAATGACACTTTCCCTAACTTAGGCCCTGACTCTACTCCTGACTCAGGCACTGACACTGGCCCTAACTTAGGCCCTGACACTACTCCTAACTAAGCAACTGACACTGTCCCTAACTAAGGCCCGGAAACTACTCCTTACCCAGGCACTGACAATGTCACTAACTAAGGCCGTAACACTACTCCCAAAATAGGCACTGAGACTGTCCCTAAATATGCCCTGACAGTACTCTGAACTCAGGCACTGACACTGTCCTTAACTAAGGCCCTGATAGTACTTCCACCTCAGGCACTGACACTCTCCCTAAGTATGCCCTGACATTACTCCCAATTCCGGCATTGACATTTTCGCTAACTAAGGCCCTGAAACTACTCACAACTCAGGCCCTTACACTGTTACTAACTACCGGTCTCTGACTACTCCTAACTCAGGCCCTGGCACTTTCCGTAACATAGGCTCTGGCACTATTCCTAACTCAGACACTGACGCTGTCAGGGACAGCGTCCCTTAACTAAAGGTCTGACAGTGTTTCCAACTCAGACTGTGACACTCTCCCAAATTAAGGCCTTGACACTACTCTTAACTCAGGCCCTGACACAGTCCATAATAAAGACCCTGAAACTAATCCCAACTCAGGCCCTGGCACTGTCCGTAACTAAGGGCCTGACACTACTTCCATCTCAGCAACTGACACCATCCCTAACTATGGCCCTGACACTACTCCCAACTCAGGCTTGGCGCTGTCTCTAAATAAGGCTCTGGCACTACTCCCAACTCAGGCACTGACACTGTCCCTAACTAAGGCCCTGACACTACTCCTAACTCAGGCACTGTCACTGTCACTAAATAAGGCCATTACACTTCTCTTAACTCAACAACTGACACTCTCCGTAACTAAGGCTTTGACACAATACTTAACTCATGCCCTGACACTGTCCTTAATTAAGACCCTGAGAGTACTCCCAACTCAGTCACTGACACTGTTCCTAACTACGGCCCAGAGACTACTCCCAATTCAGGCCCTGACCTTGTCCCTAAATAAGGCACTGATATTACTCCCAACTCAGGCACTGACACTGCCCCTAAGTAAGGCCCTGACATTACTCCCAACTTAGACACTGTCACTGTACCTAACTAAGGCCCAGACACTACTCCCACCTCGGACACTGACACTGTCCCTAACTAAGGCCCTGACACTACTCCCATCTCAGCCACTGACACTGTCCCTAAGGCCCTGACACTACCTCCAACACAGGTACTGACACTATCCCTAACTACAGCCCTGACACTTCTCCTAACTCAGTCACTGACACTGTCCCTTACTAATGTCCTGACACAACTCCCAACTCAGGCACTGACATTGTTCCTAACAAAGGTCCTGACAGTAATCCCAACATAGGCACTGAGACTGTCCCGAAATACACTCTGACAGTACTCCCAACTCAGGCACTGACACTGTCCCTAACTAAGGCCCTGACACTACTCCCAAACTAGGCACTGACATTGTCCCTAACTAAGGCCCTGACATTAATCTCCACTCAGGCACTAACACTGTCCCTAACTAAGGACTTGACACTACTCGTAACTCAGGCCCTGGCACAGTCCTTAACAAAGTCCTGCCACTACCCCCAACTTTGGCACTGAGAGTGTCCCTAACTACGGCCATCACACTACTCCAAACTCAGGCACTGAGGCTGTCCCTAAGTAAGGCCCTGACACTACTCCCAACGCAGGCACTGACGCTGTCCCTAACTAAGGCTCTGACACTACTCACAACACAGGCATTGACACTGTCCCTAACTAAGGCCCTCACACTACTACTTACTTAGGCACTGACACGCTACCTAACTAAGTCCCTGAGACTACTCCCAACACAGGCATTGACACTGTCCCTTACTAAGACCCTCACACTACTACTTACTTAGGCACTGACACGCTACCTAAATAAGGCCCTGAGACTACTTCTACCTCAGACCCTTACACTGTCCCTAACGAAGGCCCTGATACGACTCCCAACACAGGCACTGACACTCTTCCTCACTAAGGCCTTGACACTACTTTAAACTCATGCCCTGATGCTGTCCCCAAAAAGACCCTGAGACTATTCCCAACTCAGGCACTGACACTCTCCCTAACTAAGACCTTAACACTACTACCATCTCAGCCACTGACACTCTCCCTAACTACAGCCCTGACACTTCTCCTAACTCAGGCTCTGACACTGTCCCTTACTAATGTCCTGACACAATTCCCAACTCAGGCACTGACATTGTTCCTAACAAAGGTCCTGACAGTAATCCCAACATAGGCACTGAGACTGTCCTGAAATACGCCCTGACAGTACTCCAAACTCAGGCACTGACATTGTCCCTAACTAAGGCCCTGACATAACTCCCAAATCCGGAACTGACACTTTCTCTAAGTCCCTGAAACTACTCCCAACTCAGGCACTGACACTGTCCCTAACTAAGGCCCTGACATAACTCCCAAATCCGGCACTGACAATTTCCCTAACTAGGTCCCTGAAACTTCTCACAACTCCGGCCCTGACACTGTTCCTACCTACCGGTCTCAGACTACTCCTAACTTAGGCCCTGACACTATTCCTAACACAGTCACTGACACTGTCCCTAACTAAGGTCCTGAGACTATTCCTAACTCAGACACTGACACTGTCCATAACTTAGGCCATGTCACTACTCCCAACTCAGGCACTGACGCTCTTCCTAACTAAGGGTCTGACACTACTCCAAACTGAGACACTGACACTCTTCCAAATTAAGGCCTTGACACTACTCTTAACTCAGGCCCTGACACTGTCCATAATAAAGACGCTGACAAAAATGCCAACTTAGGCACTGACAATATCCGTAACTAAGGCCCTGACACTATTCCCATCTCAACCACTGACACTGTCCCTAACTATGGCCCTGACACTACTCCCAACGCAAGCACTGGCGCTGTACATAACTAAGGCACTGGCACTACTCCCAACTCGCCCTGGCGCGGTCCCTAACTAAGGCTCTGACACTACTAGCAATTCAGGCAATGACAGTGTCCCTAACTGAGGCAATGAGACTACTCCCAACTCAAGCACTAAGGCTCTGGATCATTGTGATGAAAAGCGCCATGGAGCATTGTGATGACAAGGGCCATGTAGAATTGTGATGACGGGTCCTGGAGCATTGTGGTGACAAGGGCCATGGAGCATTTTGATTACAGGGGTCATGGGGCATTGTGATGAAAGTGGTCATGGAACATTGTGATAAAAGTGGTCATGTAGCATTGTGATGAAAAGTGCTATGGATCACTGGGATGACAAGGGGTCATGGAGCATTGTGATGACAAATGCGTGGAGATTTGTGATGACGAGGACCATGGAGCATTGAGATTATAAGGATCATGCAGCATTGTGATGACAGGAGCCATGGAGCATTTTAATGACAAGGGACATGGAGCATTGTGATGACAGAGGTCATGGAGCATTGTTGTGACCAGTGGCATGGAGCATTGTGAAGAAAGGTGTACTGTAACATTGTGATGAAAGGGTCAAGGAGCATTTAGATTACAAGGATCATGGAGCATTGTGATGACAAGGGCCATGGAGCATTGTGATGACAGGGCTCATGTGGCATTATGATGACAGTGGTCATGGAACAATGTGATGAACGTTGACATGGAGCACTGTGATTACAGGGGCCATGGAGAATTGTGATGACAAAGGCCAGGGAACATTGTGATGACAGGGGTCATGGAGCATTGTGATGAAAACGGACCTGGAGCATTGTGATGAAAGGGGTCATGGCTCATTGTGATGACAGGGGGCCTGGAACATTGTGATGACACGGGTCACGGGGCATTGTGATGAAAAGGGCCATGGAACATTTTGATGACAGTGGTCATATGGCATTTTGAATGACAGGGGCCATGAAGCATTGTGATGACAAGAGTCATGGAGACTTGTGATGAAAGGGGGCATGGAGCTTTGTGATTTCACAGGCATGTAGCATTTTAGACAAGGGTCATGGAGCTTTGTGATGAAAGGGGTCATGGAGCATTGTGATGATAAGGGCATGGAGCAATGTGATGACAATGGCATGTAGCATTGCGATGACAAAGTCATGGAGCATTGTGATGACAGGGGTTATGGAGCATTGTGATGACAAGGGCGTGGAGCATTGTGATGAGAGTGGTCATGGAACATTGTGACGACAGTGGTCATGGAACATTGTGACGATAAGGGCATCGAGCCGAGTTAGGGACAGTCTAGAGGCCTTGGGACTAAATTCAGTGCCTGAATTAGGCACAGCATAAGGTCTTTAGTTAGCATAAGAGGTAGGACATTAGCTCGGGACAGGGTTAGGTTAAAGGCTTGGAATGGTGTCAGGAAATGACCTAAGGATAGTGTGAAGACCTTTGTTACCGAGACTCTCAGGGACTTATTCAGAAGCAGTGTTAGGGCTTCAGGTAGGGACAGCATCAGGGCCTGACTGAGGGAGAGCGACAGGGCCTGAGTGAGGCCTAATGTCAGGCCCTTGGCTGGGGACACTGTCAGGGAATGACTTAGGAGCAGCATCAGTGCCTTTGTTGGATCAGCTTTATGTTCTTATTTAAAGACATGACAGGAGCCCTAGTTAGTCACAGCCTCAAGGCCTCAGTTAGGAAAAGCTTCAGGGTCTGAGTTACAGACAGCCTCATGTCTTCACTTAAAGACAGCGACAGGGCTTTCTTAGGGACAGTGTCAGGACCGTGGTTAGAAATGAGTCAGGATATTAGCTCAGGAGAGTGTCAAGATTTTAGTTATTGCTGGCAGCAGGGCCTATATTAAGGACAGATTCTGAGACTTTGTTAGTTTCAGTGTCATGGCCTTAGTTAGGAGTAGTCAGGGCCTTAGTTAGGGAGAGCATTAGGGTTTCAGTTAGCATAAGATGCAGGAGATTATCTCGGGACAGAGGCAGGTTCCAGGCCAGAGACAGTGAAAGGAAATGACCAAGGGATAACGAGACCATGCCATGGAGCATTGTGATGACAACGGCATGGAGCATTGTGATGACAGTGGTCATTGAGCATTGTGATTACAAAGACCATGAGGAATTGTGATGACAGGGGCCTTGGAACATTGTGAAGACAGTGGTCATCAAGCATTGTGATGATAGGGGTCATAGAGCATTGTGATGAGAAAGACCATGGAGCATGGTGATGACAGAGGCCATGGAACATTGTGATGACAAGGCCATGTACCATTGTGATGACCAGGGCAGGGAACCTTGTGGTGACCGGGGTCATGGAGCATTTGATGACAACTTTCATGGAACGTTTTGATGACAGTGGTCATGGAGCATTGTGTGAAAGGGAACATGGAACAGTGTGATTACAGGGTCCATGGAGCATTGTGAATACATAGGCCATGGAACAATGGGATGACAGGGGTCATGTAGCATTGTGATGACAGGGTCATGGAGCATTGGGATTACAGGGCTTATGGGGCACTGGGATGACAGGGGGCATGGAGCATTGTGATGAAATTTGTCCTGGAGCATTGTGATGACAGCGGTCACAGAGAACTGGGATGAAAGGTATCATGCAGCATTGTGATGACAACGGTTATGGACCATTTTGATGACAGGGGTCAGGGAGCATTGTGATGAAAAGTGTCATGGAACATTGTACTGACAGGGATCATGGAGCTTTTTGGTAAGAGAGTCCTTGGAGATTTGTGGTGGCAGGCGTCATGGGGCATTGTAATGACAGCGGTCTTGGAGCATTGTGATGAAAGGGGTCATGCAGCACTGTGATTACAGGGGCCATGGAGCATTGTGAATACAAAGGCTATGGAGCATTGAGATGACAGGGTTCATGAAATATTGTGATGAAAGTGATCATGGATCATTGTGATGACAAGTGTCCTGGAACCTTGCGATGACACGGTTCATGGAGCATTGTGATGACAAAGACCATGGCGAATTGTGATGACATTTGTCACGGGGCATTGTGATGGCAGTGGTCATCTAGAATTGTGATGAAAAGTATCATGGAGCACTATGATGACAGGGGCCATGGAACATTGTCATGACAAAGGCCATGGAGCATTGTGATGATAAGTGTCATGGGGCATTTTGATGACATTGGCATGGAGCATTATTATGACAAGTGTTCTGGAGCATTTTGATGACAAGGGCATGGAGCATTTTGATGACAGGGGCCATGGAGTATTGTGATGGCAAAGGCCATGGAGCATTGTGATGACAAGTGTCATGGGACATTTTGATGACATTGGCATGGAGCATTATGATGACAAGAGTTCTGGAGCATTTTGATGACAAGGGCATGGAGCATTGTGATGACAGGGCCCATGGAGCATTGTGATGAAAAGGGCAGGGAACATTGTGATGAATGGGTTCATGGAGCATTGTGATGAAAGGAGCCATGGAGCATTGAGATGACAGGCGTCTTGAGGTATGGTGATAACAGTGGTCATGGAGCATTGTGATGACAGATGTATTGGAGCATTGTGATGAAAATAGTCATGGATCATTGTGATGACATGTGTCCTGGAACACTGTGATGACACGGTTCATCGAGTATTGTGATGACAAGGGTCATAGCGAATTGTGATGACAGGTGTCATTGGGCATTGTGATGACATTGATCATCTAGGAATTGTGATGAAAGGTATCATGGAGCACTGTGATGACTGGGGGCATGAAGCATTGTTATGAAAATTGTCCTGGATTATTGTGATGACAGCAGTCATGGAGAATTGTGATGACAGGTATTATGCAGCATTGTGTTGACAAGGCTATGGACTATTGTGATGACAATGGTCATGGAGCAATGTGATGAAAGTTTTCATGGAACATCGTGATGAAAAGTGCCTGGGAGCATTGTGACGATAAAGGCCATGGAGCATTGTGATGACAAGTGTCACGGAGCATTGTAATGAAAGCTTTCATTATGCACTGTGATGACAAGGGGGATGGAGTATTGTGATGAAACTGGTCCTGGCGCATTGTGATAACAAAAGCCATGGAGCATTGTGATGACAGGCATCATGGAGCATGGTGAAGAAAGGGGCCATGGGGAATTGTAATGACAATAGAGAAATGTGATGAAAATGGTCAGCGAGCATAGTGATTATAGTGGTCATTGAGGATTGTGATGAAAACTGGCATAGAGCATTGTGATGACAAAGGTCATGGAGAACTGTGATGACCAGGGTCATGTAGCATTGTAATGACAAGGTCATGGAACATTTTGATGACAAGAATTCGGGAGCATTGTGATGACAAGGGCCATGGAGCATTGTGATGCCACGGTCATGGAACATTGTGATGACAAAATTCTGGAGCATTGTGAGGAAAAAATCATGGAGCATTGTGATTATAGGGGACATGGAGCATTGTGATGACATGGGCAGGGAACACTGTGATGAGAGTTGTTATGGAGCAATGTGATGACAAGTGTCATGGAGCATTGTGATGAGAGGGGCCTTGGAGAATTGTGATGACAGGCGTCATGAGGCATTGAGATGGCAGTGGTCATGGAGCATTGTGATGAAGGTGGTAATGGATCATTGTGATGACAAGTGTCCTGGGACCCTGTGATGACATCGTTTATGAAGCATTGTGATGACAATTGTCATGGCGAATTGTGATGACAATGTCATGGGGCATTGTGATGGCAATGGTCATCTAGAAATGTGATTAAAGTTATTATGGAGCACAGTAATGAGAGGGGCCATGGAGCATTGTGATGAAAAGTGTCATGGAGCATTGTGATGACAGGTGTCATGGAGCATCGTGATGACAAATGCCATGGAGAATTGTGATGAGAGGCGGCATTGAGCATTGTGATGAAAGGGGTCATGGAGTACTGGGATTACATGGGCCATGGAGCATTGTGATTACAAGTGACATGGAGAATTCTGATGACAGGCATCATAGAGCATTGTGATGCCAAGTGCCATTTAGCACTTAGATGACGGGATCATCAGGCATTGTGTTGACAGGGGTCATGGATCATTGTGATGAGAAAGACCGTAGAGCATTGTGATGACAGGGGTCATGGAGCATTGTGATGTCATGGGACATGGAGCATTATGAAGACAAGATTCATGGAGCATTGTGATGAAACGGGCATGAAGCATGGTGATGACAACAGACCTGGAGCATTGTGATGACAAGGGCATGGAGCATTGTGATAACAGGAGACACGGAGCATTGTGATGACATTGGCAGGAATCATTGTGATGACAGGGATCATGGAGCATTGTGATGACAAGTGTCATGCAATATTGTGCTGACACAGATCATGGAGCATTTTGATGAGAGTGGCCTTGGAGCACAGTGATGAGAGACGTCATGGGGCATTATGGTGACAGTGGTCAGGAGCATTGTGATGAAAGTGTTCATGGAGCAACGCGATTATCGGGACAATGGAGCATTGTGAATACAAAGGCCATGGAATATTGAGATAACAGAGTTCATGGAGCATTGTGATGACAAGGGTCTTGGAACCTACTGATGACACGTTTCATACATCATTGAGATGACAAGGGCCTAGGCGAATTGTGATGACACGTGTCATGGGGCATTGTGATGACATTGGTCATCTTGCATTGTGATGATAGTGGTCGTGTAGAATTTTGAATAAAGGTATCATGGAGCACTGTGATGACAAATGCCAAGGAACATTTTGATGACAAGTGTCATTGAGCAATGTGATGACACGGGAATGTAGCATTCTGATGACAAGTGTTCTGGAGCATTGTGATGACAAGGGCATGGAGCATTGTGATGACAGTGGTCATTGAGCATTGTGATTACAAAGACCATGAGGCATTGTGATGACAGGGACCTTGGAGCATTTTGATGACAATGGTCATCAAGCATTGTGATGACAGGGGTCATAGAGCATTGTGATGAGAAAGACCATGGAGCATGGTGATGACAGAGGCCATGGAACATTGTGATGACAAGGCCATGTACCATTGTGATGATAAGGGCAGGGAACCTTGTGGTGACCGGGGTCATGGAGCATTTTGATGACAACTTTCATGGAACATTGTGATGACAGGGGTCATGGAGCATTGTGTTGAAAAGGAACATGGAGCAGTGTGATTACAGGGTCCATGGAACATTGTGAATACATAGGCCATGGAACAATGTGATGACAGGGGTCATGTAGCATTGTGATGACAGGGTCATGGAGCATTGGGATTACAGGGGTTATGGGGCACTGTGATGACAGGGGGCATGGAGAATTGTGATGAAAATTGTCCTGGAGCATTATGATGACAGCAGTCACAGAGGATTGGGATGAAAGGTATCATGCAGCATTGTGATGACAACGGTCATGGATCATTTTGATGACAGGGGTCATGGAACATTGTGATAAGAATGTTCATAAAGCATTTTGATGACAGGGGTCATGAAGCATTGTGTTGACACGGGCATGGAGCATTGTAATGATAGGATATCTGGAGCATTGTGATGAAAAGGGGATGGAGCATTTTGATGACAGGGTCCAAGGAGCATTGTGCTGACAGTGGCATGGAGCATTGTGATGAAAAGGATACTGGAGCACTGTGAGGAAAGGAGTCATGGATCATTGTGATGACAGGGGTCATGGAGCTTTGTGATGACAAGGGTCATGGAGCATTGTGATGACACGGTCAAGGAACATTGCGATGACAAGAATTCTGGAGCACTGTGATGAAAGTGCATGGAGCATTGTGATTAAAGGTGACAAGGAGCATTGTGATGATATGGGCAGAGAACTTTGTGATGACAGGGGTCTTGGAGCATTGTGATGAAAAGTGTCATGGAACATTGTACTGACAGGAATCATGGAGCTTTTTGGTAAGAGAGAACTTGGAGATTTGTGGTGGCAGGCGTCATGGGGCATTGTGATGACAGCGGTCTTGGAGCATTTTGATGAAAGGGGTCATGGTGCACTGTGATGACAGGGGCCATGGAGCATTGTGAATACAAAGGCTATGGAGCATTGAGATGAGAGGGTTCATGGAGCATTGTGATGAAAGTGATCATGGATCATTGTGATGACAAGGACCATGGCAAATTGTGATGACATCTGTCATGGGGCATTGTGATGACAGCGGTCTTGGACCATTGTGATGAAAGGTATCATGGAGCACTGTGATGACAGGGGCCATGGAACATTGTGAGGACAAAGGCCATGGAGCATTGTGATGACAAGTGTCATGGGGCATTTTGATGACATTGGCATGGAGCATTATGTTGACAAGTCTTCTGGAGCATTTTGATGACAAGGGCACGGAGCATTGTGATGACAGGGCCCATGGAGCATTATGATGAAAAGGGCAGGGTACATTGTGATGACTGGGTTCATGGAGCATTGTGATGACAGGGGCCATGGAGCATTGTGATGATAGAGATCATGGAGCAATATGATAACAGAGGCCATGGAGCATAGTGATGACAGGTGTATTGGAGCATTGTGATGAAAGTAGTCATGGATCATTGTGATGGCATGTGTCCTGGAACACTGTGATGACAGAGTTCATCGAGTATTGTGATGACAAGGGTCATAGCGAATTGTGATGACAGGTGTCATGGGGCATTGTGATGACATTGATCATCTAGGAATTGTGATGAAAGGTATCATGGAGCACTGTGATGACTGGGGGCATGAAGCATTGTTATGAAAATTGTCCTGGATTATTGTGATGACAGCAGTCATGGAGAATTGTGATGACAGGGATTATGCAGCATTGTGTTGACAAGGCTATGGACTATTGTGATGACAATGGTCATGGAGCAATGTGATGAAAGTTTTCATGGAACATCGTGATGAAAAGTGCCTGGGAGCATTGTGAAGATAAAGGCCATGGAGCATTGTGATGACAAGTGTCATGGAGCATTGTAATGAAAGGTTTCATTGTGCCCTGTGATGACAAGGGGTATGGAGTATTGTGATGAAAATGGTCCTGGAGCATTGTGATAACAAAAGCCATGGAGCATTGTGATGACAGGCATCATGGAGCATTGTGAAGCAAGGGGCCATGGGGACTTGTAATGACAATAGAGAAATGTGATGAAAATGGTCAGCGAGCATAGTGATTAAAGTGGTCATTGAGAATTGTGATGAAAAGCGACATAGAACATTGTGATGACAAAGGTCATGGAGAACTGTGATGACCAGGATCATGTAGCATTGTGATGACACGTTCATGGAACATTGTGATGAGAAGCATTCTGGAGGATTGTGATGACAAGGGCCATGGAGCATTGTGATTCCACGGTCATGGAACATTGTGATGACAAAATTCTGGAGCATTGTGAGGAAAAAGGCATGGAGCATTGTGATTATATGGGACATGGAGCATTGTGATGACATGGGCAGGGAACGGTGTGATGACAGGTGTCATGGAGCAATGTGATGACAAGTGTCATGGAGCATTGTGATGAGAGGGGCCTTGGAGAATTGTGATGACAGGCGTCATGGGGCATTGAGATGGCAGTGGTTATGGAGCATTATGATGAAAGGTGTTATGGAACACTGTGATTACATGGGCCATGGAGCATTGTGAAAACAAAGACCATGGGGCATTGAGATGACAGTGGTCATGGAGCATTGTGATGAAAGTGGTCATGGATCATTCTGATGACAAGTGTCCTGGGACCCTGTGAAGACATGGTTCATGGAGCATTGTGATGACAATGGTCATGGCGAATTGTGATGACAACGTCATGGGGCATTGTGATGGCAGTGGTCATCTAGAAATGTGATTAAAGTTATTATGGAGCACAGTAATGAGAGGGTCCATGGAGCATTGTGATGACAAGTGTCATGGAGCATTGTGATGACAAATGCCATGGAGAATTGTGATGAGAGGTGGCATTGGGCATTGTGATGAAAGGGGTCATGGAGTACTGGGATTACAGGGGCCATGGAGCATTGTGATAACAAGTGACATGGCGAATAGTGATGACAGGCATCATAGAGCATTGTGATGCCAAGTGCCATTTAGCACTTTGATGATGGTGTCATTAGGCATTGTGTTGACGGGGGTCACGGAGCATTGTGATGAGAAAGGCCGTAGAGCATTGTGATGACATGGGCCATGGAGCATTGTGAAGACAAGATTCATGGAGCATTGTGATGACACGGGCATGAAGCATGGTGATGACAACAGACCTGGAGCATTGTGATGACAAGGGCATGGAGCATTGTGATTACAGGAGACATGGAGCATTGTGATGACATTGGCAGGGATCATTGTGATGACAGGGATCATGGAGCATTGTGATGACAAGTGTCATGCAATATTGTGCTGACACAGATCATGGAGCATTTTGATGAGAGTGGCCTTGGAGCACAGTGATGAGAGACGTCATGGGGCATTATGGTGACAGTGGTCAGGAGCATTGTGATGAAAGTGTTCATGGAGCAATGTGATTATCGGGACAATGGAGCATTGTGAATACAAAGGCCATGGAATATTGAGATAACAGAGTTCATGGAGCATTGTGATGACAAGGGTCTTGGAACCTACTGATGATACGTTTCATACTTCATTGAGATGACAAGGGCCTAGGCGAATTGTGATGACACGTGTCATGGGACATTGTGATGACATTGGTCAACTTGCATTGTGATGACAGTGGTCATGTAGAATTTTGAATAAAGGTATCATGGAGCAATGTGATGACAAAGGCCAAGGAACATTTTGATGACAAGTGTCATTGAGCAATGTGATGACACGGGAATGTAGCATTCTGATGACAAGTGTTCTGGAGCATTGGGATGACAAGGGCATGGAGCATTGTGATTACAGGGGCCATGGAGCATCATCATGACAATGGCATGGAGCATTGTGATGACAGTGGTCATTGACAATTGTGATTACAAAGACCATGAGGCATTGTGATGACAGGGTTATGGAGCATTGTGATTACAGGGGTTATGGGGCACTGTGATGACAGGGGGCATGGAGCATTGTGATGAAAATTTTCCTGGAGCATTGTGATGACAGCAGTCACAGACACTTGGAATGAAAGGTATCATGCAGCATTGTGATGACAACGTTCATGGATAATTTTGATGACAGGGGTCATGGATAATTGTGATAACAAGGTTCATGTAGCATTTTGATGACAAGTGCCATGGAGCTTTGTGATGACAACGGCATGGAGCATTGTGATGACAGTGGTCATTGAGCATTGTGATTACAAAGACCATGAGGCATTGTGATGACAGGGGCCTTGGAGCATTGTGATGACAATGGTCATCAAGCATTGTGATGACAAGGGTCATAGAGCATTGTGATGAGAAAGACCATGGAGCATGGTGATGACAGAGGCCATGGAACATTGTGATGACAAGGCCATGTGCCATTGTGATGACAAGGGCAGGGAACCTTGTGGTGCCCGGGGTCATGGAGGATTTTGATGACAACTTTCATGGAACGTTGTGATGACAGGGTTCATGGAGCATTGTGTTGCAAGGGAATATGGAGCAGTGTGATTACAGGGTCCATGGAGCACTGTGAATACATAGGCCATGGAACAATGTGATGACATGTTTCATGTAGCATTGTGATGACAGGGTCATGGAGCATTGTGATTACAGTGGTTATGGGGCACTGTGATGACAGGGGGCATGGAGCATCCTGATGAAAATTGTCCTGGAACATTGTGATGACAGCGGTCACAGAGAAGTGGGATGAAATGTATCATGCAGCATTGTGATGAAAATGGTCATGGATCATTTTGATGACAGGGGTCATGGAACATTCTGATAACAAGGTTCATAAAGCATTTTGATGACAGGGGTCATGGGGCATTGTGTTGACACGGGCATGGAGCATTGTAATGATAGGATATCTGGAGCATTGTGATGAAAAGGGGATGGAGCATTTTGATGATAGTGTCCAAGGAGCATTGTGCTGACAGTGGCATGGAGCATTGTGATGAAATGGGTACTCGAGCACTGTGAGGAAAGGAGTCATGGATCATTGTGATGACAGGTGTCATGGAGCTTTGTGATGACAAGTGTCATGGAGCATTGTGATGACACGGTCAAGGAACATTGCGATGACAAGAATTCTGGAGCATTGTGATGAAAGTGCATGGTGCATTGTGATGAAAGGTGACAAGGAGCATTGTGATGATATGGGCAGAGAACTTTATGATGACAGGGGTCATGGAGCATTGTGATGAAGAGTGTCATGGAACATTGTACTGACAGGGATCATGGAGCTTTTTGGTAAGAGAGGCCTTGGAGATTTGTGGTGGCAGGCGTCATGGGGCATTGTGATGACAGCGGTCTTGGATCATTGTGATGAAAGGGGTCATGGAACACTGTGATTACAGGGGCCATGGAGCATTGTGAATACAAAGGCTATGGAGCATTGAGATGACAGTGGTCATGGAGCATTGTGATGAAAGTGATCATGGATCATTGTGATGACAAGAGTCCTGGAAACTTGTGATGACACGGTTCATGGAGCATTGTGATGACAAGGACCATGGCGAATTGTTATGACAATTGTCATGGGAAATTGTGATGACAGTAGTCATCTAGAATTGTGATGAAAGGTATCATGGAGCACTGTGATGACAGGGGCCATGGAACATTGTGATGACAAAGGCCATGGAGCATTGTGATGACAAGTGTCATTGGCCATTTTGATGACATTGGCATGGAGCATTATGATGACAAGAGTTCTGGAGCATTTTGATGACAAGGGCATGGAGCATTGTGATGACAGGGCCCATGGAGCATTGTGATGAAAAGGGTAGGGAACATTGTGATGACTGGGTTCATGGAGCATTGTGATGAATGGGGCCATGGAGCATTGAGATAAAAGGCGTCTTGCGGTATGGTGATGACAGTCGTCATGGAGCATTGTGATGAAAGAGATCATGGAGCAATATGATAACAGGGGCCATGGAGCATTGTGATGACCCGTTTATTGGAGCATTGTGATGAAAATAGTCATGGATCATTGTGATGACATGTGTCCTGGAACACTTTTATGACACAGTTCATCGAGTATTGTGATGACAATGGTCATAGCAAATTGTGATGACATGTGTCATGGGGCATTGTGATGACATTGATCATCTAGGAATTGTGATGAAAGATATCATGGAGCACTGTGATGACTGGGGGCATGAAGCATTGTTATGAAAATTGTCCTGGGTTATTGTGATGACAGCAGTCATGGAGAATTGTGATGACAGGGATTATGCAGCATTGTGTTGACAAGGCTATGG
This sequence comes from Balaenoptera physalus, assembly GCF_965194825.1. NCBI lineage: Eukaryota > Metazoa > Chordata > Mammalia > Artiodactyla > Balaenopteridae > Balaenoptera > Balaenoptera physalus. The sequence continues at coordinate 78,153 of NW_028126039.1, forward strand.
ACTATTGTGATGACAATGGTCATGGAGCAATGTGATGAAAGTTTTCATGGAACATCGTGATGAAAAGTGCCTGGGAGCATTGTGACGATAAAGGCCATCGAGCATTGTGATGACAAGTGTCACGGAGAATTGTAATGAAAGCTTTCATTATGCACTGTGATGACAAGGAGGATAGAGTATTGTGATGAAACTGGTCCTGGAGCATTGTCATAAGAAAAGTCATGGAGCATTGTGATGACAGGCATCATGGAGCTTTGTGAAGAAAGGGGCCATGGGGAATTGTAATGACAATAGAGAAATGTGATGAAAATGGTCAGCGAGCATAGTGATTAAAGTGGTCATTGAGAATTGTGATGAATAGTGACATAGAGCTTTGTGATGACAGAGGTCATGGAGAGCTGTGATGACCAGGGTCATGTAGCTTTGTGATGACACGTCCATGGAACATTGTGATGACAAGAATTCTGGAGCATTGTGATGACAAGGGCCGTGGAGTATTGTGATGCCACGGTCATGGAACATTGTGATGACAAAATTCTGGAGCATTGTGAGGAAAAAGGCATGGAACATTGTGATTATAGGGGACATGGAGCATTGTGATGACATGGGCAGGGAACACTGTGATGGCAGTTGTTATGGAGCAATGGGATGAGAAGTGTCATGGAGCATTGTGATGAGAGGGGCCTTGGAGAATTGTGATGACAGGCGTCATGAGGCATTGACATGGCAGTGGTCATGGAGCATTATGAAGAAAGGTGTTTTGGAGCACTGTGATTACAGGGGCCATGGAGCATTGTGAATACAAAGGCCATGGAGCATTGAGATGACAGTGGTCATGGAGCATTGTGATGAAAGTGGTAATGGATCATTTTGATGACAAGTGTCCTGGGACTCTGTGATGACATGGTTCATGGAGCATTGTGATGACAATGGTCATGGCGAATTGTGATGACAATGTCATGGGGCATTGTGATGGCAGTGGTCATCTAGAAATGTGATTAAAGTTATTATGGAGCACAGTAATGAGAGGGGCCATGGAGCATTGTGAACACAAGTGTCATGGAGCATTGTGATGACAGGTGTCATGGAGCATCGTGATGACAAATGCCATGGAGAATTGTGATGAGAGGTGGCATTGGGCATTGTGATGAAAGGGGTAATGGAGTACTGGGATTACAGGGGGCATGGAGCACTGTGAAAACAAGTGACATGGCGAATAGTGAAGACAGGCATTATAGAGCATTGTGATGACAAGTGCCATTTGGCATTTTGATGTCAGAGTTCTTCAGGCATTGTGTTGACGGGGATCACGGGGTATTGTGATGAAAAAGGCCATAGAGCATTGTGATGACAGGGGTCATGGAACATTGTGATGATATGGGCCATGGAGCATTGTGAAGACAAGATTCATGGAGCATTGTGATGAAACGGGCATGAAGCATTGTGATGACAACCGACCTGGAGCATTGTGATGACAAGGGCATGGAGCATTGTGATTATAGTGGTCATTGAGCATTGTGATTACAAAGACCATGAGGCATTGTGATGACAGGGGCCTTGGAACATTGTGATGACAATGGTTATCAAGGATTGTGATGACAGGGGTCATAGAGCATTGTGATAAGAAAGACCATGGAGCATGGTGATGACAGAGGCCATGGAACATTGTGATGACAAGGGCAGGGAACCTTGTGGTGACCGGGGTCATGGAGCATTTTGATGACATCTTTCATGGAACGTTGTGATGACTGGGGTCATGGAGCATTGTGTTCAAAGGGAACATGGAGCAGTGTGATTACAGGGTCCATGGAACATTGTGAATACATAGGCCATGGAACAATGTGATGACAGGGGTCATGTAGCATTGTGATGACAGGGTCATGGAGCATTGTGATTACAGGGCTTATGGGGCACTGTGATGACAGGGGGCATGGAGCATTGTGATGAAAATTGTCCTGGAGCATTATGATGACAGCCGTCACAGAGGATTGGGATGAAAGGTATCATGCAGCATTGTGATGACAACGGTCATGGATCATTTTGATGACAGGGGTCATGGAACATTGTGATAAAAAGGTTCATAAAGCATTTTGATGACAGGGGTCATGGAGCATTGTGTTGACACGGGCATGGAGCATTGTAATGATAGGATATCTGGAGCATTGTGATGAAAAGGGGATGGAGAATTTTGATGACAGGGTCCAAGGAGCATTGTGCTGACAATGGCATGGAGCACTGTGATGAAAAGGGTACTGGAGAACTGTGAGGAAAGGAATCATGGATTATTGTGATGACAGGGATCATGGAGCTTTGTGATGACAAGGGTCATGGAGCATTGTGATGACACGGTCAAGGAACATTGCAATGACTAGAATTCTGGAGCATTGTGATGAAAGGTGACAAGGAGCATTGTGATGATATGGGCAGAGAACTTTGTGATGAGAGTGGTCATGGAGCATTGTGATAAAAAGTGTCATCGAACATTGTACTGACAGGGATCATGGAGCTTTTTGGTAAGAGAGGCCTTGGAAATTTGTGGTGGCAGGCGTCATGGGGCATTGTGATGACAGCGGTCTTGGAGCATTGTGAATGAAAGTGGTCATGGAGCACTGTGATTATAGGGGCCATGGAGCATTGTGAATACAAAGGTTATGGAGCATTGAGATGACAGGTTTCATGGAGCATTGTGATGAAAGTGATCATGGATCATTGTGATGACAGGAGTCCTTGAACCTTTTGATGACACGGTTCATGGAGCATTGTGATGACAAGGACCATGGCGAATTGTTATGACATCTGTCATGGGGCATTGTGATGACAGTGGTCATCTAGAATTGTGATGAAAGGTATCAGGGAGCACTAAGATGACAGGGGCCATGGAACATTGTGATGTCAAAGGCCATGGAGCATTGTGATGACAAGTGTCATGGGGCATTTTGATGACACTGGCATGGAGCATTATGATGACAAGAGTTCTGGAGCATTTTGATGACAGGGGCATGGAGCATTGTGATGACAGTGGCCATGGAACATTGTGATGGCATAGGCCATGGAGCATTGTGAAGACAAGATTCATGGAGCATTGTGGTGACACGGGCATGAAGCATGGTGATGACAACAGACCTGGAGCATTGTGATGAGAAGGGCATGGAGCATTGTGATTACAGGAGACATGGAGCATTGTGATGACATTGGCAGGGATCATTGTGATGACAGGGATCATGGAGCATTGTGATGACAAGTGTCATGCAATATTGTGCTGACACAGATCATGGAGCCTTTTGATGAGAGTGGCCATGGAGCACAGTGATGAGAGACGTCATGAGGCATTATGGTGAGAGTGGCCAAGGAGCATTGTGATGAAAGTGTCCATGGAGTAACACGATTATCGGGACAATGGAGCATTGTGAATACAAAGGCAATGGAACATTGTGATAACAGAGTTCATGGAGCATTGTGATGACAAGGGTCTTGGAACCTACTGATGACACGTTTCATACAGCATTGAGATGACAACGGCCAAGGAGAATTGTGATGACCGTTACATGGGGCATTGTGATGACATTGGTCATGTAGAATTTTGATTAAAGGTATCATGAAGCACTGTGATGACAAAGGCCAAGGAACATTTTGATGACAAGTGTCAGTCTGCAATGTGATGACACGGGAATGGAGCATTATGATGACAAATGTTCTGGAGCATTGTGATGACAAGCGCATGGAGCATTGTGATTACAGGGGCCATTGAGCATTGTGATGACAACGTCATGGAGCATTGTGATGACAGTGGTCATTGAGCATTGTGATTATAAAGACCATGAGGCATTGTGATGACAGGGGCCTTGGAGCATTATGATGACAATGGTCATCAAGCATTGTGAGGAAAGGTTTCATAGAGCATTGTGATGAGAAAGACCATGGAGCATGGTGATGACAGAGGCCATGGAACATTGTGATAACAAGGCCATGTACCATTGTGATGACAAGGGCAGGGTACCTTGTGGTGACTGGGGTCATGGAGCATTTTGATGACAACTTTCATGGAACATTGTGATGACAGGGGTCATGGAGCATTGTGTTGAAAAGGAACATGGAGCAGTGTGATTACAGGGTCCATGGAGCATTGTGAATACATAGGCCATGGAAAATTGTGATGACAGGGGTCATGTAACATTGTGATGACAGGGTCATGGAGCATTGTGATTACAGGGGTTATGGGGCACTGTGATGACAGGGGGCAAGGAGCATTGTGATGAGAATTGTCCTGGAGCATTGTGATGTCTGTGGTCACAGAGAATTTGAATGAAAAGTTCCATGCAGCATTGTGATGACAACGGTCATGGATCATTTTGATGACAGGGGTCATGGAACATTGTGATAACCAGGTTCATGAAGCATTTTGATGACAGTGGTCATGGAGCATTGTGTTGACACGGGCATGGAGCATTGTAATGATAGGATATCTGGAGCATTGTAATGAAAAGTGGATGGAGCATTTTGATGACAGGGTCCAAGGAGCATTGTCCTGACAATGGCATGGAGCACTGTGATGAAAAGGGTACTGGAGAACTGTGAGGAAAGGAATCAAGGATCATTGTGATGACAGGGGTCATGGAGCTTTGTGATGACAAGGGTAATGGAGCATTGTGATGACACGGTCAAGTAACATTGCGATGACAAGAATTCTGGAGCATTGTGATGAAATTGTTTGGAGAATTGTGATTAAAGGTGACAAGGAGCATTGTGATGATATGGTCAGAGAACTTTGTGATGACAGGTGTCATGGAACATTGTGATGAAAAGTGTCATGGAACATTGTACTGACAGGGATCATGGAGCTTTTTGGTAAGAGAGGCCTTGGAGATTTGTGGTGGCAGGCGTCATGGGGCATTGTGATGACAGCGGTCTTGGATCATTGTGATGAAAGGGGTCATGGAGCACTGTGATTACAGGGTCCATGGAGCATTGTGAATACAAAGGTTATGGAGCATTGAGGTGACAGGTTTCATGGAGCATTGTGATGAAAGTGATCATGGATCATTGTGATGACAAGAGTCCTGGAACCTTTTGATGACAAGGTTCATGGAGCATTGTGATGACAAGGACCATGGCGAATTGTTATGACATCTGTCATGGGGCATGGTGATGACAGTGGTCATCTAGAATTGTGATGAAAGGTATAATGGAGCACTGTGATGACAGGGGCCATGGAACATTGTGATGACAAAGGCCATGGAGCATTGTGATGACAAGTGTCATGGGGCATTTTGATGACATTGGCATGGAGCATTATGATGACAAGAGTTCTGGAGCATTTTGATGAAAAGGGCATGGAGCATTGTGATGACAGGGGCCATGGAACATTGTGATGGCATAAGCCATGGAGCATTGTGATGACAAGTGTCATGGGACATTTTGATGACATTGGCATGGAGCATTATGATGACAAGAGTTCTGGAGCACGTTGATGACAAGGGTATGGAGCATTGTGATCACAGGGCCCATGGGGCATTGTGATGAAAAGAGCCATGGAGCATTGAGATGACAGGCGTCTTGAGGTATGGTGATGACAGTGGTCATGGAGCATTGTGATGAAAGAGATCATGGAGCAATATGATAACAGGGGCCATGGAGCATTGTGATGACAGGTGTATTGGAGCATTGTGATGAAAATAGTAATGGATCATTGTGATGACATGTGTCCTGGAACACTGTGATAACACGGTTCATCGAGTATTGTGATGACAAGGGTCATAGCGAATTGTGATGACAGGTGTCATTGGGCATTGTGATGACATTGATCATCTAGGAATTGTGATGAAAGGTATCATGGAGCACTGTGATGACTGGAGGCATGAAGCATTGTTATGAAAATTGTCCTGGGTTATTGTGATGACAGCAGTCATGGAGAATTGTGATGACAGGGATTATGCAGCATTGTGTTGACAAGGCTATGGACTATTGTGATGACAATGGTCATGGAGCAATGTGATGAAAGTTTTCATGGAACATCGTGATGAAAACTGCCTGGGAGCATTGTGACGATAAAGGCCATGGAGCATTGTGATGACAAGTGTCACGGAGCATTGTAATGAAAGCTTTCATTATGCACTGTGATGACAAGGGGGATGGAGTATTGTGATGAAACTGGTCCTGGCGCATTGTGATAACAAAAGCCATGGAGCATTGTGATGACAGGCATCATGGAGCATTGTGAAGAAAGGGGCCATGGGGAATTGTAATGACAATAGAGAAATGTGATGAAAATGGTCAGCGAGCATAGTGATTAAAGTGGTCATTGAGAATTGTGATGAATAGTGACATAGAGCATTGTGATGACAAAGGTCATGGAGAACTGTGATGACCAGGGTCATGTAGCTTTGTGATGACACGTCCATGGAACATTGTGATGAGAAGAATTCTGGAGCATTGTGATGACAAGGGCCGTGGAGCATTGTGATGCCACGGTCATGGAACATTGTGATGACAAAATTCTGGAGCATTGTGAGGAAAAAGTCTTGGAGCATTGTGATTATAGGGGACATGGAGCATTGTGATGACATGGGCAGGGAACACTGTGATGACAGTTGTTATGGAGCAATGTGATGACAGGTGTCATGGAGCATTGTGATGAGAGGGGCCTTGGAGAATTGTGATGACAGGCGTCATGAGGCATTGAGATGGCAGTGGTCATGGAGCATTATGATGAAAGGTGTTATGGAGCACTGTGATTACTGGGGCCATGGAGCATTGTGAATACAAAGGCCATGGGGCATTGAGATGACAGTGGTCATGGAGCATTGTGATGAAAGTGGTAATGGATCATTGTGATGACAAGTGTCCTGGGACCCTGTGATGACATGGTTCATGGAGCATTGTGAGGACAATGGTCATGGCGAATTGTGATGACAATGTCATGGGGCATTGTGATGGCACTGGTCATCTAGAAATGTGATTCAAGTTATTATGGAGCACAGTAATGAGAGGGGCCATGGAGCTTTGTGATGACAAGTGTCATGGAGCATTGTGATGGCAGGTGTCATGGAGCATCGTGATGACAAATGCCATGGAGGATTGTGATGAGAGGTGGCATTGTGCATTGTGATGAAAGGGGTAATGGAGTACTGGGATTATAGGGGGCATGGAGCATTGTGAAAAGAAGTGAATGGTGAATAGTGATGACAGGCTTCATATAGCATTGTGAAGACAAGCGCCATTTAGCATTTTGATGTCAGGGTTCATCAGGCATTGTGTTGACAGGGGTCACGTGTCATTGTGATGACAAAGGCCATAGAGCATTGTGATCACAGGGGTCATGGAGCATTGTGATGACATGGGCCATGGAGCATTGTGAAGACAAGATTCATGGAGCATTATGATGACACTGGCATGAAGCATGGTGATGACAACAGAACTGGAGCATTGTGATGACAAGGGCATGGAGCATTGTGATTACAGGAGACATGGAACATTGTGATGACATTGGCAGGGATCATTGTGATGACAGGGATCATGGAGCATTGTGATCAGAAAGACCAAGGAACATTTTGATGACAAGTGTCATTGAGCAATGTGATGACACGGGAATGGAGCATTATGATGACAAATGTTCTGGAGCATTGTGATGACAAGCGCATGGAGCATTGTGATTACAGGGGCCATGGAGCATTGTGATGACAACGGCATGGAGCATTGTGATGACAGTGGTCATTGAGCATTGTGATTACAAAGACCATGAGGAATTGTGATGACAGGGACCTTGGAGCATTGTGATGACAATGGTCATCAAGCACTGTGATGACAGGGTTCATAGAGCATTGTGAGGAGAAAGACCATGGAGCATGGTGATGACAGAGGCCATGGAACATTGTGATGACAAGGCCATGTACCATTGTGATGACAAGGGCAGGGAACCTTGTGGTGACCGGGGTCATGGAGCATTTTGATGACAACTTTCATGGAACATTGTGATGACAGGGGTCATGGAGCATTGTGTTGAAAAGGAACATGGGGTAGTGTGATTACAGGGTCCATGGAACATTGTGAATACATAGGCCATGGAACAATGTGATGACAGGGGTCATGTAGCATTGTGATGACAGGGTCATGGAGCATTGGGATTACAGGGCTTATGGGGCACTGTGATGACAGGGGGCATGGAGCATTGTGATGAAAATTGTCCTGGAGCATTATGATGACAGCAGTCACAGAGGATTGTGATGAAAGGTATCATGCAGCATTGTGATGACAACGGTCATGGATCATTTTGATGACAGGGGTCATGGAAAATTGTGATAAGAATGTTCATAAAGCATTTTGATGACAGGGGTCATGAAGCATTGTGTTGACACGGGCATGGAGCATTGTAATGATAGGATATCTGGAGCATTGTGATGAAAAGGGGATGGAGCATTTTGATGACAGGGTCCAAGGAGCATTGTGCTGACAATGGCATGGAGCATTGTGATGAAAAGGGTACTGGAGCACTGTGAGGAAAGGAATCATGGATCATTGTGATGACAGGGGTCATGGAGCTTTGTGATGACAAGGGTCATGGAGCATTGTGATGACACGGTCAAGGAACATTGCGATGACAAGAATTATGGAGCATTGTGATGAAAGGACATGGAGCATTGTGATGAAAGGTGACAAGGAGCATTGTGATGATATGGGCAGAGAACTTTGTGATGACAGGGGTCATGGAGCATTGTGATGAAAAGTGTCATCGAACATTGTACTGACAGGGATCATGGAGCTTTTTGGTAAGAGAGGCCTTGGAGATTTGTGGTGGCAGGTGTCATGGGTCATTGTAATGACAGCGGTCTTGGATCATTGTGATGAAAGGGGTCATGGAGCACTGTGATTACAGGGGCCATGGAGCATTGTGAATACAAAGGCTATGGAGCATTGAGGTGACAGGTTTCATGGAGCATTGTGATGAAAGTGATCATGGATCATTGTGATGACAAGAGTCCTGGAACCTTGTGATGACAAGGTTCATGGAGCATTGTGATGACAAGGACCATGGCGAATTGTTATGACATCTGTCATGGGGCATGGTGATGACAGTGGTCATCTAGAATTGTGATGAAAGGTAAAATGGAGCACTGTGATGACAGGGGCCATGGAACATTGTGATGACAAAGGCCATGGAGCATTGTGATGACAAGTGTCATGGGGCATTTTGATGACATTGGCATGGAGCATTATGATGACAAGAGTTCTGGAGCGTTTTGATGAAAAGGGCATGGAGCATTGTGATGAGAGGGGCCATGGAAAATTGTGATGGCATAAGCCATGGAGCATTGTGATGACAAGTGTCATGGGACATTTTGATGACATTGGCATGGAGCATTATGATGACAAGAGCTCTGGAGCACTTTGATGACAAGGGCATGGAGCATTGTGATCACAGGGCCCATGGGGCATTGTGATGAAAAGAGCCATGGAGCATTGAGATGACAGGCGTCTTGAGGTATGGTGATGACAGTGGTCATGGAGCATTGTGATGAAAGAGATCATGGAGCAATATGATAACAGGGGCCATGGAGCATTGTGATGACAGGTGTATTGGAGCATTGTGATGAAAATAGTAATGGATCATTGTGATGACATGTGTCCTGGAACACTGTGATGACACGGTTCATCGAGTATTGTGATGACAAGGGTCATAGCGAATTGTGATGACAGGTGTCATTGGGCATTGTGATGACATTGATCATCTAGGAATTGTGATGAAAGGTATCATGGAGCACTGTGATGACTGGGGGCATGAAGCTTTGTTATGAAAATTGTCCTGGGTTATTATGATGACAGCAGTCATGGAGAATTGTGATGACAGGGATTATGCAGCATTGTGTTGACAAGGCTATGGACTATTGTGATGACAATGGTGATGGAGCAATGTGATGAAAGTTTTCATGGAACATCGTGATGAAAAGTGCCTGGGAGCATTGTGACGATAAAGGCCATGGAGCATTGTGATGACAAGTGTCATGGAGCATTGTAATGAAAGCTTTCATTATGCACTGTGATGACAAGGGGGATGGAGTATTGTGATGAAACTGGTCCTGGCACATTGTGATAACAAAAGCCATGGAGCATTGTGATGACAGGCATCATGGAGCATTGTGAAGAAAGGGGCCATGGGGAATTGTAATGACAATAGAGAAATGTGATGAAAATGGTCAGCGAGCATAGTGATTAAAGTGGTCATTGAGAATTGTGATGAATAGTGACATAGAGCATTGTGATGACAAAGGTCATGGAGAACTGTGATGACCAGGGTCATGTAGCTTTGTGATGACACGTCCATGGAACATTGTGATGACAAGAATTCTGGAGCATTGTGATGACAAGGGCCGTGGAGCATTGTGATGCCACGGTCATGGAACATTGTGATGACAAAATTCTGGAGCATTGTGAGGGAAAAGGCTTGGAGCATTGTGATTATAGGGGACATGGAGCATTGTGATGTCATGGGTAGGGAACACTGTGATGACAGTTGTTATGGAGCAATGTGATGACAAGTGTCATTGAGCATTGTGATGAGAGGGGCCTTGGAGAATTGTGATGACAGGCGTCATGAGGCATTGAGATGGCAGTGTTCATGGAGCATTATGATGAAAGGTGTTATGGAGCACTGTGATTACAGGGGCCATGGAGCATTGTGAATACAAAGGCCATGGGGCATTGAGATGACAGTGGTCATGGAGCATTGTGATGAAAGTGGTAATGGATCATTGTGATGACAAGTGTCCTGGGACCCTGTGATGACATGGTTCATGGAGCATTGTGATGACAATGGTCATGGCGAATTGTGATGACAATGTCATGGGGCATTGTGATGGCACTGGTCATCTAGAAATGTGATTAAAGTTATTATGGAGCACAGTAATGAGAGTGGCCATGGAGCATTGTGATGACAAGTGTCATGGAGCATTGTGATGGCAGGTGTCATGGAGTATCGTGATGAAAAATGCCATGGAGAATTGTGATGAGAGGTGGCATTGGGCATTGTGATGAAAGGGGTCATGGAGTACTGGGATTACAGGGGGCATGGAGCATTGTGAAAACAAGTGACATGGTGAATAGTGATGACAGGCTTCATATAGCATTGTGATGACAAGTGCCATTTAGCATTTTGATGTCAGGGTTCATCAGGCATTGTGTTGATGGGGGTCACGTGTCATTGTGATGACAAAGGCCATAGAACATTGTGATCACAGGGGTCATGGAGCATTGTGATGACATGGACCATGGAGCATTGAGAAGACAAGTTTCATGGAGCTTTGTGATGACACTGGCATGAAGCATGGTGATGACAACAGAACTGGAGCATTGTGATGACAAGGGCATGGAGCATTGTGATTACAGGAGACATGGAGCATTGTGATGACATTGGCAGGGATAATTGTGATGACAGGGATCATGGAGCATTGTGATGACAAAGACCAAGGAACATTTTGATGACAAGTGTCATTGAGCAATGTGATGACACGGGAATGGAGCATTATGATGACAAATGTTCTGGAGCATTGTGATGATAAGCGCATGGAGCATTGTGATTACAGGGGCCATGGAGCATTGTGATGACAACGGCATGGAGCATTGTGATGACAGTGGTCATTGAGCATTGTGATTACAAAGACCATGAGGCATTGTGATGACAGGGACCTTGGAGCATTGTGATGACAATGGTCATCAAGCATTGTGATGACAGGGGTCATAGAGCATTGTGATGAGAAAGACCATGGAGCATGGTGATGACAGAGGCCATGGAACCTTGTGAATGCAAGGCCATGTACCATTGTGATGACAAGGGCAGGGAACCTTGTGGTGACCGGGGTCATGGAGCATTTTGATGACAACTTTCATGGAACATTGTGATGACAGGGGTCATGGAGCATTGTGTTGAAAAGGAACATGGAGCAGTGTGATTACAGGGTCCATGGAACATTGTGAATACATAGGCCATGGAACAATGTGATGACAGGGGTCATGTAGCATTGTGATGACAGGGTCATGCAGCATTGGGATTACAGGGCTTATGGGGCACTGTGATGACAGGGGGCATGGAGCATTGTGATGAAAATTGTCCTGGAGCATTATGATGACAGCAGTCACAGAGGATTGGGATGAAAGGTATCATGCAGCATTGTGATGACAACGGTCATGGATCATTTTGATGACAGGGGTCATGGAACATTGTGATAAGAATGTTCATAAAGCATTTTGATGACAGGGTTCATGAAGCATTGTGTTGACACGGGCATGGAGCATTGTAATGATAGGATATCTGGAGCATTGTGATGAAAAGGGGATGGAGCATTTTGATGACAGGGTCCAAGGAGCATTGTGCTGACAATGACATGGAGCATTGTGATGAAAAGGGTACTGGAGCACTGTGAGGAAAGGAATCATGGATCATTGTGATGACAGGGGTCATGGAGCTTTGTGATGACAAGGGTCATGGAGCATTGTGATGACACGGTCAAGGAACATTGCGATGACAAGTATTATGGAGCATTGTGATGAAAGGACATGGAGCATTGTGATGAAAGGTGACAAGGAGCATTGTGATGATATGGGCAGAGAACTTTGTGATGACAGGGGTCATGGAGCATTGTGATGAAAAGTGTCATCGAACATTGTACTGACAGGGATCATGGAGCTTTTTGGTAAGAGAGGCCTTGGAGATTTGTGGTGGCAGGCGTCATGGGGCATTGTAATGACAGCAGTCTTGGATCATTGTGATGAAAAGGATCATGGAGCACTGAGATTACAGGGGCCATGGAGCATTGTGAATACAAAGGCTATGGAGCATTGAGGTGACAGGTTTCATGGAGAATTGTGATGAAATTGATCATGGATCATTGTGATGACAAGAGTCCTGGAACCTTGTGATGACAAGGTTCATGGAGCATTGTGATGACAAGGACCATGGCGAATTGTTATGACATCTGTCATGGGGCATGGTGATGACAGTGGTCATCTAGAATTGTGATGAAAGGTATAATGGAGCACTGTGATGACAGGGGCCATGGAACATTGTGATGACAAAGGCCATGGAGCATTGTGATGGCAAGTGTCATGGGGCATTTTGATGACATTGGCATGGAGCATTATGATGACAAGAGCTCTGGCCACTTTGATGACAAGGGCATGGAGCATTGTGATGACAGGGGCCATGGAAAATTGTGATGGCATAAGCCATGGAGCATTGTGATGACAAGTGTCATGGGACATTTTGATGACATTGGCATGGAGCATTATGATGACAAGAGCTCTGGCCACTTTGATGACAAGGGCATTTAGGATTGTGATCACAGGGCCCATGGGGCATTGTGATGAAAAGAGCCATGGAGCATTGAGATGACAGGCGTCTTGAGGTATGGTGATGACAGTGGTCATGGAGCATTGTGATGAAAGAGATCATGGAGCAATATGATAACAGGGGCCATGGAGCATTGTGATGACAGGTGTATTGGAGCATTGTGATGAAAATAGTAATGGATCATTGTGATGACATGTGTCCTGGAACACTGTGATAACACGGTTCATCGAGTATTGTGATGACAAGGGTCATAGCGAATTGTGATGACAGGTGTCATTGGGCATTGTGATGACATTGATCATCTAGGAATTGTGATGAAAGGTATCATGGAGCACTGTGATGACTGGAGGCATGAAGCATTGTTATGAAAATTGTCCTGGGTTATTGTGATGACAGCAGTCATGGAGAATTGTGATGACAGGGATTATGCAGCATTGTGTTGACAAGGCTATGGACTATTGTGATGACAATGGTCATGGAGCAATGTGATGAAAGTTTTCATGGAACATCGTGATGAAAAGTGCCTGGGAGCATTGTGACGATAAAGGCCATGGAGCATTGTGATGACAAGTGTCACGGAGCATTGTAATGAAAGCATTCATTATGCACTGTGATGACAAGGGGGATGGAGTATTGTGATGAAACTGGTCCTGGCGCATTGTGATAACAAAAGCCATGGAGCATTGTGATGACAGGCATCATGGAGCATTGTGAAGAAAGGGGCCAAGGGGAATTGTAATGACAAGAGAGAAATGTGATGAAAATGGTCAGCGAGCATAGTGATTAAAGTGGTCATTGAGAATTGTGATGAATAGTGACATAGAGCATTGTGATGACAAAGGTCATGGAGAACTGTGATGACCAGGGTCATGTAGCTTTGTGATGACACGTCCATGGAACATTGTGATGACAAGAATTCTGGAGCATTGTGATGACAAGGGCCGTGGAGCATTGTGATGCCACGGTCATGGAACGTTGTGATGACAAAATTCTGGAGCATTGTGAGGAAAAAGGCTTGGAGCATTGTGATTATAGGGGACATGGAGCATTGTGATGACATGGGCAGGGAACACTGTGATGACAGTTGTTATGGAGCAATGTGATGACAGGTGTCATGGAGCATTGTGATGAGAGGGGCCTTGGAGAATTGTGATGACAGGCGTCATGAGGCATTGAGATGGCAGTGGTCATGGAGCATTATGATGAAAGGTGTTATGGAGCACTGTGATTACAGGGGCCATGGAGCATTGTGAATACAAAGGCCATGGGGCATTGAGATGACAGTGGTCATGGAGCATTGTGATGAAAGTGGTAATGGATCATTGTGATGACAAGTGTCCTGGGACCCTGTGATGACATGGTTCATGGAGCATTGTGAGGACAATGGTCATGGCGAATTGTGATAACAATGTCATGGGGCATTGTGATGGCACTGGTCATCTAGAAATGTGAATCAAGTTATTATGGAGCACAGTAATGAGAGGGGCCATGGAGCATTGTGATGATAAGTGTCATGGAGCATTGTGATGGCAGGTGTCATGGAGCATCGTGATGACAAATGCCATGGAGAATTGTGATGAGAGGTGGCATTGTGCATTGTGATGAAAGGGGTAATGGAGTACTGGGATTACAGGGGGCATGGAGCATTGTGAAAAGAAGTGAATGGTGAATAGTGATGACAGGCTTCATATAGCATTGTGAAGACAAGCGCCATTTAGCATTTTGATATCAGGGTTCATCAGGCATTGTGTTGACAGGGGTCACGTGTCATTGTGATGACAAAGGCCATAGAGCATTGTGATCACAGGGGTCATGGAGCATTGTGATGACATGGGCCATGGAGCATTGTGAAGACAAGATTCATGGAGCATTGTGATGACACTGGCATGAAGCATGGTGATGACAACAGAACTGGAGCATTGTGATGACAAGGGCATGGAGCATTGTGATTACAGGAGACATGGAACATTGTGATGACATTGGCAGGGATCATTGTGATGACAGGGATCATGGAGCATTGTGATGACAAAGACCAAGGAACATTTTGATGACAAGTGTCATTGAGCAATGTGATGACACGGGAATGGAGCATTATGATGACAAATGTTCTGGAGCATTGTGATGACAAGCGCATGGAGCATTGTGATTACAGGGGCCATGGAGCATTGTGATGACAACGGCATGGAGCATTGTGATGACAGTGGTCATTGAGCATTGTGATTACAAAGACCATGAGGAATTGTGATGACAGGGACCTTGGAGCATTGTGACGACAATGGTCATCAAGCACTGTGATGACAGGGTTCATAGAGCATTGTGAGGAGAAAGACCATGGAGCATGGTGATGACAGAGGCCATGGAACATTGTGATGACAAGGCCATGTACCATTGTGATGACAAGGGCAGGGAACCTTGTGGTGACCGGGGTCATGGAGCATTTTGATGACAACTTTCATGGAACATTGTGATGACAGGGGTCATGGAGCATTGTGTTGAAAAGGAACATGGAGTAGTGTGATTACAGGGTCCATGGAACATTGTGAATACATAGGCCATGGAACAATGTGATGAAAGGGGTCATGTAGCATTGTGATGACAGGGTCATGGAGCATTGGGATTACAGGGCTTATGGGGCACTGTGATGACAGGGGGCATGGAGCATTGTGATGAAAATTGTCCTGGAGCATTATGATGACAGCAGTCACAGAGGATTGGGATGAAAGGTATCATGCAGCATTGTGATGACAACGGTCATGGATCATTTTGATGACAGGGGTCATGGAAAATTGTGATAAGAATGTTCATAAAGCATTTTGATGACAGGGGTCATGAAGCATTGTGTTGACACGGGCATGGAGCATTGTAATGATAGGATATCTGGAGCATTGTGATGAAAAGGGGATGGAGCATTTTGATGACAGGGTCCAAGGAGCATTGTGCTGACAATGGCATGGAGCATTGTGATGAAAAGGGTACTGGAGCACTGTGAGGAAAGGAATCATGGATCATTGTGATGACAGGGGTCATGGAGCTTTGTGATGACAAGGGTCATGGAGCATTGTGATGACACGGTCAAGGAACATTGCGATGAAAAGAATTATGGAGCATTGTGATGAAAGGACATGGGGCATTGTGATGAAAAGAGCCATGGAGCATTGAGATGACAGGCGTCTTGAGGTATGGTGATGACAGTGGTCATGGAGCATTGTGATGAAAGAGATCATGGAGCAATATGATAACAGGGGCCATGGAGCATTGTGATGACAGGTGTATTGGAGCATTGTGGTGAAAATAGTAATGGATCATTGTGATGACATGTGTCCTGGAACACTGTGATGACACAGTTCATCGAGTATTGTGATGACAAGGGTCATAGCGAATTGTGATGACAGGTGTCATTGGGCATTGTGATGACATTGATCATCTAGGAATTGTGATGAAAGGTATCATGGAGCACTGTGATGACTGGGGGCATGAAGCATTGTTATGAAAATTGTCCTGGGTTATTGTGATGACAGCAGTCATGGAGAATTGTGATGACAGGGATTATGCAGCATTGTGTTGACAAGGCTATGGACTATTGTGATGACAATGGTGATGGAGCAATGTGATGAAAGTTTTCATGGAACATCGTGATGAAAAGTGCCTGGGAGCATTGTGACGATAAAGGCCATGGAGCATTGTGATGACAAGTGTAATGGAGCATTGTAAAGAAAGCTTTCATTATGCACTGTGATGACAAGGGGGATGGAGTATTGTGATGAAACTGGTCCTGGCACATTGTGATAACAAAAGCCATGGAGCATTGTGATGACAGGCATCATGGAGCATTGTGAAGAAAGGGGCCATGGGGAATTTTAATGACAATAGAGAAATGTGATGAAAATGGTCAGCGAGCATAGTGATTAAAGTGGTCATTGAGAATTGTGATGAATAGTGACATAGAGCATTGTGATGACAAAGGTCATGGAGAACTGTGATGACCAGGGTCATGTAGCTTTGTGATGACACGTCCATGAAACATTGTGATGACAAGAATTCTGGAGCATTGTGATGACAAGGGCCGTGGAGCATTGTGATGCCACGGTCATGGAACATTGTGATGACAAAATTCTGGAGCATTGTGAGGGAAAAGGCTTGGAGCATTGTGATTATAGGGGACATGGAGCATTGTGATGTCATGGGCAGGGAACACTGTGATGACAGTTGTTATGGAGCAATGTGATGACAAGTGTCATGGAGCATTGTGATGAGAGGGGCCTTGGAGAATTGTGATGACAGGCGTCATGAGGCATTGAGATGGCAGTGTTCATGGAGCATTATGATGAAAGGTGTTATGGAGCACTGTGATTACAGGGGCCATGGAGCATTGTGAATACAAAGGCCTTGGGGCATTGACATGACAGTGGTCATGGAGCATTGTGATGAAAGTGGTAATGGATCATTGTGATGACAAGTGTCCTGGGAACCTGTGATGACATGGTTCATGGAGCATTGTGAGGACAATGGTCATGGCGAATTGTGATGACAATGTCATGGGGCATTGTGATGGCACTGGTCATCTAGAAATGTGATTCAAGTTATTATGGAGCACAGTAATGAGAGGGGCCATGGAGCATTGTGATGACAAGTGTCATGGAGCATTGTGATGACAGGTGTCATGGAGCATCGTGATGACAAATGCCATGGAGAATTGTGATGAGAGGTGGCATTGAGCATTGTGATGAAAGGGGTCATGGAGTACTGGGATTACAGGGGGCATGGAGCATTGTGAAAACAAGTGACATGGTGAATAGTGATGACAGGCTTCATATAGCATTGTGATGACAAGTGCCATTTAGCATTTTGATGTCAGGGTTCATCAGGCATTGTGTTGACGGGGGTCACGTGTCATTGTGATGACAAAGGCCATAGAGCATTGTGATCACAGGGGTCATGGAGCATTGTGATGACATGGGCCATGGAGCATTGTGAAGACAAGATTCATGGAGCATTGTGATGACACTGGCATGAAGCATGGTGATGACAACAGAACTGGAGCATTGTGATGACAAGGGCATGGAGCATTGTGATTACAGGAGACATGGAGCATTGTGATGACATTGGCAGGGATCATTGTGATGACAGGGATCATGGAGCATTGTGATGACAAAGACCAAGGAACATTTTGATGACAAGTGTCATTGAGCAATGTGATGACACGGGAATGGAGCATTATGATGACAAATGTTCTGGAGCATTGTGATGACAAGCGCATGGAGCATTGTGATTACAGGGGCCATGGAGCATTGTGATGACAACGGCATGGAGCATTGTGATGACAGTGGTCATTGAGCATTGTGATTACAAAGACCATGAGGCATTGTGATGACAGGGACCTTGGAGCATTGTGATGACAATGGTCATCAAGCATTGTGATGACAGGGGTCATAGAGCATTGTGATGAGAAAGACCATGGAGCATGGTGATGACAGAGGCCATGGAACATTGTGATGACAAGGCCATGTACCATTGTGATGACAAGGGCAGGGAACCTTGTGGTGACCGGGGTCATGGAGCATTTTGATGACAACTTTCATGGAACATGGTGATGACAGGGGTCATGGAGCATTGTGTTGAAAAGGAACATGGAGCAGTGTGATTACAGGGTCCATGGAACATTGTGAATACATAGGCCATGGAAGAATGTGATGACAGGGGTCATGTAGCATTGTGATGACAGGGTCATGGAGCATTGGGATTATAGGGCTTATGGGGCACTGTGATGACAGGGGGCATGGAGCATTGTGATGAAAATTGTCCTGGAGCATTATGATGACAGCAGTCACAGAGGATTGGGATGAAAGGTATCATGCAGCATTGTGATGACAACGGTCATGGATCATTTTGATGACAGGGGTCATGGAACATTGTGATAAGAATGTTCATAAAGCATTTTGATGACAGGGGTCATGAAGCATTGTGTTGACACGGGCATGGAGCATTGTAATGATAGGATATCTGGAGCATTGTGATGAAAAGGGGATGGAGCATTTTGATGACAGGGTCCAAGGAGCATTGTGCTGACAATGGCATGGAGCATTGTGATGAAAAGGGTACTGGAGCACTGTGAGGAAAGGAATCATGGATCATTGTGATGACAGGGGTCATGGAGCTTTGTGATGACAAGGGTCATGGAGCATTGTGATGACACGGTCAAGGAACATTGCGATGACAAGAATTATGGAGCATTGTGATGAAAGGACATGGAGCATTGTGATGAAAGGTGACAAGGAGCATTGTGATGATATGGGCAGAGAACTTTGTGATGACAGGGGTCATGGAGCATTGTGATGAAAAGTGTCATCGAACATTGTACTGACAGGGATCATGGAGCTTTTTGGTAAGAGAGGCCTTGGAGATTTGTGGTGGCAGGCGTCATGGGGCATTGTAATGACAGCGGTCTTGGATCATTGTGATGAAAGGGGTCATGGAGCACTGTGATTACAGGGGCCATGGAGCATTGTGAATACAAAGGCTATGGAGCATTGAGGTGACAGGTTTCATGGAGCATTGTGATGAAAGTGATCATGGATCATTGTGATGACAAGAGTCCTGGAACCTTGTGATGACAAGGTTCATGGAGCATTGTGATGACAAGGACCATGGCGAATTGTTATGACATCTGTCATGGGGCATGGTGATGACAGTGGTCATCTAGAATTGTGATGAAAGGTATAATGGAGCACTGTGATGACAGGGGCCATGGAACATTGTGATGACAAAGGCCATGGAGCATTGTGATGACAAGTGTCATGGGGCATTTTGATGACATTGGCATGGAGCATTATGATGACAAGAGTTCTGGAGCGTTTTGATGAAAAGGGCATGGAGCATTGTGATGACAGTGGCCATGGAAAATTGTGATGCCATAAGCCATGAAGCATTGTGATGACAAGTGTCATCAGACATTTTGATGACATTGGCATGGAGCATTATGATGACAAGAGCTCTGGCCACTTTGATGACAAGGGCATGGAGCATTGTGATCACAGGGCCCATGGGGCATTGTGATGAAAAGAGCCATGGAGCATTGAGATGACAGGCGTCTTGAGGTATGGTGATGACAGTGGTCATGGAGCATTGTGATGAAAGAGATCATGGAGCAATATGATAACAGGGGCCATGGAGCATTGTGATGACAGGTGTATTGGAGCATTGTGATGAAAATAGTAATGGATCATTGTGATGACATGTGTCCTGGAACACTGTGATAACACGGTTCATCGAGTATTGTGATGACAAGGGTCATAGCGAATTGTGATGACAGGTGTCATTGGGCATTGTGATGACATTGATCATCTAGGAATTGTGATGAAAGGTATCATGGAGCACTGTGATGACTGGAGGCATGAAGCATTGTTATGAAAATTGTCCTGGGTTATTGTGATGACAGCAGTCATGGAGAATTGTGATGACAGGGATTATGCAGCATTGTGTTGACAAGGCTATGGACTATTGTGATGACAATGGTCATGGAGCAATGTGATGAAAGTTTTCATGGAACATCGTGATGAAAAGTGCCTGGGAGCATTGTGACGATAAAGGCCATGGAGCATTGTGATGACAAGTGTCACGGAGCATTGTAATGAAAGCATTCATTATGCACTGTGATGACAAGGGGGATGGAGTATTGTGATGAAACTGGTCCTGGCGCATTGTGATAACAAAAGCCATGGAGCATTGTGATGACAGGCATCATGGAGCATTGTGAAGAAAGGGGCCAAGGGGAATTGTAATGACAATAGAGAAATGTGATGAAAATGGTCAGCGAGCATAGTGATTAAAGTGGTCATTGAGAATTGTGATGAATAGTGACATAGAGCATTGTGATGACAAAGGTCATGGAGAACTGTGATGACCAGGGTCATGTAGCTTTGTGATGACACGTCCATGGAACATTGTGATGACAAGAATTCTGGAGCATTGTGATGACAAGGGCCGTGGAGCATTGTGATGCCATGGTCATGGAACATTGTGATGACAAAATTCTGGAGCATTGTGAGGGAAAAGGCTTGGAGCATTTTGATTATAGGGGACATGGAGCATTGTGATGACATGGGTAGGGAACACTGTGATGACAGTTGTTATGGAGCAATGTGATGACAGGTGTCATGGAGCATTGTGATGAGAGGGGCCTTGGAGAATTGTGATGACAGGCGTCATGAGGCATTGAGATGGCAGTGGTCATGGAGCATTATGATGAAAGGTGTTATGGAGCACTGTGATTACAGGGGCCATGGAGCATTGTGAATACAAAGGCCATGGGGCATTGAGATGACAGTGGTCATGGAGCATTGTGATGAAAGTGGTAATGGATCATTGTGATGACAAGTGTCCTGGGACCCTGTGATGACATGGTTCATGGAGCATTGTGAGGACAATGGTCATGGCGAATTGTGATGACAATGTCATGCGGCATTGTGATGGCACTGGTCATCTAGAAATGTGTTTCAAGTTATTATGGAGCACAGTAATGAGAGGGGCCATGGAGCATTTTGATGACAAGTGTCATGGAGCATTGTGATGGCAGGTGTCATGGAGCATCGTGATGACAAATGCCATGGAGAATTGTGATGAGAGGTGGCATTGTGCATTGTGATGAAAGGGGTAATGGAGTACTGGGATTACAGGGGGCATGGAGCATTGTGAAAAGAAGTGAATGGTGAATAGTGATGACAGGCTTCATATAGCATTGTGAAGACAAGCGCCATTTAGCATTTTGATGTCAGGGTTCATCAGGCATTGTGTTGACAGGGGTCACGTGTCATTGTGATGACAAAGGCCATAGAGCATTGTGATCACAGGGGTCATGGAGCATTGTGATGACATGGGCCATGGAGCATTGTGAAGACAAGATTCATGGAACATTGTGATGACACTGGTATGAAGCATGGTGATGACAACAGAACTGGAGCATTGTGATGACAAGGGCATGGAGCATTGTGATTACAGGAGACATGGAACATTGTGATGACATTGGCAGGGATCATTGTGATGACAGGGATCATGGAGCATTGTGATCAGAAAGACCAAGGAACATTTTGATGACAAGTGTCATTGAGCAATGTGATGACACGGGAATGGAGCATTATGATGACAAATGTTCTGGAGCATTGTGATGACAAGCGCATGGAGCATTGTGATTACAGGGGCCATGGAGCATTGTGATGACAATGGCATGGAGCATTGTGATGACAGTGGTCATTGAGCATTGTGATTACAAAGACCATGAGGAATTGTGATGACAGGGACCTTGGAGCATTGTGATGACAATGGTCATCAAGCATTGTGATGACAGGGGTCATAGAGCATTGTGATGAGAAAGACCATGGAGCATGGTGATGACAGAGGCCATGGAACATTGTGATGACAAGGCCATGTACCATTGTGATGACAAGGGCAGGGAAGCTTGTGGTGACCGGGGTCATGGAGCAATTTGATGACAACTTTCATGGAACATGGTGATGACAGGGGTCATGGAGCATTGTGTTGAAAAGGATCATGGAGCAGTGTGATTACAGGGTCCATAGAACATTGTGAATACATAGGCCATGGAAGAATGTGATGACAGGGGTCATGTAGCATTGTGATGACAGGGTCATGGAGCATTGGGATTATAGGGCTTATGGGGCACTGTGATGACATGGGGCATGGAGCATTGTGATGAAAATTGTCCTGGAGCATTATGATGACAGCAGTCACAGAGGATTTGGATGAAAGGTATCATGCAGCATTGTGATGACAACGGTCATGGATCATTTTGATGACAGGGGTCATGGAACATTGTGATAAGAATGTTCATAAAGCATTTTGATGACAGGGGTCATGAAGCATTGTGTTGACAAGGGCATGGAGCATTGTAATGATAGGATATCTGGAGCATTGTGATGAAAAGGGGATGGAGCATTTTGATGACAGGGTCCAAGGAGCATTGTGCTGACAATGGCATGGAGCATTGTGATGAAAAGGGTACTGGAGCACTGTGAGGAAAGGAATCATGGATCATTGTGATGACAGGGGTCATGGAGCTTTGTGATGACAAGGGTCATGGAGCATTGTGATGACACGGTCAAGGAACATTGCGATGACAAGAATTATGGAGCATTGTGATGAAAGGACATGGAGCATTGTGATGAAAGGTGACAAGGAGCATTGTGATGATATGGGCAGAGAACTTTGTGATGACAGGGGTCATGGAGCATTGTGATGAAAAGTGTCATCGAACATTGTACTGACAGGGATCATGGAGCTTTTTGGTAAGAGAGGCCTTGGAGATTTGTGGTGGCAGGTGTCATGGGTCATTGTAATGACAGCGGTCTTGGATCATTGTGATGAAAGGGGTCATGGAGCACTGTGATTACAGGGGCCATGGAGCATTGTGAATACAAAGGCTAGGGAGCATTGAGGTGACAGGTTTCATGGAGCATTGTGATGAAAGTGATCATGGATCATTGTGATGACAAGAGTCCTGGAACCTTGTGATGACAAGGTTCATGGAGCATTGTGATGACAAGGACCATGGCGAATTGTTATGACATCTGTCATGGGGCATGGTGATGACAGTGGTCATCTAGAATTGTGATGAAAGGTATAATGGAGCACTGTGATGACAGGGGCCATGGAACATTGTGATGACAAAGGCCATGGAGCATTGTGATAAGTGTCATGGGGCATTTTGATGACATTGGCATGGAGCATTATGATGACAAGAGTTCTGGAGCGTTTTGATGAAAAGGGCATGGTGCATTGTGATGACAGGGGCCATGGAAAATTGTGATGGCATAAGCCATGGAGCATTGTGATGACAAGTGTCATCAGACATTTTGATGACATTGGCATGGAGCATTATGATGACAAGAGCTCTGGCCACTTTGATGACAAGGGCATGGAGCATTGTGATCACAGTGCCCATGGGGCATTGTGATGAAAAGAGCCATGGAGCATTGAGATGACAGGCGTCTTGAGGTATGGTGATGACAGTGGTCATGGAGCATTGTGATGAAAGAGATCATGGAGCAATATGATAACAGGGGCCATGGAGCATTGTGATGACAGGTGTATTGGAGCATTGTGATGAAAATAGTAATGGATCATTGTGATGACATGTGTCCTGGAACACTGTGATAACACGGTTCATCGAGTATTGTGATGACAAGGGTCATAGCGAATTGTGATGACAGGTGTCATTGGGCATTGTGATGACATTGATCATCTAGGAATTGTGATGAAAGGTATCATGGAGCACTGTGATGACTGGAGGCATGAAGCATTGTTATGAAAATTGTCCTGGGTTATTGTGATGACAGCAGTCATGGAGAATTGTGATGACAGGGATTATGCAGCATTGTGTTGACAAGGCTATGGACTATTGTGATGACAATGGTCATGGAGCAATGTGATGAAAGTTTTCATGGAACATCGTGATGAAAAGTGCCTGGGAGCATTGTGACGATAAAGGCCATGG
The DNA here is from genome assembly GCF_965194825.1 of Balaenoptera physalus. NCBI lineage: Eukaryota > Metazoa > Chordata > Mammalia > Artiodactyla > Balaenopteridae > Balaenoptera > Balaenoptera physalus. Next base: position 102,995 of record NW_028126039.1, read on the forward strand.
AGCATTGTGATGACAAGTGTCACGGAGCATTGTAATGAAAGCTTTCATTATGCACTGTGATGACAAGGGGGATGGAGTATTGTGATGAAACTGGTCCTGGCGCATTGTGATAACAAAAGCCATGGAGCATTGTGATGACAGGCATCATGGAGCATTGTGAAGAAAGGGGCCAAGGGGAATTGTAATGACAATAGAGAAATGTGATGAAAATGGTCAGCGAGCATAGTGATTAAAGTGGTCATTGAGAATTGTGATGAATAGTGACATAGAGCATTGTGATGACAAAGGTCATGGAGAACTGTGATGACCAGGGTCATGTAGCTTTGTGATGACACGTCCATGGAACATTGTGATGACAAGAATTCTGGAGCATTGTGATGACAAGGGCCGTGGAGCATTGTGATGCCATGGTCATGGAACATTGTGATGACAAAATTCTGGAGCATTGTGAGGAAAAAGGCTTGGAGCATTGTGATTATAGGGGACATGGAGCATTGTGATGACATGGGTAGGGAACACTGTGATGACAGTTGTTATGGAGCAATGTGATGACAGGTGTCATGGAGCATTGTGATGAGAGGGGCCTTGGAGAATTGTGATGACAGGCGTCATGAGGCATTGAGGTGGCAGTGGTCATGGAGCATTATGATGAAAGGTGTTATGGAGCACTGTGATTACAGGGGCCATGGAGCATTGTGAATACAAAGGCCATGGGGCATTGAGATGACAGTGGTCATGGAGCATTGTGATGAAAGTGGTAATGGATCATTGTGATGACAAGTGTCCTGGAACCCTGTGATGACATGGTTCATGGAGCATTGTGAGGACAATGGTCATGGCGAATTGTGATGACAATGTCATGGGGCATTGTGATGGCACTGGTCATCTAGAAATGTGATTCAAGTTATTATGGAGCACAGTAATGAGAGGGGCCATGGAGCATTGTGATGACAAGTGTCATGGAGCATTGTGATGGCAGGTGTCATGGAGCATCGTGATGACAAATGCCATGGAGAATTGTGATGAGAGGTGGCATTGTGCATTGTGATGAAAGGGGTAATGGAGTACTGGGATTACAGGGGGCATGGAGCATTGTGAAAAGAAGTGAATGGTGAATAGTGATGACAGGCTTCATATAGCATTGTGAAGACAAGCGCCATTTAGCATTTTGATGTCAGGGTTCATCAGGCATTGTGTTGACAGGGGTCACGTGTCATTGTGATGACAAAGGCCATAGAGCATTGTGATCACAGGGGTCATGGAGCATTGTGATGACATGGGCCATGGAGCATTGTGAAGACAAGATTCATGGAGCATTGTGATGACACTGGCATGAAGCATGGTGATGACAACAGAACTGGAGCATTGTGATGACAAGGGTATGGAGCATTGTGATTACAGGAGACATGGAGCATTGTGATGACATTGGCAGGGATCATTGTGATGACAGGGATCATGGAGCATTGTGATGACAAAGACCAAGGAACATTTTGATGACAAGTGTCATTGAGCAATGTGATGACACGGGAATGGAGCATTATGATGACAAATGTTCTGGAGCATTGTGATGACAAGCGCATGGAGCATTGTGATTACAGGGGCCATGGAGCATTGTGATGACAACGGCATGGAGCATTGTGATGACAGTGGTCATTGAGCATTGTGATTACAAAGACCATGAGGCATTCTGATGACAGGGACCTTGGAGCATTGTGATGACAATGGTCATCAAGCATTGTGATGACAGGGGTCATAGAGCATTGTGATGAGAAAGACCATGGAGCATGGTGATGACAGAGGCCATGGAACATTGTGAATGCAAGGCCATGTACCATTGTGATGACAAGGGCAGGGAACCTTGTGGTGACCGGGGTCATGGAGCATTTTGATGACAACTTTCATGGAACATTGTGATGACAGGGGTCATGGAGCATTGTGTTGAAAAGGAACATGGAGCAGTGTGATTACAGGGTCCATGGAACATTGTGAATACATAGGCCATGGAACAATGTGATGACAGGGGTCATGTAGCATTGTGATGACAGGGTCATGCAGCATTGGGATTACAGGGCTTATGGGGCACTGTGATGACAGGGGGCATGGAGCATTGTGATGAAAATTGTCCTGGAGCATTATGATGACAGCAGTCACAGAGGATTGGGATGAAAGGTATCATGCAGCATTGTGATGACAACGGTCATGGATCATTTTGATGACAGGGGTCATGGAAAATTGTGATAAGAATGTTCATAAAGCATTTTGATGACAGGGGTCATGAAGCATTGTGTTGACACGGGCATGGAGCATTGTAATGATAGGATATCTGGAGCATTGTGATGAAAAGGGGATGGAGCATTTTGATGACAGGGTCCAAGGAGCATTGTGCTGACAATGGCATGGAGCATTGTGATGAAAAGGGTACTGGAGCACTGTGAGGAAAGGAATCATGGATCATTGTGATGACAGGGGTCATGGAGCTTTGTGATGACAAGGGTCATGGAGCATTGTGATGACACGGTCAAGGAACATTGCGATGAAAAGAATTATGGAGCATTGTGATGAAAGGACATGGGGCATTGTGATGAAAAGAGCCATGGAGCATTGAGATGACAGGCGTCTTGAGGTATGGTGATGACAGTGGTCATGGAGCATTGTGATGAAAGAGATCATGGAGCAATATGATAACAGGGGCCATGGAGCATTGTGATGACAGGTGTATTGGAGCATTGTGGTGAAAATAGTAATGGATCATTGTGATGACATGTGTCCTGGAACACTGTGATGACACAGTTCATCGAGTATTGTGATGACAAGGGTCATAGCGAATTGTGATGACAGGTGTCATTGGGCATTGTGATGACATTGATCATCTAGGAATTGTGATGAAAGGTATCATGGAGCACTGTGATGACTGGGGGCATGAAGCATTGTTATGAAAATTGTCCTGGGTTATTGTGATGACAGCAGTCATGGAGAATTGTGATGACAGGGATTATGCAGCATTGTGTTGACAAGGCTATGGACTATTGTGATGACAATGGTCATGGAGCAATGTGATGAAAGTTTTCATGGAACATCGTGATGAAAAGTGCCTGGGAGCATTGTGACGATAAAGGCCATGGAGCATTGTGATGACAAGTGTAATGGAGCATTGTAAAGAAAGCTTTCATTATGCACTGTGATGACAAGGGGGATGGAGTATTGTGATGAAACTGGTCCTGGCACATTGTGATAACAAAAGCCATGGAGCATTGTGATGACAGGCATCATGGAGCATTGTGAAGAAAGGGGCCATGGGGAATTTTAATGACAATAGAGAAATGTGATGAAAATGGTCAGCGAGCATAGTGATTAAAGTGGTCATTGAGAATTGTGATGAATAGTGACATAGAGCATTGTGATGACAAAGGTCATGGAGAACTGTGATGACCAGGGTCATGTAGCTTTGTGATGACACGTCCATGAAACATTGTGATGACAAGAATTCTGGAGCATTGTGATGACAAGGGCCGTGGAGCATTGTGATGCCACGGTCATGGAACATTGTGATGACAAAATTCTGGAGCATTGTGAGGGAAAAGGCTTGGAGCATTGTGATTATAGGGGACATGGAGCATTGTGATGTCATGGGCAGGGAACACTGTGATGACAGTTGTTATGGAGCAATGTGATGACAAGTGTCATGGAGCATTGTGATGAGAGGGGCCTTGGAGAATTGTGATGACAGGCGTCATGAGGCATTGAGATGGCAGTGTTCATGGAGCATTATGATGAAAGGTGTTATGGAGCACTGTGATTACAGGGGCCATGGAGCATTGTGAATACAAAGGCCTTGGGGCATTGACATGACAGTGGTCATGGAGCATTGTGATGAAAGTGGTAATGGATCATTGTGATGACAAGTGTCCTGGGAACCTGTGATGACATGGTTCATGGAGCATTGTGAGGACAATGGTCATGGCGAATTGTGATGACAATATCATGGGGCATTGTGATGGCACTGGTCATCTAGAAATGTGATTCAAGTTATTATGGAGCACAGTAATGAGAGGGGCCATGGAGCATTGTGATGACAAGTGTCATGGAGCATTGTGATGACAGGTGTCATGGAGCATCGTGATGACAAATGCCATGGAGAATTGTGATGAGAGGTGGCATTGAGCATTGTGATGAAAGGGGTCATGGAGTACTGGGATTACAGGGGGCATGGAGCATTGTGAAAACAAGTGACATGGTGAATAGTGATGACAGGCTTCATATAGCATTGTGATGACAAGTGCCATTTAGCATTTTGATGTCAGGGTTCATCAGGCATTGTGTTGACGGGGGTCACGTGTCATTGTGATGACAAAGGCCATAGAGCATTGTGATCACAGGGGTCATGGAGCATTGTGATGACATGGGCCATGGAGCATTGTGAAGACAAGATTCATGGAGCATTGTGATGACACTGGCATGAAGCATGGTGATGACAACAGAACTGGAGCATTGTGATGACAAGGGCATGGAGCATTGTGATTACAGGAGACATGGAGCATTGTGATGACATTGGCAGGGATCATTGTGATGACAGGGATCATGGAGCATTGTGATGACAAAGACCAAGGAACATTTTGATGACAAATGTCATTGAGCAATGTGATGACACGGGAATGGAGCATTATGATGACAAATGTTCTGGAGCATTGTGATGACAAGCGCATGGAGCATTGTGATTACAGGGGCCATGGAGCATTGTGATGACAACGGCATGGAGCATTGTGATGACAGTGGTCATTGAGCATTGTGATTACAAAGACCATGAGGCATTGTGATGACAGGGACCTTGGAGCATTGTGATGACAATGGTCATCAAGCATTGTGATGACAGGGGTCATAGAGCATTGTGATGAGAAAGACCATGGAGCATGGTGATGACAGAGGCCATGGAACATTGTGATGACAAGGCCATGTACCATTGTGATGACAAGGGCAGGGAACCTTGTGGTGACCGGGGTCATGGAGCATTTTGATGACAACTTTCATGGAACATTGTGATGACAGGGGTCATGGAGCATTGTGTTGAAAAGGAACATGGAGCAGTGTGATTACAGGGTCCATGGAACATTGTGAATACATAGGCCATGGAAGAATGTGATGACAGGGGTCATGTAGCATTGTGATGACAGGGTCATGGAGCATTGGGATTATAGGGCTTATGGGGCACTGTGATGACAGGGGGCATGGAGCATTGTGATGAAAATTGTCCTGGAGCATTATGATGACAGCAGTCACAGAGGATTGGGATGAAAGGTATCATGCAGCATTGTGATGACAACGGTCATGGATCATTTTGATGACAGGGGTCATGGAACATTGTGATAAGAATGTTCATAAAGCATTTTGATGACAGGGGTCATGAAGCATTGTGTTGACACGGGCATGGAGCATTGTAATGATAGGATATCTGGAGCATTGTGATGAAAAGGGGATGGAGCATTTTGATGACAGGGTCCAAGGAGCATTGTGCTGACAATGGCATGGAGCATTGTGATGAAAAGGGTACTGGAGCACTGTGAGGAAAGGAATCATGGATCATTGTGATGACAGGGGTCATGGAGCTTTGTGATGACAAGGGTCATGGAGCATTGTGATGACACGGTCAAGGAACATTGCGATGACAAGAATTATGGAGCATTGTGATGAAAGGACATGGAGCATTGTGATGAAAGGTGACAAGGAGCATTGTGATGATATGGGCAGAGAACTTTGTGATGATAGGGGTCATGGAGCATTGTGATGAAAAGTGTCATCGAACATTGTACTGACAGGGATCATGGAGCTTTTTGGTAAGAGAGGCCTTGGAGATTTGTGGTGGCAGGCGTCATGGGGCATTGTAATGACAGCGGTCTTGGATCATTGTGATGAAAGGGGTCATGGAGCACTGTGATTACAGGGGCCATGGAGCATTGTGAATACAAAGGCTATGGAGCATTGAGGTGACAGGTTTCATGGAGCATTGTGATGAAAGTGATCATGGATCATTGTGATGACAAGAGTCCTGGAACCTTGTGATGACAAGGTTCATGGAGCATTGTGATGACAAGGACCATGGCGAATTGTTATGACATCTGTCATGGGGCATGGTGATGACAGTGGTCATCTAGAATTGTGATGAAAGGTATAATGGAGCACTGTGATGACAGGGGCCATGGAACATTGTGATGACAAAGGCCATGGAGCATTGTGATGACAAGTGTCATGGGGCATTTTGATGACATTGGCATGGAGCATTATGATGACAAGAGTTCTGGAGCGTTTTGATGAAAAGGGCATGGAGCATTGTGATGACAGTGGCCATGGAAAATTGTGATGCCATAAGCCATGAAGCATTGTGATGACAAGTGTCATCAGACATTTTGATGACATTGGCATGGAGCATTATGATGACAAGAGCTCTGGCCACTTTGATGACAAGGGCATGGAGCATTGTGATCACAGGGCCCATGGGGCATTGTGATGAAAAGAGCCATGGAGCATTGAGATGACAGGCGTCTTGAGGTATGGTGATGACAGTGGTCATGGAGCATTGTGATGAAAGAGATCATGGAGCAATATGATAACAGGGGCCATGGAGCATTGTGATGACAGGTGTATTGGAGCATTGTGATGAAAATAGTAATGGATCATTGTGATGACATGTGTCCTGGAACACTGTGATAACACGGTTCATCGAGTATTGTGATGACAAGGGTCATAGCGAATTGTGATGACAGGTGTCATTGGGCATTGTGATGACATTGATCATCTAGGAATTGTGATGAAAGGTATCATGGAGCACTGTGATGACTGGAGGCATGAAGCATTGTTATGAAAATTGTCCTGGGTTATTGTGATGACAGCAGTCATGGAGAATTGTGATGACAGGGATTATGCAGCATTGTGTTGACAAGGCTATGGACTATTGTGATGACAATGGTCATGGAGCAATGTGATGAAAGTTTTCATGGAACATCGTGATGAAAAGTGCCTGGGAGCATTGTGACGATAAAGGCCATGGAGCATTGTGATGACAAGTGTCACGGAGCATTGTAATGAAAGCATTCATTATGCACTGTGATGACAAGGGGGATGGAGTATTGTGATGAAACTGGTCCTGGCGCATTGTGATAACAAAAGCCATGGAGCATTGTGATGACAGGCATCATGGAGCATTGTGAAGAAAGGGGCCAAGGGGAATTGTAATGACAATAGAGAAATGTGATGAAAATGGTCAGCGAGCATAGTGATTAAAGTGGTCATTGAGAATTGTGATGAATAGTGACATAGAGCATTGTGATGACAAAGGTCATGGAGAACTGTGATGACCAGGGTCATGTAGCTTTGTGATGACACGTCCATGGAACATTGTGATGACAAGAATTCTGGAGCATTGTGATGACAAGGGCCGTGGAGCATTGTGATGCCATGGTCATGGAACATTGTGATGACAAAATTCTGGAGCATTGTGAGGGAAAAGGCTTGGAGCATTTTGATTATAGGGGACATGGAGCATTGTGATGACATGGGTAGGGAACACTGTGATGACAGTTGTTATGGAGCAATGTGATGACAGGTGTCATGGAGCATTGTGATGAGAGGGGCCTTGGAGAATTGTGATGACAGGCGTCATGAGGCATTGAGATGGCAGTGGTCATGGAGCATTATGATGAAAGGTGTTATGGAGCACTGTGATTACAGGGGCCATGGAGCATTGTGAATACAAAGGCCATGGGGCATTGAGATGACAGTGGTCATGGAGCATTGTGATGAAAGTGGTAATGGATCATTGTGATGACAAGTGTCCTGGGACCCTGTGATGACATGGTTCATGGAGCATTGTGAGGACAATGGTCATGGCGAATTGTGATGACAATGTCATGCGGCATTGTGATGGCACTGGTCATCTAGAAATGTGTTTCAAGTTATTATGGAGCACAGTAATGAGAGGGGCCATGGAGCATTTTGATGACAAGTGTCATGGAGCATTGTGATGGCAGGTGTCATGGAGCATCGTGATGACAAATGCCATGGAGAATTGTGATGAGAGGTGGCATTGTGCATTGTGATGAAAGGGGTAATGGAGTACTGGGATTACAGGGGGCATGGAGCATTGTGAAAAGAAGTGAATGGTGAATAGTGATGACAGGCTTCATATAGCATTGTGAAGACAAGCGCCATTTAGCATTTTGATGTCAGGGTTCATCAGGCATTGTGTTGACAGGGGTCACGTGTCATTGTGATGACAAAGGCCATAGAGCATTGTGATCACAGGGGTCATGGAGCATTGTGATGACATGGGCCATGGAGCATTGTGAAGACAAGATTCATGGAACATTGTGATGACACTGGTATGAAGCATGGTGATGACAACAGAACTGGAGCATTGTGATGACAAGGGCATGGAGCATTGTGATTACAGGAGACATGGAACATTGTGATGACATTGGCAGGGATCATTGTGATGACAGGGATCATGGAGCATTGTGATCAGAAAGACCAAGGAACATTTTGATGACAAGTGTCATTGAGCAATGTGATGACACGGGAATGGAGCATTATGATGACAAATGTTCTGGAGCATTGTGATGACAAGCGCATGGAGCATTGTGATTACAGGGGCCATGGAGCATTGTGATGACAATGGCATGGAGCATTGTGATGACAGTGGTCATTGAGCATTGTGATTACAAAGACCATGAGGAATTGTGATGACAGGGACCTTGGAGCATTGTGATGACAATGGTCATCAAGCATTGTGATGACAGGGGTCATAGAGCATTGTGATGAGAAAGACCATGGAGCATGGTGATGACAGAGGCCATGGAACATTGTGATGACAAGGCCATGTACCATTGTGATGACAAGGGCAGGGAAGCTTGTGGTGACCGGGGTCATGGAGCAATTTGATGACAACTTTCATGGAACATGGTGATGACAGGGGTCATGGAGCATTGTGTTGAAAAGGATCATGGAGCAGTGTGATTACAGGGTCCATAGAACATTGTGAATACATAGGCCATGGAAGAATGTGATGACAGGGGTCATGTAGCATTGTGATGACAGGGTCATGGAGCATTGGGATTATAGGGCTTATGGGGCACTGTGATGACATGGGGCATGGAGCATTGTGATGAAAATTGTCCTGGAGCATTATGATGACAGCAGTCACAGAGGATTTGGATGAAAGGTATCATGCAGCATTGTGATGACAACGGTCATGGATCATTTTGATGACAGGGGTCATGGAACATTGTGATAAGAATGTTCATAAAGCATTTTGATGACAGGGGTCATGAAGCATTGTGTTGACAAGGGCATGGAGCATTGTAATGATAGGATATCTGGAGCATTGTGATGAAAAGGGGATGGAGCATTTTGATGACAGGGTCCAAGGAGCATTGTGCTGACAATGGCATGGAGCATTGTGATGAAAAGGGTACTGGAGCACTGTGAGGAAAGGAATCATGGATCATTGTGATGACAGGGGTCATGGAGCTTTGTGATGACAAGGGTCATGGAGCATTGTGATGACACGGTCAAGGAACATTGCGATGACAAGAATTATGGAGCATTGTGATGAAAGGACATGGAGCATTGTGATGAAAGGTGACAAGGAGCATTGTGATGATATGGGCAGAGAACTTTGTGATGACAGGGGTCATGGAGCATTGTGATGAAAAGTGTCATCGAACATTGTACTGACAGGGATCATGGAGCTTTTTGGTAAGAGAGGCCTTGGAGATTTGTGGTGGCAGGTGTCATGGGTCATTGTAATGACAGCGGTCTTGGATCATTGTGATGAAAGGGGTCATGGAGCACTGTGATTACAGGGGCCATGGAGCATTGTGAATACAAAGGCTAGGGAGCATTGAGGTGACAGGTTTCATGGAGCATTGTGATGAAAGTGATCATGGATCATTGTGATGACAAGAGTCCTGGAACCTTGTGATGACAAGGTTCATGGAGCATTGTGATGACAAGGACCATGGCGAATTGTTATGACATCTGTCATGGGGCATGGTGATGACAGTGGTCATCTAGAATTGTGATGAAAGGTATAATGGAGCACTGTGATGACAGGGGCCATGGAACATTGTGATGACAAAGGCCATGGAGCATTGTGATAAGTGTCATGGGGCATTTTGATGACATTGGCATGGAGCATTATGATGACAAGAGTTCTGGAGCGTTTTGATGAAAAGGGCATGGTGCATTGTGATGACAGGGGCCATGGAACATTGTGATGGCATAAGCCATGGAGCATTGTGATGACAAGTGTCATCAGACATTTTGATGACATTGGCATGGAGCATTATGATGACAAGAGCTCTGGCCACTTTGATGACAAGGGCATGGAGCATTGTGATCACAGTGCCCATGGGGCATTGTGATGAAAAGAGCCATGGAGCATTGAGATGACAGGCGTCTTGAGGTATGGTGATGACAGTGGTCATGGAGCATTGTGATGAAAGAGATCATGGAGCAATATGATAACAGGGGCCATGGAGCATTGTGATGACAGGTGTATTGGAGCATTGTGATGAAAATAGTAATGGATCATTGTGATGACATGTGTCCTGGAACACTGTGATAACACGGTTCATCGAGTATTGTGATGACAAGGGTCATAGCGAATTGTGATGACAGGTGTCATTGGGCATTGTGATGACATTGATCATCTAGGAATTGTGATGAAAGGTATCATGGAGCACTGTGATGACTGGAGGCATGAAGCATTGTTATGAAAATTGTCCTGGGTTATTGTGATGACAGCAGTCATGGAGAATTGTGATGACAGGGATTATGCAGCATTGTGTTGACAAGGCTATGGACTATTGTGATGACAATGGTCATGGAGCAATGTGATGAAAGTTTTCATGGAACATCGTGATGAAAAGTGCCTGGGAGCATTGTGACGATAAAGGCCATGGAGCATTGTGATGACAAGTGTCACGGAGCATTGTAATGAAAGCTTTCATTATGCACTGTGATGACAAGGGGGATGGAGTATTGTGATGAAACTGGTCCTGGCGCATTGTGATAACAAAAGCCATGGAGCATTGTGATGACAGGCATCATGGAGCATTGTGAAGAAAGGGGCCAAGGGGAATTGTAATGACAATAGAGAAATGTGATGAAAATGGTCAGCGAGCATAGTGATTAAAGTGGTCATTGAGAATTGTGATGAATAGTGACATAGAGCATTGTGATGACAAAGGTCATGGAGAACTGTGATGACCAGGGTCATGTAGCTTTGTGATGACACGTCCATGGAACATTGTGATGACAAGAATTCTGGAGCATTGTGATGACAAGGGCCGTGGAGCATTGTGATGCCATGGTCATGGAACATTGTGATGACAAAATTCTGGAGCATTGTGAGGAAAAAGGCTTGGAGCATTGTGATTATAGGGGACATGGAGCATTGTGATGACATGGGTAGGGAACACTGTGATGACAGTTGTTATGGAGCAATGTGATGACAGGTGTCATGGAGCATTGTGATGAGAGGGGCCTTGGAGAATTGTGATGACAGGCGTCATGAGGCATTGAGATGGCAGTGGTCATGGAGCATTATGATGAAAGGTGTTATGGAGCACTGTGATTACAGGGGCCATGGAGCATTGTGAATACAAAGGCCATGGGGCATTGAGATGACAGTGGTCATGGAGCATTGTGATGAAAGTGGTAATGGATCATTGTGATGACAAGTGTCCTGGAACCCTGTGATGACATGGTTCATGGAGCATTGTGAGGACAATGGTCATGGCGAATTGTGATGACAATGTCATGGGGCATTGTGATGGCACTGGTCATCTAGAAATGTGATTCAAGTTATTATGGAGCACAGTAATGAGAGGGGCCATGGAGCATTGTGATGACAAGTGTCATGGAGCATTGTGATGGCAGGTGTCATGGAGCATCGTGATGACAAATGCCATGGAGAATTGTGATGAGAGGTGGCATTGTGCATTGTGATGAAAGGGGTAATGGAGTACTGGGATTACAGGGGGCATGGAGCATTGTGAAAAGAAGTGAATGGTGAATAGTGATGACAGGCTTCATATAGCATTGTGAAGACAAGCGCCATTTAGCATTTTGATGTCAGGGTTCATCAGGCATTGTGTTGACAGGGGTCACGTGTCATTGTGATGACAAAGGCCATAGAGCATTGTGATCACAGGGGTCATGGAGCATTGTGATGACATGGGCCATGGAGCATTGTGAAGACAAGATTCATGGAGCATTGTGATGACACTGGCATGAAGCATGGTGATGACAACAGAACTGGAGCATTGTGATGACAAGGGTATGGAGCATTGTGATTACAGGAGACATGGAGCATTGTGATGACATTGGCAGGGATCATTGTGATGACAGGGATCATGGAGCATTGTGATGACAAAGACCAAGGAACATTTTGATGACAAGTGTCATTGAGCAATGTGATGACACGGGAATGGAGCATTATGATGACAAATGTTCTGGAGCATTGTGATGACAAGCGCATGGAGCATTGTGATTACAGGGGCCATGGAGCATTGTGATGACAACGGCATGGAGCATTGTGATGACAGTGGTCATTGAGCATTGTGATTACAAAGACCATGAGGCATTCTGATGACAGGGACCTTGGAGCATTGTGATGACAATGGTCATCAAGCATTGTGATGACAGGGGTCATAGAGCATTGTGATGAGAAAGACCATGGAGCATGGTGATGACAGAGGCCATGGAACATTGTGAATGCAAGGCCATGTACCATTGTGATGACAAGGGCAGGGAACCTTGTGGTGACCGGGGTCATGGAGCATTTTGATGACAACTTTCATGGAACATTGTGATGACAGGGGTCATGGAGCATTGTGTTGAAAAGGAACATGGAGCAGTGTGATTACAGGGTCCATGGAACATTGTGAATACATAGGCCATGGAACAATGTGATGACAGGGGTCATGTAGCATTGTGATGACAGGGTCATGCAGCATTGGGATTACAGGGCTTATGGGGCACTGTGATGACAGGGGGCATGGAGCATTGTGATGAAAATTGTCCTGGAGCATTATGATGACAGCAGTCACAGAGGATTGGGATGAAAGGTATCATGCAGCATTGTGATGACAACGGTCATGGATCATTTTGATGACAGGGGTCATGGATCATTGTGATAAGAATGTTCATAAAGCATTTTGATGACAGGGTTCATGAAGCATTGTGTTGACACGGGCATGGAGCATTGTAATGATAGGATATCTGGAGCATTGTGATGAAAAGGGGATGGAGCATTTTGATGACAGGGTCCAAGGAGCATTGTGCTGACAATGACATGGAGCATTGTGATGAAAAGGGTACTGGAGAACTGTGAGGAAAGGAATCATGGATCATTGTGATGACAGGGGTCATGGAGCTTTGTGATGACAAGGGTCATGGAGCATTGTGAAGACACGGTCAAGGAACATTGCGATGACAAGTATTATAGAGCATTGTGATGAAAGGACATGGAGCATTGTGATGAAAGGTGACAAGGAGCATTGTGATGATATGGGCAGAGAACTTTGTGATGACAGGTGTCATGGAGCATTGTGATGAAAAGTGTCATCGAACATTGTACTGACAGGGATCATGGAGCTTTTTGGTAAGAGAGGCCTTGGAGATTTGTGGTGGCAGGCGTCATGGGGCATTGTAATGACAGCAGTCTTGGATCATTGTGATGAAAAGGGTCATGGAGCACTGAGATTACAGGGGCCATGGAGCATTGTGAATACAAAGGCTATGGAGCATTGAGGTGACAGGATTCATGGAGAATTGTGATGAAAGTGATCATGGATCATTGTGATGACAAGAGTCCTGGAACCTTGTGATGACAAGGTTCATGGAGCATTGTGATGACAAGGACCATGGCGAATTGTTATGACATCTGTCATGGGGCATGGTGATGACAGTGGTCATCTAGAATTGTGATGAAAGGTATAATGGAGCACTGTGATGACAGGGGCCATGGAACATTGTGATGACAAAGGCCATGGAGCATTGGGATGACAAGTGTCATGGGGCATTTTGATGACATTGGCGTGGAGCATTATGATGACAAGAGTTCTGGAGCGTTTTGAGAATAAGGGCATGGAGCATTGTGATGACAGGGGCCATGGAAAATTGTGATGGCATAAGCCATGGAGCATTGTGATGACAAGTGTCATCAGACATTTTGATGACATTGGCATGGAGCATTATGATGACAAGAGCTCTGGCCACTTTGATGACAAGGGCATGGAGCATTGTGATCACAGGGCCCATGGGGCATTGTGATGAAAAGAGCCATGGAGCATTGAGATGACAGGCGTCTTGAGGTATGGTGATGACAGTGGTCATGGAGCATTGTGATGAAAGAGATCATGGAGCAATATGATAACAGGGGCCATGGAGCATTGTGATGACAGGTGTATTGGAGCATTGTGATGAAAATAGTAATGGATCATTGTGATGACATGTGTCCTGGAACACTGTGATAACACGGTTCATCGAGTATTGTGATGACAAGGGTCATAGCGAATTGTGATGACAGGTGTCATTGGGCATTGTGATGACATTGATCATCTAGGAATTGTGATGAAAGGTATCATGGAGCACTGTGATGACTGGAGGCATGAAGCATTGTTATGAAAATTGTCCTGGGTTATTGTGATGACAACAGTCATGGAGAATTGTGATGACAGGGATTATGCAGCATTGTGTTGACAAGGCTATGGACTATTGTGATGACAATGGTCATGGAGCAATGTGATGAAAGTTTTCATGGAACATCGTGATGAAAACTGCCTGGGAGCATGGTGACGATAAAGGCCATGGAGCATTGTGATGACAAGTGTCACGGAGCATTGTAATGAAAGCTTTCATTATGCACTGTGATGACAAGGGGGATGGAGTATTGTGATGAAACTGGTCCTGGCGCATTGTGATAACAAAAGCCATGGAGCATTGTGATGACAGGCATCATGGAGCATTGTGAAGAAACGGGCCATGGGGAATTGTAATGACAATAGAGAAATGTGATGAAAATGGTCAGCGAGCATAGTGATTAAAGTGGTCATTGAGAATTGTGATGAATAGTGACATAGAGCATTGTGATGAAAAAGGTCATGGAGAACTGTGATGACCAGGGTCATGTAGCTTTGTGATGACACGTCCATGGAACATTGTGATGACAAGAATTCTGGAGCATTGTGATGACAAGGGCCATGGAGCATTGTGATGCCACGGTCATGGAACATTGTGATGACAAAATTCTGGAGCATTGTGAGGAAAAAGGCTTGGAGCATTGTGATTATAGGGGACATGGAGCATTGTGATGACATGGGCAGGGAACACTGTGATGACAGTTGTTATGGAGCAATGTGATGACAAGTGTCATGGAGCATTGTGATGAGAGGGGCCTTGGAGAATTGTGATGACAGGCGTCATGAGGCATTGAGATGGCAGTGGTCATGGAGCATTATGATGAAAGGTGTTATGGAGCACTGTGATTACAGGGGCCATGGAGCATTGTGAATACAAAGGCCATGGGGCATTGAGATGACAGTGGTCATGGAGCATTGTGATGAAAGTGGTAATGGATCATTGTGATGACAAGTGTCCTGGGACCCTGTGATGACATGGTTCATGGAGCATTGTGAGGACAATGGTCATGGCGAATTGTGATGACAATGTCATGGGGCATTGTGATGGCACTGGTCATCTAGAAATGTGATTCAAGTTATTATGGAGCACAGTAATGAGAGGGGCCATGGAGCATTGTGATGACAAGTGTCATGGAGCATTGTGATGACAGGTGTCATGGAGCATCGTGATGACAAATGCCATGGAGAATTGTGATGAGAGGTGGCATTGGGCATTGTGATGAAAGGGGTCATGGAGTACTGGGATTACAGGGGGCATGGAGCATTGTGAAAACAAGTGACATGGTGAATAGTGATGACAGGCTTCATATAGCATTGTGATGACAAGTGCCATTTACCATTTTGATGTCAGGGTTCATCAGGCATTGTGTTGACGGGGGTCACGTGTCATTGTGATGACAAAGGCCATAGAGCATTGTGATCACAGGGGTCATGGAGCATTGTGATGACATGGGCCATGGAGCATTGTGAAGACAAGATTCATGGAGCATTGTGATGACACTGGCATGAAGCATGGTGATGACAACAGAACTGGAGCATTGTGATGACAAGGGCATGGAGCATTGTGATTACAGGAGACATGGAGCATTGTGATGACATTGGCAGGGATCATTGTGATGACAGGGATCATGGAGCATTGTGATGACAAAGACCAAGGAACATTTTGATGACAAGTGTCATTGAGCAATGTGATGACACGGTAATGGAGCATTATTATGATAAATGTTCTGGAGCATTGTGATGACAAGCGCATGGAGCATTGTGATTACAGGGGCCATGGAGCATTGTGATGACAACGGCATGGAGCATTGTGATGACAGTGGTCATTGAGCATTGTGATTACAAAGACCATGAGGCATTGTGATGACAGGGACCTTGGAGCATTGTGATGACAATGGTCATCAAGCATTGTGATGACAGGGGTCATAGAGCATTGTGATGAGAAAGACCATGGAGCATGGTGATGACAGAGGCCATGGAACATTGTGATGACAAGGCCATGTACCATTGTGATGACAAGGGCAGGGAACCTTGTGGTGACCGGGGTCATGGAGCATTTTGATGACAACTTTCATGGAACATTGTGATGACAGGGGTCATGGAGCATTGTGTTGAAAAGGAACATGGAGCAGTGTGATTACAGGGTCCATGGAACATTGTGAATACATAGGCCATGGAACAATGTGATGAAAGGGGTCATGTAGCATTGTGATGACAGGGTCATGGAGCATTGGGATTACAGGGCTTATGGGGCACTGTGATGACAGGGGGCATGGAGCATTGTGATGAAAATTGTCCTGGAGCATTATGATGACAGCCATCACAGAGGATTGGGATGAAAGGTAACATGCAGCATTGTGATGACAACGGTCATGGATCATTTTGATGACAGGGGTCATGGAACTTTGTGATAAGAATGTTCATAAAGCATTTTGATGACAGGGGTCATGAAGCATTGAGTTGACACGGGCATGGAGCATTGTAATGATAGGATATCTGGAGCATTGTGATGAAAAGGGGATGGAGCATTTTGATGACAGGGTCCAAGGAGCATTGTGCTGACAATGGCATGGAGCATTGTGATGAAAAGGGTACTGGAGCACTGTGAGGAAAGGAATCATGGATCATTGTGATGACAGGGGTCATGGAGCTTTGTGATGACAAGGGTCATGGAGCATTGTGATGACACGGTCAAGGAACATTGCGATGACAAGAATTATGGAGCATTGTGATGAAAGGACATGGAGCATTGTGATGAAAGGTGACAAGGAGCATTGTGATGATATGGGCAGAGAACTTTGTGATGACAGGGGTCATGGAGCATTGTGATGAAAAGTGTCATCGAACATTGTACTGACAGGGATCATGGAGCTTTTTGGTAAGAGAGGCCTTGGAGATTTGTGGTGGCAGGCGTCATGGGGCATTGTAATGACAGAGAGGTCTTGGATCATTGTGATGAAAGGGGTCATGGAGCACTGTGATTAGAGGGGCCATGGAGCATTGTGAATACAAAGGCTATGGAGCATTGAGGTGACAGGTTTCATGGAGCATTGTGATGAAAGTGATCATGGATCATTGTGATGACAAGAGTCCTGGAACCTTGTGATGACAAGGTTCATGGAGCATTGTGATGACAAGGACCATGGCGAATTGTTATGACATCTGTCATGGGGCATGGTGATGACAGTGGTCATCTAGAATTGTGATGAAAGGTATAATGGAGCACTGTGATGACAGGCGCCATGGAACATTGTGATGACAAAGGCCATGGAGCATTGTGATGACAAGTGTCATGGGGCATTTTGATGACATTGGCATGGAGCATTATGATGACAAGAGTTCTGGAGCGTTTTGATGAAAAGGGCATGGAGCATTGTGATGACAGGGGCCATGGAACATTGTGATGGCATAAGCCATGGAGCATTATGATGACAAGTGTCATGGGACATTTTGATGACATTGGCATGGAGCATTATGATGACAAGAGCTCTGGAGCACTTTGATGACAAGGGCATGGAGGATTGTGATCACAGGGCCCATGGGGCATTGTGATGAAAAGAGCCATGGAGCATTGAGATGACAGGCGTCTTGAGGTATGGTGATGACAGTGGTCATGGAGCATTGTGATGAAAGAGATCATGGAGCAATATGATAACAGGGGCCATGGAGCATTGTGATGACAGGTGTATTGGAGCATTGTGATGAAAATAGTCATGGATCATTGTGATGACATGTGTCCTGGAACACTGTGATGACACAGTTCATCGAGTATTGTGATGACAAGGGTAATAGCGAATTGTGATGACAGGTGTCATTGGGCATTGTGATGACATTGATCATCTAGGAATTGTGATGAAAGGTATCATGGAGCACTGTGATGACTGGGGGCATGAAGCATTGTTATGAAAATTGTCCTGGATTATTGTGATGACAGCAGTCATGGAGAATTGTGATGACAGGGATTATGCAGCATTGTGTTGACAAGGCTATGGACTATTGTGATGACAATGGTCATGGAGCAATGTGATGAAAGTTTTCATGGAACATCGTGATGAAAAGTGCCTGGGAGCATTGTGACGATAAAGGCCATGGAGCATTGTGATGACAAGTGTCACGGAGCATTGTAATGAAAGCTTTCATTATGCACTGTGATGACAAGGGGGATGGAGTATTGTGATGAAACTGGTCCTGGCGCATTGTGATAACAAAAGCCATGGAGCATTGTGATGACAGGCATCATGGAGCATTGTGAAGAAAGGGGCCAAGGGGAATTGTAATGACAATAGAGAAATGTGATGAAAATGGTCAGCGAGCATAGTGATTAAAGTGGTCATTGAGAATTGTGATGAATAGTGACATAGAGCATTGTGATGACAAAGGTCATGGAGAACTGTGATGACCAGGGTCATGTAGCTTTGTGATGACACGTCCATGGAACATTGTGATGACAAGAATTCTGGAGCATTGTGATGACAAGGGCCGTGGAGCATTGTGATGCCAAGGTCATGGAACATTGTGATGACAAAATTCTGGAGCATTGTGAGGAAAAAGGCTTGGAGCATTGTGATTATAGGGGACATGGAGCATTGTGATGACATGGGCAGGGAACACTGTGATGACAGTTGTTACGGAGCAATGTGATGACAAGTGTCATGGAGCACTGTGATTACAGGGGCCATGGAGCATTGTGAATACAAAGGCCTTGGGGCATTGAGATGACAGTGGTCATGGAGCATTGTGATGAAAGTGGTAATGGATCATTGTGATGACAAGTGTCCTGGGAACCTGTGATGACATGGTTCATGGAGCATTGTGAGGACAATGGTCATGGCGAATTGTGATGACAATGTCATGGGGCATTGTGATGGCACTGGTCATCTAGAAATGTGATTCAAGTTATTATGGAGCACAGTAATGAGAGGGGCCATGGAGCATTGTGATGACAAGTGTCATGGAGCATTGTGATGACAGGTGTCATGGAGCATCGTGATGACAAATGCCATGGAGAATTGTGATGAGAGGTGGCATTGAGCATTGTGATGAAAGGGGTCATGGAGTACTGGGATTACAGGGGGCATGGAGCATTGTGAAAACAAGTGACATGGTGAATAGTGATGACAGGCTTCATATAGCATTGTGATGACAAGTGCCATTTAGCATTTTGATGTCAGGGTTCATCAGGCATTGTGTTGACGGGGGTCACGTGTCATTGTGATGACAAAGGCCATAGAGCATTGTGATCACAGGGGTCATGGAGCATTGTGATGACATGGGCCATGGAGCATTGTGAAGACAAGATTCATGGAGCATTGTGATGACACTGGCATGAAGCATGGTGATGACAACAGAACTGGAGCATTGTGATGACAAGGGCATGGAGCATTGTGATTACAGGAGACATGGAGCATTGTGATGACATTGGCAGGGATCATTGTGATGACAGGGATCATGGAGCATTGTGATGACAAAGACCAAGGAACATTTTGATGACAAGTGTCATTGAGCAATGTGATGACACGGGAATGGAGCATTATGATGACAAATGTTCTGGAGCATTGTGATGACAAGCGCATGGAGCATTGTGATTACAGGGGCCATGGAGCATTGTGATGACAACGGCATGGAGCATTGTGATGACAGTGGTCATTGAGCATTGTGATTACAAAGACCATGAGGCATTGTGAATGACAGGGACCTTGGAGCATTGTGATGACAATGGTCATCAAGCATTGTGATGACAGGGGTCATAGAGCATTGTGATGAGAAAGACCATGGAGCATGGTGATGACAGAGGCCATGGAACATTGTGATGACAAGGCCATGTACCATTGTGATGACAAGGGCAGGGAACCTTGTGGTGACCGGGGTCATGGAGCATTTTGATGACAACTTTCATGGAACATTGTGATGACAGGGGTCATGGAGCATTGTGTTGAAAAGGAACATGGAGCAGTGTGATTACAGGGTCCATGGAACATTGTGAATACATAGGCCATGGAACAATGTGATGAAAGGGGTCATGTAGCATTGTGATGACAGGGTCATGGAGCATTGGGATTACAGGGCTTATGGGGCACTGTGATGACAGGGGGCATGGAGCATTGTGATGAAAATTGTCCTGGAGCATTATGATGACAGCCATCACAGAGGATTGGGATGAAAGGTAACATGCAGCATTGTGATGACAACGGTCATGGATCATTTTGATGACAGGGGTCATGGAACTTTGTGATAAGAATGTTCATAAAGCATTTTGATGACAGGGGTCATGAAGCATTGAGTTGACACGGGCATGGAGCATTGTAATGATAGGATATCTGGAGCATTGTGATGAAAAGGGGATGGAGCATTTTGATGACAGGGTCCAAGGAGCATTGTGCTGACAATGGCATGGAGCATTGTGATGAAAAGGGTACTGGAGCACTGTGAGGAAAGGAATCATGGATCATTGTGATGACAGGGGTCATGGAGCTTTGTGATGACAAGGGTCATGGAGCATTGTGATGACACGGTCAAGGAACATTGCGATGACAAGAATTATGGAGCATTGTGATGAAAGGACATGGAGCATTGTGATGAAAGGTGACAAGGAGCAT
Organism: Balaenoptera physalus; assembly: GCF_965194825.1. Lineage (NCBI taxonomy): Eukaryota > Metazoa > Chordata > Mammalia > Artiodactyla > Balaenopteridae > Balaenoptera > Balaenoptera physalus. The sequence goes on from NW_028126039.1 coordinate 124,287, forward strand.
TGTGATGATATGGGCAGAGAACTTTGTGATGACAGGGGTCATGGAGCATTGTGATGAAAAGTGTCATCGAACATTGTACTGACAGGGATCATGGAGCTTTTTGGTAAGAGAGGCCTTGGAGATTTGTGGTGGCAGGCGTCATGGGGCATTGTAATGACAGAGAGGTCTTGGATCATTGTGATGAAAGGGGTCATGGAGCACTGTGATTAGAGGGGCCATGGAGCATTGTGAATACAAAGGCTATGGAGCATTGAGGTGACAGGTTTCATGGAGCATTGTGATGAAAGTGATCATGGATCATTGTGATGACAAGAGTCCTGGAACCTTGTGATGACAAGGTTCATGGAGCATTGTGATGACAAGGACCATGGCGAATTGTTATGACATCTGTCATGGGGCATGGTGATGACAGTGGTCATCTAGAATTGTGATGAAAGGTATAATGGAGCACTGTGATGACAGGCGCCATGGAGCATTGTGATGACAAGTGTCATGGGGCATTTTGATGACATTGGCATGGAGCATTATGATGACAAGAGTTCTGGAGCGTTTTGATGAAAAGGGCATGGAGCATTGTGATGACAGGGGCCATGGAACATTGTGATGGCATAAGCCATGGAGCATTGTGATGACAAGTGTCATGGGACATTTTGATGACATTGGCATGGAGCATTATGATGACAAGAGCTCTGGAGCACTTTGATGACAAGGGCATGGAGGATTGTGATCACAGGGCCCATGGGGCATTGTGATGAAAAGAGCCATGGAGCATTGAGATGACAGGCGTCTTGAGGTATGGTGATGACAGTGGTCATGGAGCATTGTGATGAAAGAGATCATGGAGCAATATGATAACAGGGGCCATGGAGCATTGTGATGACAGGTGTATTGGAGCATTGTGATGAAAATAGTCATGGATCATTGTGATGACATGTGTCCTGGAACACTGTGATGACACAGTTCATCGAGTATTGTGATGACAAGGGTAATAGCGAATTGTGATGACAGGTGTCATTGGGCATTGTGATGACATTGATCATCTAGGAATTGTGATGAAAGGTATCATGGAGCACTGTGATGACTGGGGGCATGAAGCATTGTTATGAAAATTGTCCTGGATTATTGTGATGACAGCAGTCATGGAGAATTGTGATGACAGGGATTATGCAGCATTGTGTTGACAAGGCTATGGACTATTGTGATGACAATGGTCATGGAGCAATGTGATGAAAGTTTTCATGGAACATCGTGATGAAAAGTGCCTGGGAGCATTGTGACGATAAAGGCCATGGAGCATTGTGATGACAAGTGTCACGGAGCATTGTAATGAAAGCTTTCATTATGCACTGTGATGACAAGGGGGATGGAGTATTGTGATGAAACTGGTCCTGGCGCATTGTGATAACAAAAGCCATGGAGCATTGTGATGACAGGCATCATGGAGCATTGTGAAGAAAGGGGCCAAGGGGAATTGTAATGACAATAGAGAAATGTGATGAAAATGGTCAGCGAGCATAGTGATTAAAGTGGTCATTGAGAATTGTGATGAATAGTGACATAGAGCATTGTGATGACAAAGGTCATGGAGAACTGTGATGACCAGGGTCATGTAGCTTTGTGATGACACGTCCATGGAACATTGTGATGACAAGAATTCTGGAGCATTGTGATGACAAGGGCCGTGGAGCATTGTGATGCCAAGGTCATGGAACATTGTGATGACAAAATTCTGGAGCATTGTGAGGAAAAAGGCTTGGAGCATTGTGATTATAGGGGACATGGAGCATTGTGATGACATGGGCAGGGAACACTGTGATGACAGTTGTTACGGAGCAATGTGATGACAAGTGTCATGGAGCACTGTGATTACAGGGGCCATGGAGCATTGTGAATACAAAGGCCTTGGGGCATTGAGATGACAGTGGTCATGGAGCATTGTGATGAAAGTGGTAATGGATCATTGTGATGACAAGTGTCCTGGGAACCTGTGATGACATGGTTCATGGAGCATTGTGAGGACAATGGTCATGGCGAATTGTGATGACAATGTCATGGGGCATTGTGATGGCACTGGTCATCTAGAAATGTGATTCAAGTTATTATGGAGCACAGTAATGAGAGGGGCCATGGAGCATTGTGATGACAAGTGTCATGGAGCATTGTGATGACAGGTGTCATGGAGCATCGTGATGACAAATGCCATGGAGAATTGTGATGAGAGGTGGCATTGAGCATTGTGATGAAAGGGGTCATGGAGTACTGGGATTACAGGGGGCATGGAGCATTGTGAAAACAAGTGACATGGTGAATAGTGATGACAGGCTTCATATAGCATTGTGATGACAAGTGCCATTTAGCATTTTGATGTCAGGGTTCATCAGGCATTGTGTTGACGGGGGTCACGTGTCATTGTGATGACAAAGGCCATAGAGCATTGTGATCACAGGGGTCATGGAGCATTGTGATGACATGGGCCATGGAGCATTGTGAAGACAAGATTCATGGAGCATTGTGATGACACTGGCATGAAGCATGGTGATGACAACAGAACTGGAGCATTGTGATGACAAGGGCATGGAGCATTGTGATTACAGGAGACATGGAGCATTGTGATGACATTGGCAGGGATCATTGTGATGACAGGGATCATGGAGCATTGTGATGACAAAGACCAAGGAACATTTTGATGACAAGTGTCATTGAGCAATGTGATGACACGGGAATGGAGCATTATGATGACAAATGTTCTGGAGCATTGTGATGACAAGCGCATGGAGCATTGTGATTACAGGGGCCATGGAGCATTGTGATGACAACGGCATGGAGCATTGTGATGACAGTGGTCATTGAGCATTGTGATTACAAAGACCATGAGGCATTGTGAATGACAGGGACCTTGGAGCATTGTGATGACAATGGTCATCAAGCATTGTGATGACAGGGGTCATAGAGCATTGTGATGAGAAAGACCATGGAGCATGGTGATGACAGAGGCCATGGAACATTGTGATGACAAGGCCATGTACCATTGTGATGACAAGGGCAGGGAACCTTGTGGTGACCGGGGTCATGGAGCATTTTGATGACAACTTTCATGGAACATGGTGATGACAGGGGTCATGGAGCATTGTGTTGAAAAGGAACATGGAGCAGTGTGATTACAGGGTCCATGGAACATTGTGAATACATAGGCCATGGAACAATGTGATGACAGGGGTCATGTAGCATTGTGATGACAGGGTCATGGAGCATTGGGATTATAGGGCTTATGGGGCACTGTGATGACAGGGGGCATGGAGCATTGTGATGAAAATTGTCCTGGAGCATTATGATGACAGCAGTCACAGAGGATTGGGATGAAAGGTATCATGCAGCATTGTGATGACAACGGTCATGGATCATTTTGATGACAGGGGTCATGGAACATTGTGATAAGAATGTTCATAAAGCCTTTTGATGACAGGGGTCATGAAGCATTGTGTTGACACGGGCATGGAGCATTGTAATGATAGGATATCTGGAGCATTGTGATGAAAAGGGGATGGAGCATTTTGATGACAGGGTCCAAGGAGCATTGTGCTGACAATGGCATGGAGCATTGTGATGAAAAGGGTACTGGAGCACTGTGAGGAAAGGAATCATGGATCATTGTGATGACAGGGGTCATGGAGCTTTGTGATGACAAGGGTCATGGAGCATTGTGATGACACGGTCAAGGAACATTGCGATGACAAGAATTATGGAGCATTGTGATGAAAGGACATGGAGCATTGTGATGAAAGGTGACAAGGAGCATTGTGATGATATGGGCAGAGAACTTTGTGATGACAGGGGTCATGGAGCATTGTGATGAAAAGTGTCATCGAACATTGTACTGACAGGGATCATGGAGCTTTTTGGTAAGAGAGGCCTTGGAGATTTGTGGTGGCAGGGGTCATGGGGCATTGTAATGACAGCGGTCTTGGATCATTGTGATGAAAGGGGTCATGGAGCACTGTGATTACAGGGGCCATGGAGCATTGTGAATACAAAGGCTAGGGAGCATTGAGGTGACAGGTTTCATGGAGCATTGTGATGAAAGTGATCATGGATCATTGTGATGACAAGAGTCCTGGAACCTTGTGATGACAAGGTTCATGGAGCATTGTGATGACAAGGACCATGGCGAATTGTTATGACATCTGTCATGGGGCATGGTGATGACAGTGGTCATCTAGAATTGTGATGAAAGGTATAATGGAGCACTGTGATGACAGGGGCCATGGAACATTGTGATGACAAAGGCCATGGAGCATTGTGATGACAAGTGTCATGGGGCATTTTGATGACATTGGCATGGAGCATTATGATGACAAGAGTTCTGGAGCATTTTGATGAAAAGGGCATGGAGCATTGTGATGACAGTGGCCATGGAACATTGTGATGGCATAAGCCATGGAGCATTGTGATGACAAGTGTCATGGGACATTTTGATGACATTGACATGGAGCATTATGATGACAAGAGTTCTGGAGCACTTTGATGACAAGGGCATGGAGCATTGTGATCACAGGGCCCATGGGGCATTGTGATGAAAAGAGCCATGGAGCATTGAGATGACAGGCGCCTTGAGGTATGGTGATGACAGTGGTCATGGAGCATTGTGATGAAAGAGATCATGGAGCAATATGATAACAGGGGCCATGGAGCATTGTGATGACATGTGTATTGGAGCATTGTGATGAAAATAGTCATGGATCATTGTGATGACATGTGTCCTGGAACACTGTGATGACACGGTTCATCGAGTATTGTGATGACAAGGGTCATAGCGAATTGTGATGACAGGTGTCATTGGGCATTGTGATGACATTGATCATCTAGGAATTGTGATGAAAGGTATCATGGAGCACTGTGATGACTGGGGGCATGAAGCATTGTTATGAAAATTGTCCTGGATTATTGTGATGACAGCAGTCATGGAGAATTGTGATGACAGGGATTATGCAGCATTGTGTTGACAAGGCTATGGACTATTGTGATGACAATGGTCATGGAGCAATGTGATGAAAGTTTTCATGGAACATCTTGATGAAAAGTGCCTGGGAGCATTGTGACGATAAAGGCCATGGAGCAATGTGATGACAAGTGTCACGGAGCATTGTAATGAAAGCTTTCATTATGCACTGTGATGACAAGGGGGATGGAGTATTGTGATGAAACTGGTCCTGGCGCATTGTGATAACAAAAGCCATGGAGCATTGTGATGACAGGCATCATGGAGCATGGTGAAGAAAGGGGCCATGGGGAATTGTAATGACAATAGAGAAATGTGATGAAAATGGTCAGCGAGCATAGTGATTAAAGTGGTCATTGAGAATTGTGATGAATAGTGACATAGAGCATTGTGATGACAAAGGTCATGGAGAACTGTGATGACCAGGGTCATGTAGCTTTGTGATGACACGTCCATGGAACATTGTGATGACAAGAATTCTGGAGCATTGTGATGACAAGGGCCGTGGAGCATTGTGATGCCACGGTCATGGAACATTGTGATGACAAAATTCTGGAGCATTGTGAGGAAAAAGGCTTGGAGCATTGTGATTATAGGGGACATGGAGCATTGTGATGACATGGGCAGGGAACACTGTGATGACAGTTGTTATGGAGCAATGTGATGACAGGTGTCATGGATCATTGTGATGAGAGGGGCCTTGGAGAATTGTGATGACAGGCATCATGAGGCATTGAGATGGCAGTGGTCATGGAGCATTATGATGAAAGGTGTTATGGAGCACTGTGATTACAGGGGCCATGGAGCATTGTGAATACAAAGGCCATGGGGCATTGAGATGACAGTGGTCATGGAGCATTGTGATGAAAGTGGTAATGGATCATTGTGATGACAAGTGTCCTGGGACCCTGTGATGACATGGTTCATGGAGCATTGTGATGACAATGGTCATGGCCAATTGTGAAGACAATGTCATGGGGCATTGTGATGGCACTGGTCATCTAGAAATGTGATTCAAGTTATTATGGAGCACAGTAATGAGAGGGGCCATGGAGCATTGTGATGACAAGTGTCATGGAGCATTTTGATGACAGGTGTCATGGAGCATCGTGATGACAAATGCCATGGAGAATTGTGATGAGAGGCGGCATTGGGCTTTGTGATGAAAGGGGTCATGGAGTACTGGGATTACAGGGGGCATGGAGCATTGTGAAAACAAGTGACATGGTGAATAGTGATGACAGGCTTCATATAGCACTGTGATGACAAGTGCCATTTAGCATTTTGATGTCAGGGTTCATCAGGCATTGTTTTGACGGGAGTCATGTGTCATTGTGATGACAAAGGCCATAGAGCATTGTGATCACAGGGGTCATGGAGCATTGTGATGACATGGGCCATGGAGCATTGTGAAGACAAGATTCATGGAGCATTGTGATGACACTGGCATGAAGCATGGTGATGACAACAGGACTGGAGCATTGTGATGACAAGGGCATGGAGCATTGTGATTACAGGAGACATGGAGCATTGTGATGACATTGGCAGGGATCATTGTGATGACAGGGATCATGGAGCTTTGTGATGACAAAGACCAAGGAACATTTTGATGACAAGTGTCATTGAGCAATGTGATGACACGGGAATGGAGCATTATGATGACAAATGTTCTGGAGCATTGTGATGACAAGCGCATGGAGCATTGTGATTACAGGGGCCATGGAGCATTGTGATGACAATGGCATGGAGCATTGTGATGACAGTGGTCATTGAGCATTGTGATTACAAAGACCATGAGGCATTGTGATGACAGGGACCTTGGAGCATTGTGATGACAATGGTCATCAAGCATTGTGATGACAGGGGTCATAGAGCATTGTGATGAGAAAGACCATGGAGCATGGTGATGACAGAGGCCATGGAACATTGTGATGACAAGGCCATGTACCATTGTGATGACAAGGGCAGGGAACCTTGTGGTGACCGGGGTCATGGAGCATTTTGATGACAACTTTCATGGAACATTGTGATGACAGGGGTCATGGAGCATTGTGTTGAAAAGGAACATGGAGCAGTGTGATTACACTGTCCATGGAACATTGTGAATACATAGGCCATGGAACAATGTGATGACAGGGGTCATGTAGCATTGTGATGACAGGGTCATGGAGCATTGGGATTACAGGGCTTATGGGGCACTGTGATGACAGGGGACATGGAGCATTGTGATGAAAATTGTCCTGGAGCATTATGATGACAGCAGTCACAGAGGATTGGGATGAAAGGTATCATGCAGCATTGTGATGACAACGGTCATGGATCATTTTGATGACAGGGGTCATGGAACATTGTGATAAGAATGTTCATAAAGCATTTTGATGACAGGGGTCATGAAGCATTGTGTTGACACGGGCATGGAGCATTGTAATGATAGGATATCTGGAGCATTGTGATGAAAAGGGGATGGAGCATTTTGATGACAGGGTCCAAGGAGCATTGTGCTGACAATGGCATGGAGCATTGTGATGAAAAGGGTACTGGAGCACTGTGAGGAAAGGAATCATGGATCATTGTGATGACAGGGGTCATGGAGCTTTGTGATGACAAGGGTCATGGAGCATTGTGATGACACGGTCAAGGAACATTGCGATGACAAGAATTATGGAGCATTGTGATGAAAGGACATGGAGCATTGTGATGAAAGGTGACAAGGAGCATTGTGATGATATGGGCAGAGAACTTTGTGATGACAGGGGTCATGGAGCATTGTGATGAAAAGTGTCATCGAACATTGTACTGACAGGGATCATGGAGCTTTTTGGTAAGAGAGGCCTTGGAGATTTGTGGTGGCAGGCGTCATGGGGCATTGTAATGACAGCGGTCTTGGATCATTGTGATGAAAGGGGTCATGGAGCACTGTGATTACAGGGGCCATGGAGCATTGTGAATACAAAGGCTATGGAGCATTGAGGTGACAGGTTTCATGGAGCATTGTGATGAAAGTGATCATGGATCATTGTGATGACAAGAGTCCTGGAACCTTGTGATGACAAGGTTCATGGAGCATTGTGATGACAAGGACCATGGCGAATTGTTATGACATCTGTCATGGGGCATGGTGATGACAGTGGTCATCTAGAATTGTGATGAAAGGTATAATGGAGCACTGTGATGACAGGGGCCATGGAACATTGTGATGACAAAGGCCATGGAGCATTGTGATGACAAGTGTCATGGGGCATTTTGATGACATTGGCATGGAGCATTATGATGACAAGAGTTCTGGAGCGTTTTGATGAAAAGGGCATGGAGCATTGTGATGACAGTGGCCATGGAAAATTGTGATGCCATAAGCCATGAAGCATTGTGATGACAAGTGTCATCAGACATTTTGATGACATTGGCATGGAGCATTATGATGACAAGAGCTCTGGCCACTTTGATGACAAGGGCATGGAGCATTGTGATCACAGGGCCCATGGGGCATTGTGATGAAAAGAGCCATGGAGCATTGAGATGACAGACGTCTTGAGGTATGGTGATGACAGTGGTCATGGAGCATTGTGATGAAAGAGATCATGGAGCAATATGATAACAGGGGCCATGGAGCATTGTGATGACAGGTGTATTGGAGCATTGTGATGAAAATAGTAATGGATCATTGTGATGACATGTGTCCTGGAACACTGTGATAACACGGTTCATCGAGTATTGTGATGACAAGGGTCATAGCGAATTGTGATGACAGGTGTCATTGGGCATTGTGATGACATTGATCATCTAGGAATTGTGATGAAAGGTATCATGGAGCACTGTGATGACTGGAGGCATGAAGCATTGTTATGAAAATTGTCCTGGGTTATTGTGATGACAGCAGTCATGGAGAATTGTGATGACAGGGATTATGCAGCATTGTGTTGACAAGGCTATGGACTATTGTGATGACAATGGTCATGGAGCAATGTGATGAAAGTTTTCATGGAACATCGTGATGAAAAGTGCCTGGGAGCATTGTGACGATAAAGGCCATGGAGCATTGTGATGACAAGTGTCACGGAGCATTGTAATGAAAGCATTCATTATGCACTGTGATGACAAGGGGGATGGAGTATTGTGATGAAACTGGTCCTGGCGCATTGTGATAACAAAAGCCATGGAGCATTGTGATGACAGGCATCATGGAGCATTGTGAAGAAAGGGGCCAAGGGGAATTGTAATGACAATAGAGAAATGTGATGAAAATGGTCAGCGAGCATAGTGATTAAAGTGGTCATTGAGAATTGTGATGAATAGTGACATAGAGCATTGTGATGACAAAGGTCATGGAGAACTGTGATGACCAGGGTCATGTAGCTTTGTGATGACACGTCCATGGAACATTGTGATGACAAGAATTCTGGAGCATTGTGATGACAAGGGCCGTGGAGCATTGTGATGCCATGGTCATGGAACATTGTGATGACAAAATTCTGGAGCATTGTGAGGGAAAAGGCTTGGAGCATTTTGATTATAGGGGACATGGAGCATTGTGATGACATGGGTAGGGAACACTGTGATGACAGTTGTTATGGAGCAATGTGATGACAGGTGTCATGGAGCATTGTGATGAGAGGGGCCTTGGAGAATTGTGATGACAGGCGTCATGAGGCATTGAGATGGCAGTGGTCATGGAGCATTATGATGAAAGGTGTTATGGAGCACTGTGATTACAGGGGCCATGGAGCATTGTGAATACAAAGGCCATGGGGCATTGAGATGACAGTGGTCATGGAGCATTGTGATGAAAGTGGTAATGGATCATTGTGATGACAAGTGTCCTGGGACCCTGTGATGACATGGTTCATGGAGCATTGTGAGGACAATGGTCATGGCGAATTGTGATGACAATGTCATGCGGCATTGTGATGGCACTGGTCATCTAGAAATGTGTTTCAAGTTATTATGGAGCACAGTAATGAGAGGGGCCATGGAGCATTTTGATGACAAGTGTCATGGAGCATTGTGATGGCAGGTGTCATGGAGCATCGTGATGACAAATGCCATGGAGAATTGTGATGAGAGGTGGCATTGTGCATTGTGATGAAAGGGGTAATGGAGTACTGGGATTACAGGGGGCATGGAGCATTGTGAAAAGAAGTGAATGGTGAATAGTGATGACAGGCTTCATATAGCATTGTGAAGACAAGCGCCATTTAGCATTTTGATGTCAGGGTTCATCAGGCATTGTGTTGACAGGGGTCACGTGTCATTGTGATGACAAAGGCCATAGAGCATTGTGATCACAGGGGTCATGGAGCATTGTGATGACATGGGCCATGGAGCATTGTGAAGACGAGATTCATGGAACATTGTGATGACACTGGTATGAAGCATGGTGATGACAACAGAACTGGAGCATTGTGATGACAAGGGCATGGAGCATTGTGATTACAGGAGACATGGAACATTGTGATGACATTGGCAGGGATCATTGTGATGACAGGGATCATGGAGCATTGTGATCAGAAAGACCAAGGAACATTTTGATGACAAGTGTCATTGAGCAATGTGATGACACGGGAATGGAGCATTATGATGACAAATGTTCTGGAGCATTGTGATGACAAGCGCATGGAGCATTGTGATTACAGGGGCCATGGAGCATTGTGATGACAATGGCATGGAGCATTGTGATGACAGTGGTCATTGAGCATTGTGATTACAAAGACCATGAGGAATTGTGATGACAGGGACCTTGGAGCATTGTGATGACAATGGTCATCAAGCATTGTGATGACAGGGGTCATAGAGCATTGTGATGAGAAAGACCATGGAGCATGGTGATGACAGAGGCCATGGAACATTGTGATGACAAGGCCATGTACCATTGTGATGACAAGGGCAGGGAAGCTTGTGGTGACCGGGGTCATGGAGCAATTTGATGACAACTTTCATGGAACATGGTGATGACAGGGGTCATGGAGCATTGTGTTGAAAAGGATCATGGAGCAGTGTGATTACAGGGTCCATAGAACATTGTGAATACATAGGCCATGGAAGAATGTGATGACAGGGGTCATGTAGCATTGTGATGACAGGGTCATGGAGCATTGGGATTATAGGGCTTATGGGGCACTGTGATGACATGGGGCATGGAGCATTGTGATGAAAATTGTCCTGGAGCATTATGATGACAGCAGTCACAGAGGATTTGGATGAAAGGTATCATGCAGCATTGTGATGACAACGGTCATGGATCATTTTGATGACAGGGGTCATGGAACATTGTGATAAGAATGTTCATAAAGCATTTTGATGACAGGGGTCATGAAGCATTGTGTTGACAAGGGCATGGAGCATTGTAATGATAGGATATCTGGAGCATTGTGATGAAAAGGGGATGGAGCATTTTGATGACAGGGTCCAAGGAGCATTGTGCTGACAATGGCATGGAGCATTGTGATGAAAAGGGTACTGGAGCACTGTGAGGAAAGGAATCATGGATCATTGTGATGACAGGGGTCATGGAGCTTTGTGATGACAAGGGTCATGGAGCATTGTGATGACACGGTCAAGGAACATTGCGATGACAAGAATTATGGAGCATTGTGATGAAAGGACATGGAGCATTGTGATGAAAGGTGACAAGGAGCATTGTGATGATATGGGCAGAGAACTTTGTGATGACAGGGGTCATGGAGCATTGTGATGAAAAGTGTCATCGAACATTGTACTGACAGGGATCATGGAGCTTTTTGGTAAGAGAGGCCTTGGAGATTTGTGGTGGCAGGTGTCATGGGTCATTGTAATGACAGCGGTCTTGGATCATTGTGATGAAAGGGGTCATGGAGCACTGTGATTACAGGGGCCATGGAGCATTGTGAATACAAAGGCTATGGAGCATTGAGGTGACAGGTTTCATGGAGCATTGTGATGAAAGTGATCATGGATCATTGTGATGACAAGAGTCCTGGAACCTTGTGATGACAAGGTTCATGGAGCATTGTGATGACAAGGACCATGGCGAATTGTTATGACATCTGTCATGGGGCATGGTGATGACAGTGGTCATCTAGAATTGTGATGAAAGGTATAATGGAGCACTGTGATGACAGGGGCCATGGAACATTGTGATGACAAAGGCCATGGAGCATTGTGATAAGTGTCATGGGGCATTTTGATGACATTGGCATGGAGCATTATGATGACAAGAGTTCTGGAGCGTTTTGATGAAAAGGGCATGGTGCATTGTGATGACAGGGGCCATGGAAAATTGTGATGGCATAAGCCATGGAGCATTGTGATGACAAGTGTCATCAGACATTTTGATGACATTGGCATGGAGCATTATGATGACAAGAGCTCTGGCCACTTTGATGACAAGGGCATGGAGCATTGTGATCACAGTGCCCATGGGGCATTGTGATGAAAAGAGCCATGGAGCATTGAGATGACAGGCGTCTTGAGGTATGGTGATGACAGTGGTCATGGAGCATTGTGATGAAAGAGATCATGGAGCAATATGATAACAGGGGCCATGGAGCATTGTGATGACAGGTGTATTGGAGCATTGTGATGAAAATAGTAATGGATCATTGTGATGACATGTGTCCTGGAACACTGTGATAACACGGTTCATCGAGTATTGTGATGACAAGGGTCATAGCGAATTGTGATGACAGGTGTCATTGGGCATTGTGATGACATTGATCATCTAGGAATTGTGATGAAAGGTATCATGGAGCACTGTGATGACTGGAGGCATGAAGCATTGTTATGAAAATTGTCCTGGGTTATTGTGATGACAACAGTCATGGAGAATTGTGATGACAGGGATTATGCAGCATTGTGTTGACAAGGCTATGGACTATTGTGATGACAATGGTCATGGAGCAATGTGATGAAAGTTTTCATGGAACATCGTGATGAAAACTGCCTGGGAGCATGGTGACGATAAAGGCCATGGAGCATTGTGATGACAAGTGTCACGGAGCATTGTAATGAAAGCTTTCATTATGCACTGTGATGACAAGGGGGATGGAGTATTGTGATGAAACTGGTCCTGGCGCATTGTGATAACAAAAGCCATGGAGCATTGTGATGACAGGCATCATGGAGCATTGTGAAGAAACGGGCCATGGGGAATTGTAATGACAATAGAGAAATGTGATGAAAATGGTCAGCGAGCATAGTGATTAAAGTGGTCATTGAGAATTGTGATGAATAGTGACATAGAGCATTGTGATGAAAAAGGTCATGGAGAACTGTGATGACCAGGGTCATGTAGCTTTGTGATGACACGTCCATGGAACATTGTGATGACAAGAATTCTGGAGCATTGTGATGACAAGGGCCGTGGAGCATTGTGATGCCACGGTCATGGAACATTGTGATGACAAAATTCTGGAGCATTGTGAGGAAAAAGGCTTGGAGCATTGTGATTATAGGGGACATGGAGCATTGTGATGACATGGGCAGGGAACACTGTGATGACAGTTGTTATGGAGCAATGTGATGACAAGTGTCATGGAGCATTGTGATGAGAGGGGCCTTGGAGAATTGTGATGACAGGCGTCATGAGGCATTGAGATGGCAGTGGTCATGGAGCATTATGATGAAAGGTGTTATGGAGCACTGTGATTACAGGGGCCATGGAGCATTGTGAATACAAAGGCCATGGGGCATTGAGATGACAGTGGTCATGGAGCATTGTGATGAAAGTGGTAATGGATCATTGTGATGACAAGTGTCCTGGGACCCTGTGATGACATGGTTCATGGAGCATTGTGAGGACAATGGTCATGGCGAATTGTGATGACAATGTCATGGGGCATTGTGATGGCACTGGTCATCTAGAAATGTGATTCAAGTTATTATGGAGCACAGTAATGAGAGGGGCCATGGAGCATTGTGATGACAAGTGTCATGGAGCATTGTGATGACAGGTGTCATGGAGCATCGTGATGACAAATGCCATGGAGAATTGTGATGAGAGGTGGCATTGGGCATTGTGATGAAAGGGGTCATGGAGTACTGGGATTACAGGGGGCATGGAGCATTGTGAAAACAAGTGACATGGTGAATAGTGATGACAGGCTTCATATAGCATTGTGATGACAAGTGCCATTTACCATTTTGATGTCAGGGTTCATCAGGCATTGTGTTGACGGGGGTCACGTGTCATTGTGATGACAAAGGCCATAGAGCATTGTGATCACAGGGGTCATGGAGCATTGTGATGACATGGGCCATGGAGCATTGTGAAGACAAGATTCATGGAGCATTGTGATGACACTGGCATGAAGCATGGTGATGACAACAGAACTGGAGCATTGTGATGACAAGGGCATGGAGCATTGTGATTACAGGAGACATGGAGCATTGTGATGACATTGGCAGGGATCATTGTGATGACAGGGATCATGGAGCATTGTGATGACAAAGACCAAGGAACATTTTGATGACAAGTGTCATTGAGCAATGTGATGACACGGTAATGGAGCATTATTATGATAAATGTTCTGGAGCATTGTGATGACAAGCGCATGGAGCATTGTGATTACAGGGGCCATGGAGCATTGTGATGACAACGGCATGGAGCATTGTGATGACAGTGGTCATTGAGCATTGTGATTACAAAGACCATGAGGCATTGTGATGACAGGGACCTTGGAGCATTGTGATGACAATGGTCATCAAGCATTGTGATGACAGGGGTCATAGAGCATTGTGATGAGAAAGACCATGGAGCATGGTGATGACAGAGGCCATGGAACATTGTGATGACAAGGCCATGTACCATTGTGATGACAAGGGCAGGGAACCTTGTGGTGACCGGGGTCATGGAGCATTTTGATGACAACTTTCATGGAACATTGTGATGACAGGGGTCATGGAGCATTGTGTTGAAAAGGAACATGGAGCAGTGTGATTACAGGGTCCATGGAACATTGTGAATACATAGGCCATGGAACAATGTGATGAAAGGGGTCATGTAGCATTGTGATGACAGGGTCATGGAGCATTGGGATTACAGGGCTTATGGGGCACTGTGATGACAGGGGGCATGGAGCATTGTGATGAAAATTGTCCTGGAGCATTATGATGACAGCCATCACAGAGGATTGGGATGAAAGGTAACATGCAGCATTGTGATGACAACGGTCATGGATCATTTTGATGACAGGGGTCATGGAACTTTGTGATAAGAATGTTCATAAAGCATTTTGATGACAGGGGTCATGAAGCATTGAGTTGACACGGGCATGGAGCATTGTAATGATAGGATATCTGGAGCATTGTGATGAAAAGGGGATGGAGCATTTTGATGACAGGGTCCAAGGAGCATTGTGCTGACAATGGCATGGAGCATTGTGATGAAAAGGGTACTGGAGCACTGTGAGGAAAGGAATCATGGATCATTGTGATGACAGGGGTCATGGAGCTTTGTGATGACAAGGGTCATGGAGCATTGTGATGACACGGTCAAGGAACATTGCGATGACAAGAATTATGGAGCATTGTGATGAAAGGACATGGAGCATTGTGATGAAAGGTGACAAGGAGCATTGTGATGATATGGGCAGAGAACTTTGTGATGACAGGGGTCATGGAGCATTGTGATGAAAAGTGTCATCGAACATTGTACTGACAGGGATCATGGAGCTTTTTGGTAAGAGAGGCCTTGGAGATTTGTGGTGGCAGGCGTCATGGGGCATTGTAATGACAGAGAGGTCTTGGATCATTGTGATGAAAGGGGTCATGGAGCACTGTGATTAGAGGGGCCATGGAGCATTGTGAATACAAAGGCTATGGAGCATTGAGGTGACAGGTTTCATGGAGCATTGTGATGAAAGTGATCATGGATCATTGTGATGACAAGAGTCCTGGAACCTTGTGATGACAAGGTTCATGGAGCATTGTGATGACAAGGACCATGGCGAATTGTTATGACATCTGTCATGGGGCATGGTGATGACAGTGGTCATCTAGAATTGTGATGAAAGGTATAATGGAGCACTGTGATGACAGGGGCCATGGAACATTGTGATGACAAAGGCCATGGAGCATTGGGATGACAAGTGTCATGGGGCATTTTGATGACATTGGCGTGGAGCATTATGATGACAAGAGTTCTGGAGCGTTTTGATAATAAGGGCATGGAGCATTGTGATGACAGGGGCCATGGAAAATTGTGATGGCATAAGCCATGGAGCATTGTGATGACAAGTGTCATCAGACATTTTGATGACATTGGCATGGAGCATTATGATGACAAGAGCTCTGGCCACTTTGATGACAAGGGCATGGAGCATTGTGATCACAGGGCCCATGGGGCATTGTGATGAAAAGAGCCATGGAGCATTGAGATGACAGGCGTCTTGAGGTATGGTGATGACAGTGGTCATGGAGCATTGTGATGAAAGAGATCATGGAGCAATATGATAACAGGGGCCATGGAGCATTGTGATGACAGGTGTATTGGAGCATTGTGATGAAAATAGTAATGGATCATTGTGATGACATGTGTCCTGGAACACTGTGATAACACGGTTCATCGAGTATTGTGATGACAAGGGTCATAGCGAATTGTGATGACAGGTGTCATTGGGCATTGTGATGACATTGATCATCTAGGAATTGTGATGAAAGGTATCATGGAGCACTGTGATGACTGGAGGCATGAAGCATTGTTATGAAAATTGTCCTGGGTTATTGTGATGACAACAGTCATGGAGAATTGTGATGACAGGGATTATGCAGCATTGTGTTGACAAGGCTATGGACTATTGTGATGACAATGGTCATGGAGCAATGTGATGAAAGTTTTCATGGAACATCGTGATGAAAACTGCCTGGGAGCATGGTGACGATAAAGGCCATGGAGCATTGTGATGACAAGTGTCACGGAGCATTGTAATGAAAGCTTTCATTATGCACTGTGATGACAAGGGGGATGGAGTATTGTGATGAAACTGGTCCTGGCGCATTGTGATAACAAAAGCCATGGAGCATTGTGATGACAGGCATCATGGAGCATTGTGAAGAAACGGGCCATGGGGAATTGTAATGACAATAGAGAAATGTGATGAAAATGGTCAGCGAGCATAGTGATTAAAGTGGTCATTGAGAATTGTGATGAATAGTGACATAGAGCATTGTGATGAAAAAGGTCATGGAGAACTGTGATGACCAGGGTCATGTAGCTTTGTGATGACACGTCCATGGAACATTGTGATGACAAGAATTCTGGAGCATTGTGATGACAAGGGCCGTGGAGCATTGTGATGCCACGGTCATGGAACATTGTGATGACAAAATTCTGGAGCATTGTGAGGAAAAAGGCTTGGAGCATTGTGATTATAGGGGACATGGAGCATTGTGATGACATGGGCAGGGAACACTGTGATGACAGTTGTTATGGAGCAATGTGATGACAAGTGTCATGGAGCATTGTGATGAGAGGGGCCTTGGAGAATTGTGATGACAGGCGTCATGAGGCATTGAGATGGCAGTGGTCATGGAGCATTATGATGAAAGGTGTTATGGAGCACTGTGATTACAGGGGCCATGGAGCATTGTGAATACAAAGGCCATGGGGCATTGAGATGACAGTGGTCATGGAGCATTGTGATGAAAGTGGTAATGGATCATTGTGATGACAAGTGTCCTGGGACCCTGTGATGACATGGTTCATGGAGCATTGTGAGGACAATGGTCATGGCGAATTGTGATGACAATGTCATGGGGCATTGTGATGGCACTGGTCATCTAGAAATGTGATTCAAGTTATTATGGAGCACAGTAATGAGAGGGGCCATGGAGCATTGTGATGACAAGTGTCATGGAGCATTGTGATGACAGGTGTCATGGAGCATCGTGATGACAAATGCCATGGAGAATTGTGATGAGAGGTGGCATTGGGCATTGTGATGAAAGGGGTCATGGAGTACTGGGATTACAGGGGGCATGGAGCATTGTGAAAACAAGTGACATGGTGAATAGTGATGACAGGCTTCATATAGCATTGTGATGACAAGTGCCATTTACCATTTTGATGTCAGGGTTCATCAGGCATTGTGTTGACGGGGGTCACGTGTCATTGTGATGACAAAGGCCATAGAGCATTGTGATCACAGGGGTCATGGAGCATTGTGATGACATGGGCCATGGAGCATTGTGAAGACAAGATTCATGGAGCATTGTGATGACACTGGCATGAAGCATGGTGATGACAACAGAACTGGAGCATTGTGATGACAAGGGCATGGAGCATTGTGATTACAGGAGACATGGAGCATTGTGATGACATTGGCAGGGATCATTGTGATGACAGGGATCATGGAGCATTGTGATGACAAAGACCAAGGAACATTTTGATGACAAGTGTCATTGAGCAATGTGATGACACGGTAATGGAGCATTATTATGATAAATGTTCTGGAGCATTGTGATGACAAGCGCATGGAGCATTGTGATTACAGGGGCCATGGAGCATTGTGATGACAACGGCATGGAGCATTGTGATGACAGTGGTCATTGAGCATTGTGATTACAAAGACCATGAGGCATTGTGATGACAGGGACCTTGGAGCATTGTGATGACAATGGTCATCAAGCATTGTGATGACAGGGGTCATAGAGCATTGTGATGAGAAAGACCATGGAGCATGGTGATGACAGAGGCCATGGAACATTGTGATGACAAGGCCATGTACCATTGTGATGACAAGGGCAGGGAACCTTGTGGTGACCGGGGTCATGGAGCATTTTGATGACAACTTTCATGGAACATTGTGATGACAGGGGTCATGGAGCATTGTGTTGAAAAGGAACATGGAGCAGTGTGATTACAGGGTCCATGGAACATTGTGAATACATAGGCCATGGAACAATGTGATGAAAGGGGTCATGTAGCATTGTGATGACAGGGTCATGGAGCATTGGGATTACAGGGCTTATGGGGCACTGTGATGACAGGGGGCATGGAGCATTGTGATGAAAATTGTCCTGGAGCATTATGATGACAGCCATCACAGAGGATTGGGATGAAAGGTAACATGCAGCATTGTGATGACAACGGTCATGGATCATTTTGATGACAGGGGTCATGGAACTTTGTGATAAGAATGTTCATAAAGCATTTTGATGACAGGGGTCATGAAGCATTGAGTTGACACGGGCATGGAGCATTGTAATGATAGGATATCTGGAGCATTGTGATGAAAAGGGGATGGAGCATTTTGATGACAGGGTCCAAGGAGCATTGTGCTGACAATGGCATGGAGCATTGTGATGAAAAGGGTACTGGAGCACTGTGAGGAAAGGAATCATGGATCATTGTGATGACAGGGGTCATGGAGCTTTGTGATGACAAGGGTCATGGAGCATTGTGATGACACGGTCAAGGAACATTGCGATGACAAGAATTATGGAGCATTGTGATGAAAGGACATGGAGCATTGTGATGAAAGGTGACAAGGAGCATTGTGATGATATGGGCAGAGAACTTTGTGATGACAGGGGTCATGGAGCATTGTGATGAAAAGTGTCATCGAACATTGTACTGACAGGGATCATGGAGCTTTTTGGTAAGAGAGGCCTTGGAGATTTGTGGTGGCAGGCGTCATGGGGCATTGTAATGACAGAGAGGTCTTGGATCATTGTGATGAAAGGGGTCATGGAGCACTGTGATTAGAGGGGCCATGGAGCATTGTGAATACAAAGGCTATGGAGCATTGAGGTGACAGGTTTCATGGAGCATTGTGATGAAAGTGATCATGGATCATTGTGATGACAAGAGTCCTGGAACCTTGTGATGACAAGGTTCATGGAGCATTGTGATGACAAGGACCATGGCGAATTGTTATGACATCTGTCATGGGGCATGGTGATGACAGTGGTCATCTAGAATTGTGATGAAAGGTATAATGGAGCACTGTGATGACAGGCGCCATGGAACATTGTGATGACAAAGGCCATGGAGCATTGTGATGACAAGTGTCATGGGGCATTTTGATGACATTGGCATGGAGCATTATGATGACAAGAGTTCTGGAGCGTTTTGATGAAAAGGGCATGGAGCATTGTGATGACAGGGGCCATGGAACATTGTGATGGCATAAGCCATGGAGCATTATGATGACAAGTGTCATGGGACATTTTGATGACATTGGCATGGAGCATTATGATGACAAGAGCTCTGGAGCACTTTGATGACAAGGGCATGGAGGATTGTGATCACAGGGCCCATGGGGCATTGTGATGAAAAGAGCCATGGAGCATTGAGATGACAGGCGTCTTGAGGTATGGTGATGACAGTGGTCATGGAGCATTGTGATGAAAGAGATCATGGAGCAATATGATAACAGGGGCCATGGAGCATTGTGATGACAGGTGTATTGGAGCATTGTGATGAAAATAGTCATGGATCATTGTGATGACATGTGTCCTGGAACACTGTGATGACACAGTTCATCGAGTATTGTGATGACAAGGGTAATAGCGAATTGTGATGACAGGTGTCATTGGGCATTGTGATGACATTGATCATCTAGGAATTGTGATGAAAGGTATCATGGAGCACTGTGATGACTGGGGGCATGAAGCATTGTTATGAAAATTGTCCTGGATTATTGTGATGACAGCAGTCATGGAGAATTGTGATGACAGGGATTATGCAGCATTGTGTTGACAAGGCTATGGACTATTGTGATGACAATGGTCATGGAGCAATGTGATGAAAGTTTTCATGGAACATCGTGATGAAAAGTGCCTGGGAGCATTGTGACGATAAAGGCCATGGAGCATTGTGATGACAAGTGTCACGGAGCATTGTAATGAAAGCTTTCATTATGCACTGTGATGACAAGGGGGATGGAGTATTGTGATGAAACTGGTCCTGGCGCATTGTGATAACAAAAGCCATGGAGCATTGTGATGACAGGCATCATGGAGCATTGTGAAGAAAGGGGCCAAGGGGAATTGTAATGACAATAGAGAAATGTGATGAAAATGGTCAGCGAGCATAGTGATTAAAGTGGTCATTGAGAATTGTGATGAATAGTGACATAGAGCATTGTGATGACAAAGGTCATGGAGAACTGTGATGACCAGGGTCATGTAGCTTTGTGATGACACGTCCATGGAACATTGTGATGACAAGAATTCTGGAGCATTGTGATGACAAGGGCCGTGGAGCATTGTGATGCCAAGGTCATGGAACATTGTGATGACAAAATTCTGGAGCATTGTGAGGAAAAAGGCTTGGAGCATTGTGATTATAGGGGACATGGAGCATTGTGATGACATGGGCAGGGAACACTGTGATGACAGTTGTTACGGAGCAATGTGATGACAAGTGTCATGGAGCACTGTGATTACAGGGGCCATGGAGCATTGTGAATACAAAGGCCTTGGGGCATTGAGATGACAGTGGTCATGGAGCATTGTGATGAAAGTGGTAATGGATCATTGTGATGACAAGTGTCCTGGGAACCTGTGATGACATGGTTCATGGAGCATTGTGAGGACAATGGTCATGGCGAATTGTGATGACAATGTCATGGGGCATTGTGATGGCACTGGTCATCTAGAAATGTGATTCAAGTTATTATGGAGCACAGTAATGAGAGGGGCCATGGAGCATTGTGATGACAAGTGTCATGGAGCATTGTGATGACAGGTGTCATGGAGCATCGTGATGACAAATGCCATGGAGAATTGTGATGAGAGGTGGCATTGAGCATTGTGATGAAAGGGGTCATGGAGTACTGGGATTACAGGGGGCATGGAGCATTGTGAAAACAAGTGACATGGTGAATAGTGATGACAGGCTTCATATAGCATTGTGATGACAAGTGCCATTTAGCATTTTGATGTCAGGGTTCATCAGGCATTGTGTTGACGGGGGTCACGTGTCATTGTGATGACAAAGGCCATAGAGCATTGTGATCACAGGGGTCATGGAGCATTGTGATGACATGGGCCATGGAGCATTGTGAAGACAAGATTCATGGAGCATTGTGATGACACTGGCATGAAGCATGGTGATGACAACAGAACTGGAGCATTGTGATGACAAGGGCATGGAGCATTGTGATTACAGGAGACATGGAGCATTGTGATGACATTGGCAGGGATCATTGTGATGACAGGGATCATGGAGCATTGTGATGACAAAGACCAAGGAACATTTTGATGACAAGTGTCATTGAGCAATGTGATGACACGGGAATGGAGCATTATGATGACAAATGTTCTGGAGCATTGTGATGACAAGCGCATGGAGCATTGTGATTACAGGGGCCATGGAGCATTGTGATGACAACGGCATGGAGCATTGTGATGACAGTGGTCATTGAGCATTGTGATTACAAAGACCATGAGGCATTGTGAATGACAGGGACCTTGGAGCATTGTGATGACAATGGTCATCAAGCATTGTGATGACAGGGGTCATAGAGCATTGTGATGAGAAAGACCATGGAGCATGGTGATGACAGAGGCCATGGAACATTGTGATGACAAGGCCATGTACCATTGTGATGACAAGGGCAGGGAATCTTGTGGTGACCGGGGTCATGGAGCATTTTGATGACAACTTTCATGGAACATTGTGATGACAGGGGTCATGGAGCATTGTGTTGAAAAGGAACATGGAGCAGTGTGATTACAGGGTCCATGGAACATTGTGAATACATAGGCCATGGAACAATGTGATGAAAGGGGTCATGTAGCATTGTGATGACAGGGTCATGGAGCATTGGGATTACAGGGCTTATGGGGCACTGTGATGACAGGGGGCATGGAGCATTGTGATGAAAATTGTCCTGGAGCATTATGATGACAGCCATCACAGAGGATTGGGATGAAAGGTAACATGCAGCATTGTGATGACAACGGTCATGGATCATTTTGATGACAGGGGTCATGGAACTTTGTGATAAGAATGTTCATAAAGCATTTTGATGACAGGGGTCATGAAGCATTGAGTTGACACGGGCATGGAGCATTGTAATGATAGGATATCTGGAGCATTGTGATGAAAAGGGGATGGAGCATTTTGATGACAGGGTCCAAGGAGCATTGTGCTGACAATGGCATGGAGCATTGTGATGAAAAGGGTACTGGAGCACTGTGAGGAAAGGAATCATGGATCATTGTGATGACAGGGGTCATGGAGCTTTGTGATGACAAGGGTCATGGAGCATTGTGATGACACGGTCAAGGAACATTGCGATGACAAGAATTATGGAGCATTGTGATGAAAGGACATGGAGCATTGTGATGAAAGGTGACAAGGAGCATTGTGATGATATGGGCAGAGAACTTTGTGATGACAGGGGTCATGGAGCATTGTGATGAAAAGTGTCATCGAACATTGTACTGACAGGGATCATGGAGCTTTTTGGTAAGAGAGGCCTTGGAGATTTGTGGTGGCAGGCGTCATGGGGCATTGTAATGACAGAGAGGTCTTGGATCATTGTGATGAAAGGGGTCATGGAGCACTGTGATTAGAGGGGCCATGGAGCATTGTGAATACAAAGGCTATGGAGCATTGAGGTGACAGGTTTCATGGAGCATTGTGATGAAAGTGATCATGGATCATTGTGATGACAAGAGTCCTGGAACCTTGTGATGACAAGGTTCATGGAGCATTGTGATGACAAGGACCATGGCGAATTGTTATGACATCTGTCATGGGGCATGGTGATGACAGTGGTCATCTAGAATTGTGATGAAAGGTATAATGGAGCACTGTGATGACAGGCGCCATGGAACATTGTGATGACAAAGGCCATGGAGCATTGTGATGACAAGTGTCATGGGGCATTTTGATGACATTGGCATGGAGCATTATGATGACAAGAGTTCTGGAGCGTTTTGATGAAAAGGGCATGGAGCATTGTGATGACAGGGGCCATGGAACATTGTGATGGCATAAGCCATGGAGCATTGTGATGACAAGTGTCATGGGACATTTTGATGACATTGGCATGGAGCATTATGATGACAAGAGCTCTGGAGCACTTTGATGACAAGGGCATGGAGGATTGTGATCACAGGGCCCATGGGGCATTGTGATGAAAAGAGCCATGGAGCATTGAGATGACAGGCGTCTTGAGGTATGGTGATGACAGTGGTCATGGAGCATTGTGATGAAAGAGATCATGGAGCAATATGATAACAGGGGCCATGGAGCATTGTGATGACAGGTGTATTGGAGCATTGTGATGAAAATAGTCATGGATCATTGTGATGACATGTGTCCTGGAACACTGTGATGACACAGTTCATCGAGTATTGTGATGACAAGGGTAATAGCGAATTGTGATGACAGGTGTCATTGGGCATTGTGATGACATTGATCATCTAGGAATTGTGATGAAAGGTATCATGGAGCACTGTGATGACTGGGGGCATGAAGCATTGTTATGAAAATTGTCCTGGATTATTGTGATGACAGCAGTCATGGAGAATTGTGATGACAGGGATTATGCAGCATTGTGTTGACAAGGCTATGGACTATTGTGATGACAATGGTCATGGAGCAATGTGATGAAAGTTTTCATGGAACATCGTGATGAAAAGTGCCTGGGAGCATTGTGACGATAAAGGCCATGGAGCATTGTGATGACAAGTGTCACGGAGCATTGTAATGAAAGCTTTCATTATGCACTGTGATGACAAGGGGGATGGAGTATTGTGATGAAACTGGTCCTGGCGCATTGTGATAACAAAAGCCATGGAGCATTGTGATGACAGGCATCATGGAGCATTGTGAAGAAAGGGGCCAAGGGGAATTGTAATGACAATAGAGAAATGTGATGAAAATGGTCAGCGAGCATAGTGATTAAAGTGGTCATTGAGAATTGTGATGAATAGTGACATAGAGCATTGTGATGACAAAGGTCATGGAGAACTGTGATGACCAGGGTCATGTAGCTTTGTGATGACACGTCCATGGAACATTGTGATGACAAGAATTCTGGAGCATTGTGATGACAAGGGCCGTGGAGCATTGTGATGCCAAGGTCATGGAACATTGTGATGACAAAATTCTGGAGCATTGTGAGGAAAAAGGCTTGGAGCATTGTGATTATAGGGGACATGGAGCATTGTGATGACATGGGCAGGGAACACTGTGATGACAGTTGTTACGGAGCAATGTGATGACAAGTGTCATGGAGCACTGTGATTACAGGGGCCATGGAGCATTGTGAATACAAAGGCCTTGGGGCATTGAGATGACAGTGGTCATGGAGCATTGTGATGAAAGTGGTAATGGATCATTGTGATGACAAGTGTCCTGGGAACCTGTGATGACATGGTTCATGGAGCATTGTGAGGACAATGGTCATGGCGAATTGTGATGACAATGTCATGGGGCATTGTGATGGCACTGGTCATCTAGAAATGTGATTCAAGTTATTATGGAGCACAGTAATGAGAGGGGCCATGGAGCATTGTGATGACAAGTGTCATGGAGCATTGTGATGACAGGTGTCATGGAGCATCGTGATGACAAATGCCATGGAGAATTGTGATGAGAGGTGGCATTGAGCATTGTGATGAAAGGGGTCATGGAGTACTGGGATTACAGGGGGCATGGAGCATTGTGAAAACAAGTGACATGGTGAATAGTGATGACAGGCTTCATATAGCATTGTGATGACAAGTGCCATTTAGCATTTTGATGTCAGGGTTCATCAGGCATTGTGTTGACGGGGGTCACGTGTCATTGTGATGACAAAGGCCATAGAGCATTGTGATCACAGGGGTCATGGAGCATTGTGATGACATGGGCCATGGAGCATTGTGAAGACAAGATTCATGGAGCATTGTGATGACACTGGCATGAAGCATGGTGATGACAACAGAACTGGAGCATTGTGATGACAAGGGCATGGAGCATTGTGATTACAGGAGACATGGAGCATTGTGATGACATTGGCAGGGATCATTGTGATGACAGGGATCATGGAGCATTGTGATGACAAAGACCAAGGAACATTTTGATGACAAGTGTCATTGAGCAATGTGATGACACGGGAATGGAGCATTATGATGACAAATGTTCTGGAGCATTGTGATGACAAGCGCATGGAGCATTGTGATTACAGGGGCCATGGAGCATTGTGATGACAACGGCATGGAGCATTGTGATGACAGTGGTCATTGAGCATTGTGATTACAAAGACCATGAGGCATTGTGAATGACAGGGACCTTGGAGCATTGTGATGACAATGGTCATCAAGCATTGTGATGACAGGGGTCATAGAGCATTGTGATGAGAAAGACCATGGAGCATGGTGATGACAGAGGCCATGGAACATTGTGATGACAAGGCCATGTACCATTGTGATGACAAGGGCAGGGAACCTTGTGGTGACCGGGGTCATGGAGCATTTTGATGACAACTTTCATGGAACATGGTGATGACAGGGGTCATGGAGCATTGTGTTGAAAAGGAACATGGAGCAGTGTGATTACAGGGTCCATGGAACATTGTGAATACATAGGCCATGGAACAATGTGATGACAGGGGTCATGTAGCATTGTGATGACAGGGTCATGGAGCATTGGGATTATAGGGCTTATGGGGCACTGTGATGACAGGGGGCATGGAGCATTGTGATGAAAATTGTCCTGGAGCATTATGATGACAGCAGTCACAGAGGATTGGGATGAAAGGTATCATGCAGCATTGTGATGACAACGGTCATGGATCATTTTGATGACAGGGGTCATGGAACATTGTGATAAGAATGTTCATAAAGCCTTTTGATGACAGGGGTCATGAAGCATTGTGTTGACACGGGCATGGAGCATTGTAATGATAGGATATCTGGAGCATTGTGATGAAAAGGGGATGGAGCATTTTGATGACAGGGTCCAAGGAGCATTGTGCTGACAATGGCATGGAGCATTGTGATGAAAAGGGTACTGGAGCACTGTGAGGAAAGGAATCATGGATCATTGTGATGACAGGGGTCATGGAGCTTTGTGATGACAAGGGTCATGGAGCATTGTGATGACACGGTCAAGGAACATTGCGATGACAAGAATTATGGAGCATTGTGATGAAAGGACATGGAGCATTGTGATGAAAGGTGACAAGGAGCATTGTGATGATATGGGCAGAGAACTTTGTGATGACAGGGGTCATGGAGCATTGTGATGAAAAGTGTCATCGAACATTGTACTGACAGGGATCATGGAGCTTTTTGGTAAGAGAGGCCTTGGAGATTTGTGGTGGCAGGGGTCATGGGGCATTGTAATGACAGCGGTCTTGGATCATTGTGATGAAAGGGGTCATGGAGCACTGTGATTACAGGGGCCATGGAGCATTGTGAATACAAAGGCTAGGGAGCATTGAGGTGACAGGTTTCATGGAGCATTGTGATGAAAGTGATCATGGATCATTGTGATGACAAGAGTCCTGGAACCTTGTGATGACAAGGTTCATGGAGCATTGTGATGACAAGGACCATGGCGAATTGTTATGACATCTGTCATGGGGCATGGTGATGACAGTGGTCATCTAGAATTGTGATGAAAGGTATAATGGAGCACTGTGATGACAGGGGCCATGGAACATTGTGATGACAAAGGCCATGGAGCATTGTGATGACAAGTGTCATGGGGCATTTTGATGACATTGGCATGGAGCATTATGATGACAAGAGTTCTGGAGCATTTTGATGAAAAGGGCATGGAGCATTGTGATGACAGTGGCCATGGAACATTGTGATGGCATAAGCCATGGAGCATTGTGATGACAAGTGTCATGGGACATTTTGATGACATTGACATGGAGCATTATGATGACAAGAGTTCTGGAGCACTTTGATGACAAGGGCATGGAGCATTGTGATCACAGGGCCCATGGGGCATTGTGATGAAAAGAGCCATGGAGCATTGAGATGACAGGCGCCTTGAGGTATGGTGATGACAGTGGTCATGGAGCATTGTGATGAAAGAGATCATGGAGCAATATGATAACAGGGGCCATGGAGCATTGTGATGACATGTGTATTGGAGCATTGTGATGAAAATAGTCATGGATCATTGTGATGACATGTGTCCTGGAACACTGTGATGACACGGTTCATCGAGTATTGTGATGACAAGGGTCATAGCGAATTGTGATGACAGGTGTCATTGGGCATTGTGATGACATTGATCATCTAGGAATTGTGATGAAAGGTATCATGGAGCACTGTGATGACTGGGGGCATGAAGCATTGTTATGAAAATTGTCCTGGATTATTGTGATGACAGCAGTCATGGAGAATTGTGATGACAGGGATTATGCAGCATTGTGTTGACAAGGCTATGGACTATTGTGATGACAATGGTCATGGAGCAATGTGATGAAAGTTTTCATGGAACATCTTGATGAAAAGTGCCTGGGAGCATTGTGACGATAAAGGCCATGGAGCAATGTGATGACAAGTGTCACGGAGCATTGTAATGAAAGCTTTCATTATGCACTGTGATGACAAGGGGGATGGAGTATTGTGATGAAACTGGTCCTGGCGCATTGTGATAACAAAAGCCATGGAGCATTGTGATGACAGGCATCATGGAGCATGGTGAAGAAAGGGGCCATGGGGAATTGTAATGACAATAGAGAAATGTGATGAAAATGGTCAGCGAGCATAGTGATTAAAGTGGTCATTGAGAATTGTGATGAATAGTGACATAGAGCATTGTGATGACAAAGGTCATGGAGAACTGTGATGACCAGGGTCATGTAGCTTTGTGATGACACGTCCATGGAACATTGTGATGACAAGAATTCTGGAGCATTGTGATGACAAGGGCCGTGGAGCATTGTGATGCCACGGTCATGGAACATTGTGATGACAAAATTCTGGAGCATTGTGAGGAAAAAGGCTTGGAGCATTGTGATTATAGGGGACATGGAGCATTGTGATGACATGGGCAGGGAACACTGTGATGACAGTTGTTATGGAGCAATGTGATGACAGGTGTCATGGATCATTGTGATGAGAGGGGCCTTGGAGAATTGTGATGACAGGCATCATGAGGCATTGAGATGGCAGTGGTCATGGAGCATTATGATGAAAGGTGTTATGGAGCACTGTGATTACAGGGGCCATGGAGCATTGTGAATACAAAGGCCATGGGGCATTGAGATGACAGTGGTCATGGAGCATTGTGATGAAAGTGGTAATGGATCATTGTGATGACAAGTGTCCTGGGACCCTGTGATGACATGGTTCATGGAGCATTGTGATGACAATGGTCATGGCCAATTGTGAAGACAATGTCATGGGGCATTGTGATGGCACTGGTCATCTAGAAATGTGATTCAAGTTATTATGGAGCACAGTAATGAGAGGGGCCATGGAGCATTGTGATGACAAGTGTCATGGAGCATTTTGATGACAGGTGTCATGGAGCATCGTGATGACAAATGCCATGGAGAATTGTGATGAGAGGCGGCATTGGGCTTTGTGATGAAAGGGGTCATGGAGTACTGGGATTACAGGGGGCATGGAGCATTGTGAAAACAAGTGACATGGTGAATAGTGATGACAGGCTTCATATAGCACTGTGATGACAAGTGCCATTTAGCATTTTGATGTCAGGGTTCATCAGGCATTGTTTTGACGGGAGTCATGTGTCATTGTGATGACAAAGGCCATAGAGCATTGTGATCACAGGGGTCATGGAGCATTGTGATGACATGGGCCATGGAGCATTGTGAAGACAAGATTCATGGAGCATTGTGATGACACTGGCATGAAGCATGGTGATGACAACAGGACTGGAGCATTGTGATGACAAGGGCATGGAGCATTGTGATTACAGGAGACATGGAGCATTGTGATGACATTGGCAGGGATCATTGTGATGACAGGGATCATGGAGCTTTGTGATGACAAAGACCAAGGAACATTTTGATGACAAGTGTCATTGAGCAATGTGATGACACGGGAATGGAGCATTATGATGACAAATGTTCTGGAGCATTGTGATGACAAGCGCATGGAGCATTGTGATTACAGGGGCCATGGAGCATTGTGATGACAATGGCATGGAGCATTGTGATGACAGTGGTCATTGAGCATTGTGATTACAAAGACCATGAGGCATTGTGATGACAGGGACCTTGGAGCATTGTGATGACAATGGTCATCAAGCATTGTGATGACAGGGGTCATAGAGCATTGTGATGAGAAAGACCATGGAGCATGGTGATGACAGAGGCCATGGAACATTGTGATGACAAGGCCATGTACCATTGTGATGACAAGGGCAGGGAACCTTGTGGTGACCGGGGTCATGGAGCATTTTGATGACAACTTTCATGGAACATTGTGATGACAGGGGTCATGGAGCATTGTGTTGAAAAGGAACATGGAGCAGTGTGATTACACTGTCCATGGAACATTGTGAATACATAGGCCATGGAACAATGTGATGACAGGGGTCATGTAGCATTGTGATGACAGGGTCATGGAGCATTGGGATTACAGGGCTTATGGGGCACTGTGATGACAGGGGACATGGAGCATTGTGATGAAAATTGTCCTGGAGCATTATGATGACAGCAGTCACAGAGGATTGGGATGAAAGGTATCATGCAGCATTGTGATGACAACGGTCATGGATCATTTTGATGACAGGGGTCATGGAACATTGTGATAAGAATGTTCATAAAGCATTTTGATGACAGGGGTCATGAAGCATTGTGTTGACACGGGCATGGAGCATTGTAATGATAGGATATCTGGAGCATTGTGATGAAAAGGGGATGGAGCATTTTGATGACAGGGTCCAAGGAGCATTGTGCTGACAATGGTATGGAGCATTGTGATGAAAAGGGTACTGGAGCACTGTGAGGATAGGAATCATGGATCATTGTGATGACAGGGGTCATGGAGCTTTGTGATGACAAGGGTCATGGAGCATTGTGATGACACGGTCAAGGAACATTGCGTTGACAAGAATTATGGAGTATTGTGATGAAAGGACATGGAGCATTGTGATGAAAGGTGACAAGGAGCATTGTGATGATATGGGCAGAGAACTTTGTGATGACAGGGGTCATGGAGCATTGTGATGAAAAGTGTCATCGAACATTGTACTGACAGGGATCATGGAGCTTTTTGGTAAGAGAGGCCTTGGAGATTTGTGGTGGCAGGCGTCATGGGGCATTGTAATGACAGCGGTCTTGGATCATTGTGTTGAAAGGGGTCATGGAGCACTGTGATTACAGGGGCCATGGAGCATTGTGAATACAAAGGCTATGGAGCATTGAGGTGACAGGTTTCATGGAGCATTGTGATGAAAGTGATCATGGATCATTGTGATGACAAGAGTCCTGGAACCTTGTGATGACAAGGTTCATGGAGCATTGTGATGACAAGGACCATGGCGAATTGTTATGACATCTGTCATGGGGCATGGTGATGACAGTGGTCATCTAGAATTGTGATGAAAGGTATAATGGAGCACTGTGATGACAGGGGCCATGGAACATTGTGATGACAAAGGCCATGGAGCATTGTGATGACAAGTGTCATGGGGCATTTTGATGACATTGGCATGGAGCATTATGATGACAAGTGTTCTGGAGCATTTTGATGAAAAGGGCATGGAGCATTGTGATGACAGGTGCCATGGAGCATTGTGATGCCACGTTCATGGAACATTGTGATGACAAAATTCTGGAGCATTGTGAGGAAAAAGGCTTGGAGCATTGTGATTATAGGGGACATGGAGCATTGTGATGACATGGGCAGGGATCACTGTGATGACAGTAGTTATGGAGCAATGTGATGACAGGTGTCATGGAGCATTATGATGAAAGGTGTTATGGAGCACTGTGATTACAGGGGCCATGGAGCATTGGGAATACAAAGGCCATGGGGCATTGAGATGACAGTGGTCATGGAGCATTGTAATGAAAGTGGTAATGGATCATTGTGATGACAAGTGTCCTGGGACCCTGTGATGACATGGTTCATGGAGCATTGTGATGACAATGGTCATGGCGAATTGTGATGACAATGTCATGGGGCATTGTGATGGCACTGGTCATCTAGAAATGTGATTCAAGTTATTATGGAGCACAGTAATGAGAGGGGCCATGGAGCATTGTGATGACAAGTGTCATGGAGCCTTGTGACGACAGGTGTCATGGAGCATCGTGATGACAAATGCCATGGAGAATTGTGATGAGAGGTGGCATTGGGCATTGTGATGAAAGGGGTCATGGAGTACTGGGATTACAGGGGGCATGGAGCATTGTGAAAACAAGTGACATGGTGAATAGTGATGACAGGCTTCATATAGCATTGTGATGACAAGTGCCATTTAGCATTTTGATGTCAGGGTTCATCAGGCATTGTGTTGACGGGAGTCACGTGTCATTGTGATGACAAATGCCATAGAGCATTGTGATCACAGGGGTCATGGAGCATTGTGATGACATGGGCCATGGAGCATTGTGATGACACTGGCATGAAGCATGGTGATGACAACAGAACTGGAGCATTGTGATGACAAGGGCATGGAGCATTGTGATTACAGGAGACATGGAGCATTGTGATGACATTGGCAGGGATCATTGTGATGACAGGGATCATGGAGCTTTGTGATGACAAAGACCAAGGAACATTTTGATGACAAGTGTCATTGAGCAATGTGATGACACGGGAATGGAGCATTATGATGACAAATGTTCTGGAGCATTGTGATGACAAGCGCATGGAGCATTGTGATTACAGGGGCCATGGAGCATGGTGATGACAACGGCATGGAGCATTGTGATGACAGTGGTCATTGAGCATTGTGATTACAAAGACCATGAGGCATTGTGATGACAGGGACCTTGGAGCATTGTGATGACAATGGTCATCAAGCATTGTGATGACAGGGGTCATAGAGCATTGTGATGAGAAAGACCATGGAGCATGGTGATGACAGAGGCCATGGAACACTGTGATGACAAGGCCATGTACCATTGTGATGACAAGGGCAGGGAACCTCGTGGTGACCGTGGTCATGGAGCATTTTGATGACAACTTTCATGGAACATGGTGATGACAGGGGTCATGGAGCATTGTGTTGAAAAGGAACATGGAGCAGTGTGATTACAGGGTCCATGGAACATTGTGAATACATAGGCCATGGAACAATGTGATGACAGGGGTCATGTAGCATTGTGATGACAGGGTCATGCAGCATTGGGATTACAGGGCTTATGGGGCACTGTGATGGCAGGGGGCATGGAGCATTGTGATGAAAATTGTCCTGGAGCATTATGATGACAGCAGTCACAGAGGATTGGGATGAAAGGTATCATGCAGCATTGTGATGACAACGGTCATGGATCATTTTGATGACAGGGGTCATGGAACATTGTGATAAGAATGTTCATAAAGCATTTTGATGACAGGGGTCATGAAGCATTGTGTTGACACGGGCATGGAGCATTGTAATGATAGGATATCTGGAGCATTGTGATGAAAAGGGGATGGAGCATTTTGATGACAGGGTCCAAGGAGCATTGTGCTGACAATGGCATGGAGCATTGTGATGAAAAGGGTACTGGAGCACTGTGAGGAAAGGAATCATGGATCATTGTGATGACAGGGGTCATGGAGCTTTGTGATGACAAGGGTCATGGAGCATTGTGATGACAAGATCAAGGAACATTGCGATGACAAGAATTATGGAGCATTGTGATGAAAGGACATGGAGCATTGTGATGAAAGGTGACAAGGAGCATTGTGATGATATGGGCAGAGAACTTTGTGATGACAGGGGTCATGGAGCGTTGTGATGAAAAATGTCATCGAACATTGTACTGACAGGGATCATGGAGCATTTTGGTAAGAGAGGCCTTGGAGATTTGTGGTGGCAGGCGTCATGGGGCATTATAATGACAGCGGTCTTGGAACATTGTGCTGAAAGGGGTCATGGAGCACTGTGATTAGAGGGGCCATGGAGCATTGTGAATACAAAGGCTATGGAGCATTGAGGTGACAGGTTTCATGGAGCATTGTGATGAAAGTGATCATGGATCATTGTGATGACAAGAGTCCTGGAACCTTGTGATGACAAGGTTCATGGAGCATTGTGATGACAAGGACCATGGCGAATTGTTATGACATCTGTCATGGGGCATGGTGATGACAGTGGTCATCTAGAATTGTGATGAAAGGTATAATGGAGCACTGTGATGACAGGCGCCATGGAACATTGTGATGACAAAGGCCATGGAGCACCGTGATGACAAGTGTCATGGGGCATTTTGATGACATTGGCATGGAGCATTATGATGACAAGAGTTCTGGAGCATTTTGATGAAAAGGGCATGGAGCATTGTGATGACAGGGGCCATGGAAAATTGTGATGGCATAAGCCATGGAGCATTGTGATGACAAGTGTCATGGGACATTCTGAGGACATTGGCATGGAGCATTATGATGACAAGAGTTCTGGAGCACTTTGATGACAAGGGCATGGAGCATTGTGATCACAGGGCCCATGGGGCATTGTGATGAAAAGAGCCATGGAGCATTGAGATGACAGGCGTCTTGAGGTATGGTGATGACAGTGGTCATGGAGCATTGTGATGAAAGAGATCATGGAGCAATATGATAACAGGGGCCATGGAGCATTGTGATGACATGTGTATTGGAGCATTGTGATGAAAATAGTCATGGATCATTGTGATGACATGTGTCCTGGAACACTGTGATGACACGGTTCATCGAGTATTGTGATGACAAGGGTCATAGCGAATTGTGATGACAGGTGTCATTGGGCATTGTGATGACATTGATCATCTAGGAATTGTGATGAAAGGTATCATGGAGCACTGTGATGACTGGGGGCATGAAGCATTGTTATGAAAATTGTCCTGGATTATTGTGATGACAGCAGTCATGGAGAATTGTGATGACAGGGATTATGCAGCATTGTGTTGACAAGGCTATGGACTATTGTGATGACAATGGTCATGGAGCAATGTGATGAAAGTTTTCATGGAACATCTTGATGAAAAGTGCCTGGGAGCATTGTGACGATAAAGGCCATGGAGCATTGTGATGACAAGTGTCACGGAGCATTGTAATGAAAGCTTTCATTATGCACTGTGATGACAAGGGGGATGGAGTATTGTGATGAAACTGGTCCTGGCGCATTGTGATAACAAAAGCCATGGAGCATTGTGATGACAGGCATCATGGAGCATGGTGAAGAAAGGGGCCATGGGGAATTGTAATGACAATAGAGAAATGTGATGAAAATGGTCAGCGAGCATAGTGATTAAAGTGGTCATTGAGAATTGTGATGAATAGTGACATAGAGCATTGTGATGACAAAGGTCATGGAGAACTGTGATGACCAGGGTCATGTAGCTTTGTGATGACACGTCCATGGAACATTGCGATGACAAGAATTCTGGAGCTTTGTGATGACAAGGGCCGTGGAGCATTGTGATGCCACGGTCATGGAACATTGTGATGACAAAATTCTGGAGCATTGTGAGGAAAAAGGCTTGGAGCATTGTGATTATAGGGGACATGGAGCATTGTGATGACATGGGCAGGGAACACTGTGATGACAGTTGTTATGGAGCAATGTGATGACAGGTGTCATGGAGCATTGTGATGAGAGGGGCCTTGGAGAATTGTGATGACAGGCGTCATGAGGCATTGAGATGGCAGTGTTCATGGAGCATTATGATGAAAGGTGTTATGGAGCACTGTGATTACAGGGGCCATGGAGCATTGTGAATACAAAGGCCATGGGGCATTGAGATGACAGTGGTCATGGAGCATTGTGATGAAAGTGGTAATGGATCATTGTGATGACAAGTGTCCTGGGACCCTGTGATGACATGGTTCATGGAGCATTGTGATGACAATGGTCATGGCGAATTGTGATGACAATGTCATGGGGCATTGTGATGGCACTGGTCATCTAGAAATGTGATTCAAGTTATTATGGAGCACAGTAATGAGAGGGGCCATGGAGCATTGTGATGACAAGTGTCATGGAGCCTTGTGATGACAGGTGTCATGGAGCATCATGATGACAAATGCCATGGAGAATTGTGATGAGAGGTGGCATTGGGCATTGTGATGAAAGGGGTCATGGAGTACTGGGATTACAGGGGGCATGGAGCATTGTGAAAACAAGTGACATGGTGAATAGTGATGACAGGCTTCATATAGCATTGTGATGACAAGTGCCATTTAGCCTTTGGATGTCAGGGTTCATCAGGCATTGTGTTGACGGGAGTAACGTGTCATTGTGATGACAAAGGCCATAGAGCATTGTGATCACAGGGGTCATGGAGCATTGTGATGACATGGGCCATGGAGCATTGTGATGACACTGGCATGAAGCATGGTGATGACAACAGAAATGGAGCATTGTGATGACAAGGGCATGGAGCATTGTGATTACAGGAGACATGGAGCATTGTGATGACATTGGCAGGGATCATTGTGATGACAGGGATCATGGAGCTTTGTGATGACAAAGACCAAGGAACATTTTGATGACAAGTGTCATTGAGCAATGTGATGACACGGGAATGGAGCATTATGATGACAAATGTTCTGGAGCATTGTGATGACAAGCGCATAGAGCATTGTGATTACAGGGGCCATGGAGCATGGTGATGACAACGGCATGGAGCATTGTGATGACAGTGGTCATTGAGCATTGTGATTACAAAGACCATGAGGCATTGTGATGACAGGGACCTTGGAGCATTGTGATGACAATGGTCATCAAGCATTGTGATGACAGGGGTCATAGAGCATTGTGATGAGAAAGACCATGGAGCATGGTGATGACAGAGGCCATGGAACACTGTGATGACAAGGCCATGTACCATTGTGATGACAAGGGCAGGGAACCTCGTGGTGACCGTGGTCATGGAGCATTTTGATGACAACTTTCATGGAACATGGTGATGACAGGGGTCATGGAGCATTGTGTTGAAAAGGAACATGGAGCAGTGTGATTACAGGGTCCATGGAACATTGTGAATACATAGGCCATGGAACAATGTGATGACAGGGGTCATGTAGCATTGTGATGACAGGGTCATGCAGCATTGGGATTACAGGGCTTATGGGGCACTGTGATGGCAGGGGGCATGGAGCATTGTGATGAAAATTGTCCTGGAGCATTATGATGACAGCAGTCACAGAGGATTGGGATGAAAGGTATCATGCAGCATTGTGATGACAACGGTCATGGATCATTTTGATGACAGGGGTCATGGAACATTGTGATAAGAATGTTCATAAAGCATTTTGATGACAGGGGTCATGAAGCATTGTGTTGACACGGGCATGGAGCATTGTAATGATAGGATATCTGGAGCATTGTGATGAAAAGGGGATGGAGCATTTTGATGACAGGGTCCAAGGAGCATTGTGCTGACAATGGCATGGAGCATTGTGATGAAAAGGGTACTGGAGCACTGTGAGGAAAGGAATCATGGATCATTGTGATGACAGGGGTCATGGAGCTTTGTGATGACAAGGGTCATGGAGCATTGTGATGACAAGGTCAAGGAACATTGCGATGACAAGAATTATGGAGCATTGTGATGAAAGGACATGGAGCATTGTGATGAAAGGTGACAAGGAGCATTGTGATGATATGGGCAGAGAACTTTGTGATGACAGGGGTCATGGAGCGTTGTGATGAAAAATGTCATCGAACATTGTACTGACAGGGATCATGGAGCATTTTGGTAAGAGAGGCCTTGGAGATTTGTGGTGGCAGGCGTCATGGGGCATTATAATGACAGCGGTCTTGGAACATTGTGCTGAAAGGGGTCATGGAGCACTGTGATTACAGGGGCCATGGAGCATTGTGAATACAAAGGCTATGGAGCATTGAGGTGACAGGTTTCATGGAGCATTGTGATGAAAGTGATCATGGATCATTGTGATGACAAGAGTCCTGGAACCTTGTGATGACAAGGTTCATGGAGCATTGTGATGACAAGGACCATGGCGAATTGTTATGACATCTGTCATGGGGCATGGTGATGACAGTGGTCATCTAGAATTGTGATGAAAGGTATAATGGAGCACTGTGATGACAGGCGCCATGGAACATTGTGATGACAAAGGCCATGGAGCACCGTGATGACAAGTGTCATGGGGCATTTTGATGACATTGGCATGGAGCATTATGATGACAAGAGTTCTGGAGCATTTTGATGAAAAGGGCATGGAGCATTGTGATGACAGGGGCCATGGAAAATTGTGATGGCATAAGCCATGGAGCATTGTGATGACAAGTGTCATGGGACAATTTGATGACATTGGCATGGAGCATTATGATGACAAGAGTTCTGGAGCACTTTGATGACAAGGGCATGGAGCATTGTGATCACAGGGCCCATGGGGCATTGTGATGAAAAGAGCCATGGAGCATTGAGATGACAGGCGTCTTGAGGTATGGTGATGACAGTGGTCATGGAGCATTGTGATGAAAGAGATCATGGAGCAATATGATAACAGGGGCCATGGAGCATTGTGATGATATGTGTATTGGAGCATTGTGATGAAAATAGTCATGGATCATTGTGATGACATGTGTCCTGGAACACTGTGATGACACGGTTCATCGAGTATTGTGATGACAAGGGTCATAGCGAATTGTGATGACAGGTGTCATTGGGCATTGTGATGACATTGATCATCTAGGAATTGTGATGAAAGGTATCATGGAGCACTGTGATGACTGGGGGCATGAAGCATTGTTATGAAAATTGTCCTGGATTATTGTGATGACAGCAGTCATGGAGAATTGTGATGACAGGGATTATGCAGCATTGTGTTGACAAGGCTATGGACTATTGTGATGACAATGGTCATGGAGCAATGTGATGAAAGTTTTCATGGAACATCTTGATGAAAAGTGCCTGGGAGCATTGTGACGATAAAGGCCATGGAGCATTGTGATGACAAGTGTCACGGAGCATTGTAATGAAAGCTTTCATTATGCACTGTGATGACAAGGGGGATGGAGTATTGTGATGAAACTGGTCCTGGCGCATTGTGATAACAAAAGCCATGGAGCATTGTGATGACAGGCATCATGGAGCATGGTGAAGAAAGGGGCCATGGGGAATTGTAATGACAATAGAGAAATGTGATGAAAATGGTCAGCGAGCATAGTGATTAAAGTGGTCATTGAGAATTGTGATGAATAGTGACATAGAGCATTGTGATGACAAAGGTCATGGAGAACTGTGATGACCAGGGTCATGTAGCTTTGTGATGACACGTCCATGGAACATTGCGATGACAAGAATTCTGGAGCTTTGTGATGACAAGGGCCGTGGAGCATTGTGATGCCACGGTCATGGAACATTGTGATGACAAAATTCTGGAGCATTGTGAGGAAAAAGGCTTGGAGCATTGTGATTATAGGGGACATGGAGCATTGTGATGACATGGGCAGGGAACACTGTGATGACAGTTGTTATGGAGCAATGTGATGACAGGTGTCATGGAGCATTGTGATGAGAGGGGCCTTGGAGAATTGTGATGACAGGCGTCATGAGGCATTGAGATGGCAGTGGTCATGGAGCATTATGATGAAAGGTGTTATGGAGCACTGTGATTACAGGGGCCATGGAGCATTGTGAATACAAAGGCCATGGGGCATTGAGATGACAGTGGTCATGGAGCATTGTGATGAAAGTGGTAATGGATCATTGTGATGACAAGTGTCCTGGGACCCTGTGATGACATGGTTCATGGAGCATTGTGATGACAATGGTCATGGCGAATTGTGATGACAATGTCATGGGGCATTGTGATGGCACTGGTCATCTAGAAATGTGATTCAAGTTATTATGGAGCACAGTAATGAGAGGGGCCATGGAGCATTGTGATGACAAGTGTCATGGAGCCTTGTGATGACAGGTGTCATGGAGCATCATGATGACAAATGCCATGGAGAATTGTGATGAGAGGTGGCATTGGGCATTGTGATGAAAGGGGTCATGGAGTACTGGGATTACAGGGGGCATGGAGCATTGTGAAAACAAGTGACATGGTGAATAGTGATGACAGGCTTCATATAGCATTGTGATGACAAGTGCCATTTAGCATTTTGATGTCAGGGTTCATCAGGCATTGTGTTGATGGGGGTCACGTGTCATTGTGATGACAAAGGCCATAGAACATTGTGATCACAGGGGTCATGGAGCATTGTGATGACATGGACCATGGAGCATTGAGAAGACAAGTTTCATGGAGCTTTGTGATGACACTGGCATGAAGCATGGTGATGACAACAGAACTGGAGCATTGTGATGACAAGGGCATGGAGCATTGTGATTACAGGAGACATGGAGCATTGTGATGACATTGGCAGGGATAATTGTGATGACAGGGATCATGGAGCATTGTGATGACAAAGACCAAGGAACATTTTGATGACAAGTGTCATTGAGCAATGTGATGACACGGGAATGGAGCATTATGATGACAAATGTTCTGGAGCATTGTGATGATAAGCGCATGGAGCATTGTGATTACAGGGGCCATGGAGCATTGTGATGACAACGGCATGGAGCATTGTGATGACAGTGGTCATTGAGCATTGTGATTACAAAGACCATGAGGCATTGTGATGACAGGGACCTTGGAGCATTGTGATGACAATGGTCATCAAGTATTGTGATGACAGGGGTCATAGAGCATTGTGATGAGAAAGACCATGGAGCATGGTGATGACAGAGGCCATGGAACCTTGTGAATGCAA
This sequence comes from Balaenoptera physalus, assembly GCF_965194825.1. Taxonomy (NCBI): domain Eukaryota; kingdom Metazoa; phylum Chordata; class Mammalia; order Artiodactyla; family Balaenopteridae; genus Balaenoptera; species Balaenoptera physalus. Next base: position 165,068 of record NW_028126039.1, read on the forward strand.
GGCCATGTACCATTGTGATGACAAGGGCAGGGAACCTTGTGGTGACCGGGGTCATGGAGCATTTTGATGACAACTTTCATGGAACATTGTGATGACAGGGGTCATGGAGCATTGTGTTGAAAAGGAACATGGAGCAGTGTGATTACAGGGTCCATGGAACATTGTGAATACATAGGCCATGGAACAATGTGATGACAGGGGTCATGTAGCATTGTGATGACAGGGTCATGCAGCATTGGGATTACAGGGCTTATGGGGCACTGTGATGACAGGGGGCATGGAGCATTGTGATGAAAATTGTCCTGGAGCATTATGATGACAGCAGTCACAGAGGATTGGGATGAAAGGTATCATGCAGCATTGTGATGACAACGGTCATGGATCATTTTGATGACAGGGGTCATGGAACATTGTGATAAGAATGTTCATAAAGCATTTTGATGACAGGGTTCATGAAGCATTGTGTTGACACGGGCATGGAGCATTGTAATGATAGGATATCTGGAGCATTGTGATGAAAAGGGGATGGAGCATTTTGATGACAGGGTCCAAGGAGCATTGTGCTGACAATGACATGGAGCATTGTGATGAAAAGGGTACTGGAGCACTGTGAGGAAAGGAATCATGGATCATTGTGATGACAGGGGTCATGGAGCTTTGTGATGACAAGGGTCATGGAGCATTGTGATGACACGGTCAAGGAACATTGCGATGACAAGTATTATGGAGCATTGTGATGAAAGGACATGGAGCATTGTGATGAAAGGTGACAAGGAGCATTGTGATGATATGGGCAGAGAACTTTGTGATGACAGGGGTCATGGAGCATTGTGATGAAAAGTGTCATCGAACATTGTACTGACAGGGATCATGGAGCTTTTTGGTAAGAGAGGCCTTGGAGATTTGTGGTGGCAGGCGTCATGGGGCATTGTAATGACAGCAGTCTTGGATCATTGTGATGAAAAGGATCATGGAGCACTGAGATTACAGGGGCCATGGAGCATTGTGAATACAAAGGCTATGGAGCATTGAGGTGACAGGTTTCATGGAGAATTGTGATGAAATTGATCATGGATCATTGTGATGACAAGAGTCCTGGAACCTTGTGATGACAAGGTTCATGGAGCATTGTGATGACAAGGACCATGGCGAATTGTTATGACATCTGTCATGGGGCATGGTGATGACAGTGGTCATCTAGAATTGTGATGAAAGGTATAATGGAGCACTGTGATGACAGGGGCCATGGAACATTGTGATGACAAAGGCCATGGAGCATTGTGATGACAAGTGTCATGGGGCATTTTGATGACATTGGCATGGAGCATTATGATGACAAGAGCTCTGGCCACTTTGATGACAAGGGCATGGAGCATTGTGATGACAGGGGCCATGGAAAATTGTGATGGCATAAGCCATGGAGCATTGTGATGACAAGTGTCATGGGACATTTTGATGACATTGGCATGGAGCATTATGATGACAAGAGCTCTGGCCACTTTGATGACAAGGGCATTTAGGATTGTGATCACAGGGCCCATGGGGCATTGTGATGAAAAGAGCCATGGAGCATTGAGATGACAGGCGTCTTGAGGTATGGTGATGACAGTGGTCATGGAGCATTGTGATGAAAGAGATCATGGAGCAATATGATAACAGGGGCCATGGAGCATTGTGATGACAGGTGTATTGGAGCATTGTGATGAAAATAGTAATGGATCATTGTGATGACATGTGTCCTGGAACACTGTGATAACACGGTTCATCGAGTATTGTGATGACAAGGGTCATAGCGAATTGTGATGACAGGTGTCATTGGGCATTGTGATGACATTGATCATCTAGGAATTGTGATGAAAGGTATCATGGAGCACTGTGATGACTGGAGGCATGAAGCATTGTTATGAAAATTGTCCTGGGTTATTGTGATGACAGCAGTCATGGAGAATTGTGATGACAGGGATTATGCAGCATTGTGTTGACAAGGCTATGGACTATTGTGATGACAATGGTCATGGAGCAATGTGATGAAAGTTTTCATGGAACATCGTGATGAAAAGTGCCTGGGAGCATTGTGACGATAAAGGCCATGGAGCATTGTGATGACAAGTGTCACGGAGCATTGTAATGAAAGCATTCATTATGCACTGTGATGACAAGGGGGATGGAGTATTGTGATGAAACTGGTCCTGGCGCATTGTGATAACAAAAGCCATGGAGCATTGTGATGACAGGCATCATGGAGCATTGTGAAGAAAGGGGCCAAGGGGAATTGTAATGACAAGAGAGAAATGTGATGAAAATGGTCAGCGAGCATAGTGATTAAAGTGGTCATTGAGAATTGTGATGAATAGTGACATAGAGCATTGTGATGACAAAGGTCATGGAGAACTGTGATGACCAGGGTCATGTAGCTTTGTGATGACACGTCCATGGAACATTGTGATGACAAGAATTCTGGAGCATTGTGATGACAAGGGCCGTGGAGCATTGTGATGCCACGGTCATGGAACGTTGTGATGACAAAATTCTGGAGCATTGTGAGGAAAAAGGCTTGGAGCATTGTGATTATAGGGGACATGGAGCATTGTGATGACATGGGCAGGGAACACTGTGATGACAGTTGTTATGGAGCAATGTGATGACAGGTGTCATGGAGCATTGTGATGAGAGGGGCCTTGGAGAATTGTGATGACAGGCGTCATGAGGCATTGAGATGGCAGTGGTCATGGAGCATTATGATGAAAGGTGTTATGGAGCACTGTGATTACAGGGGCCATGGAGCATTGTGAATACAAAGGCCATGGGGCATTGAGATGACAGTGGTCATGGAGCATTGTGATGAAAGTGGTAATGGATCATTGTGATGACAAGTGTCCTGGGACCCTGTGATGACATGGTTCATGGAGCATTGTGAGGACAATGGTCATGGCGAATTGTGATAACAATGTCATGGGGCATTGTGATGGCACTGGTCATCTAGAAATGTGAATCAAGTTATTATGGAGCACAGTAATGAGAGGGGCCATGGAGCATTGTGATGATAAGTGTCATGGAGCATTGTGATGGCAGGTGTCATGGAGCATCGTGATGACAAATGCCATGGAGAATTGTGATGAGAGGTGGCATTGTGCATTGTGATGAAAGGGGTAATGGAGTACTGGGATTACAGGGGGCATGGAGCATTGTGAAAAGAAGTGAATGGTGAATAGTGATGACAGGCTTCATATAGCATTGTGAAGACAAGCGCCATTTAGCATTTTGATGTCAGGGTTCATCAGGCATTGTGTTGACAGGGGTCACGTGTCATTGTGATGACAAAGGCCATAGAGCATTGTGATCACAGGGGTCATGGAGCATTGTGATGACATGGGCCATGGAGCATTGTGAAGACAAGATTCATGGAGCATTGTGATGACACTGGCATGAAGCATGGTGATGACAACAGAACTGGAGCATTGTGATGACAAGGGCATGGAGCATTGTGATTACAGGAGACATGGAACATTGTGATGACATTGGCAGGGATCATTGTGATGACAGGGATCATGGAGCATTGTGATGACAAAGACCAAGGAACATTTTGATGACAAGTGTCATTGAGCAATGTGATGACACGGGAATGGAGCATTATGATGACAAATGTTCTGGAGCATTGTGATGACAAGCGCATGGAGCATTGTGATTACAGGGGCCATGGAGCATTGTGATGACAACGGCATGGAGCATTGTGATGACAGTGGTCATTGAGCATTGTGATTACAAAGACCATGAGGCATTGTGATGACAGGGACCTTGGAGCATTGTGATGACAATGGTCATCAAGCATTGTGATGACAGGGGTCATAGAGCATTGTGATGAGAAAGACCATGGAGCATGGTGATGACAGAGGCCATGGAACATTGTGATGACAAGGCCATGTACCATTGTGATGACAAGGGCAGGGAACCTCGTGGTGACCGGGGTCATGGAGCATTTTGATGACAACTTTCATGGAACATTGTGATGACAGGGGTCATGGAGCATTGTGTTGAAAAGGAACATGGAGCAGTGTGATTACAGGGTCCACGGAACATTGTGAATACATAGGCCATGGAACAATGTGATGAGAGGCGTCATGTAGCATTGTGATGACAGGGTCATGGAACATTGGGATTACAGGGCTTATGGGGCACTGTTTTGACAGGGGGCATGGAGCATTGTGATGAAAATTGTCCTGGAGCATTGTGATGACAGCAGTCACAGAGGATTGGGATGAAAGGTATCATGCAGCTTTGTGATGACAACGTTATTGGATCATTTTGATGACAGGTGTCATGGATCATTTTGATAAGAATGTTCATAAAGCATTTTGATGACAGGGGTCATGGAGCATTGTGTTGACACGGGCAAGTTGCATTGTAATGATAGGATATCTGAAGCATTGTGATGAAAATGGGATGGAGCATTTTGATGACAGGGTCCAAGGAGCATTGTGCTGACAATGGCATGGAACATTGTGATGAAAAGGGTACTGGAGCACTGTGAGGAAAGGAATCATGGGTCATTGGGATGACAGGGGTCATGGAGCTTTGTGATGACAAGGTTCAGGGAGCATTGTGATGACACGGTCAAGGAACATTGCGATGAAAAGAATTCTGGAGCATTGTGTTGAAAGGGCATGGAGGATTGTGATTAAAGGTGACAAGGAGCATAGTGAAGATATGGGCATGGAACATTGTACTGACAGGGATCATTGAGCTTTTTGGTAAGAGAGGCCTTGGAGATTTGTGGTGGCAGGCGTCATGGGGCATTGTGATGACAGCCATCTTGGAGCATTGTGATGTAATGGGTCATGGAGCACTGTGATTACAGGTTTCATGGAGCATTGTGAATACAAAGGCTATGGAACATTGAGATGACAGGGTTCATGGAGCATTGTGATGAAAGTGATCATGGATTATTGTGATGACAAGAGTCCTGGAACCTTATGATGACACGGTTCATGGAGCATTGTGATGACAAGGACCATGGCGAATTGTTATGACATCTGTCATGGGGCATGGTGATGACAGTGGTCATCTAGAATTGTGATGAAAGGTATCATGGAGCACTGTGATGACAGGGGCCATGGAACATTGTGATGACAAAGGCCATGGAGCATTGTGAAGACAAGTGTCATGGGGCATTTTGATGACATTGGCATGGAGCATTATGATGACAAGAGTTCTGGAGCATTTTGATGACAAGGGCATGGAGCACTGTGATTACAGGGGCCATGGAACATTGTGATGGCAAAGGCCATGGAGCATTGTGATGACAAGTGTCATGGGGCATTTTGATGACATTGGCATGGAGCATTATGATGACAAGAGTTCTGGAGCATTTTGATGACAAGGGCATGGAGCACTGTGATGACAGGGGCCATGAAACATTGTGATGGAAAAGGCCATGGAGCATTGTGATGACAAGTGCCATGGGACATTTTGATGACATTGGCATGGAGCATTATGATGACAAGAGTCCTGGAGTATTTTGATGACAAGGGCATGGAGCACTGTGATGACAGCGGCCATGGAGTTTTGTGATGGGAAAGGCCATGGAGCATTGTGATGACATGTGTCATGGGATATTTCAATGACATTGGCATGGAGCATTATGATGACAAGAGTTCTGGAGCATTTTGATGACAAGGGCATGGAGCATTGTGATGACAGGGGCGATGGAACACTGTGATGAAAACAGCCATGGAGCATTGAGATGACAGGCGTCTTGAGGTATGGTGATGACAGTGGTCATGGAGCATTGTGATGAAAGAGATCATGGAGCAATATGATAACAAGGGCCATGGAGCATGGTGATGACAGGTGTATTGGAGCATTGTGATGAAAATAGTCATGGATCATTGTGATGACATGTGTCCTGGAAAACTGTGATGACACGGTTCATCGAGTATTGTGATGACAAGGGTCATAGCGAATTGTGATGACATGTGTCATGGGGCATTGTGATGACATTGATCATCTAGGAATTGTGATGTAGGGTATCATGGAGCACTGTGATGACAGGGGGCATGAAGCATTGTTATGAAAATTGTCCTGGATTATTGTGATGACAGCAGTCATGGAGAATTGTGATGACAGGGATTATGCAGCATTGTGTTGACAAGGCTATGGACTATTGTGATGACAATGGTCATGGAGCAATGTGATGAAAGTTTTCATGGAACATCGTGATGAAAAATGCCTGGGAGCATTGTGACGATAAAGGCCATGGAGCATTGTGATGACAAGTGTCACGGAGCATTGTAATGAAAGCTTTCATTATGCAGTGTGATGACAAGGGGGATGGAGTATTGTGATGAAACTGGTCCTGGAGCATTGTGATATCAAAAGCCATGGAGCATTGGGATGACAGGCATCATGGAGCATTGTGAAGAAAGGGGCCATGGGGAATTGTAATGACAATAGAGAAATGTGATGAAAATTCTCAGCGAGCATAGTGATTAAAGTGGTCATTGAGAATTGTGATGAATAGTGATATACAGCATTGTGATGACAAAGGTCATGGAGAACTGTGATGACCAGGGTCATGTAGCATTGTGATGACACGTCCATGGAACATTATGATGACAAGAATTCTGGAGCATTGTGATGACAAGGGCCGTGGAGCATTGTGATGCCAGGGTCATGTAACATTGTTATGACAAGATTCTGGAGCATTGTGAGGAAAATGGCTTGGAGCATTGTGATTATAGGGGACATCGAGCATTGTGATGACATGGGCAGGGAACACTGTGATGACAGGTGTTATGGAGCAATGTGATGACAAGTGTCATGGAGCATTGTGATGAGAGGGGCCTTGGAGAATTGTGATGACAGGCGTCATGAGGCATTGAGATGGCAGTGGTCATGGAGCATTATGATGAAAGGTGTTTTGAAGCACTGAGATTACAGGGGCCATGGAGCATTGTGAATACAAAGGCCATGGAGCATTGAGATGACAGTGGTCATGGAGCATTGTGATGAAAGTGGTAATGGATCATTGTGATGACAAGTGTCCTGGGACCCTGTGATGACATGGTTCATGGAGCATTGTGATGACAATGGTCATGGCGAATTGTGATGACAATGTCATGGGGCATTGTGATGGCACTGGTCATCTAGAAATGTGATTCAAGTTATTATGGAGCACAGTAATGAGAGTTGCCATGGAGCATTGTGATGACAACTGTCATGGAGCATTGTGATGACAGGTGTCATGGAGCATCGTGATGAGAAATGCCATGGAGAATTGTGATGAGAGGAGGCATTGGGCATTGTGATGAAAGGGGTCATAGAGTACTGGGATTACAGGGGGCATGGAGCATTGTGAAAACAAGTGACATGGTGAATAGTGATGACAGGCTTCATATAGCATTGTGATGACAAGTGCCATTTAGCATTTTGATGTCAGGGTTCATCAGGCATTGTGTTGACGGGGGTCACGTGTCATTGTGATGACAAAGGCCATAGAGCATTGTGATCACAGGGGTCATGGAGCATTGTGATGACACGGGCATGAAGCATGGTGATGACAACAGACCTGGAGCATTGTGATGACAACGGCATGGAGCATTGTGATTACAGGAGACATGAAGCATTGTGATGACATTGGCAGGGATCATTGTGAGGACAAGGATCATGGAGCATTGTGATGACAAGTGTCATGCAATATTGTGCTGACACAGATCATGGAGCATTTTGATGAGAGTGGCCTTGGAGCACAGTGATGAGAGACGACATGAGGCATTATGGTGACAGTGGTCAAGGAGCATTGTGATGAAAGTGTTCATGGAGCAACGCAATTATCGGGGCAATTGAGCATTGTGAATACAAAGGCCATGGAATATTGAGATAACAGAGTTCATGGAATATTGTTATGACAATGGTCTTGGAACCTACTGATGACACGTTTCATACAGCATTGAGATGACAAGGGCCATGGCGAATTGTTATGACATCTGTCATGGGGCATTGTGATGCCATTTGTCATCTTGCATTGTGATGACAGTGGTCATGTGAAATTTTGATTAAAAGTATCCTGGAGCACTGTGATGACAAAGGCCAAGGAACATTTTGATGACAAGTGTCATTCAGCAATGTGATGACACGGGAATGGAGCATTATGATGACAAGTGTTGTGGAGTATTGTGATGACAAGGGCATGGAGCATTATGATTACAGGGGCCATGGAGCATTGTGATGACAACGGCATGGAGCATTGTGATGACAGTGGTCATTGAGCATTGTGATTACAAAGACCATGAGGCATTGTGATGACAGGGGCCTTGGAGCATTGTGATGACAATGGTCATCAAGCATTGTGATGAGAGGTGTCATAGAGCATTGTGATGAGAAAGACCATGGAGCATGGTGATGACAGAGGCCATGGAACATTGTGATGACCAGACCATGTACCATTGTGATGACAAGGGCAGGGAACTTTGTGGTGACCGGGGTCATGGAGCATTTTGATGACAACTTTCATGGAACGTTGTGATGACAGGTGTCATGGAGCATTGTGTTGAAAAGGAACATGGAGCAGTGTGATTACAGGATCCATGGAACATTGTGAATACATAGGCCATGGAACAATGTGATGACAGGTGTCATGTAGCATTGTGATGATAGGTGTCATGGAGCATTGTGATGAAAAGGGTCATGGAACATTATACTGACAGGGATCATGGAACTTTTTTGTAAGAGAGGCCTAGGAGATTTGTGGTGGCAGGCATCATGGGGCATTGTGATGAGAGCGGTCTTGGAGCATTGTGATGAAAGGGGTCATGGAGCACTGTGATTACAGGGGCCATGGAGCATTGTGAATACAAAGGCTATGGAGCATTGAGATGACAGGTTTCATGGAGCATTGTGATGAAAGTGATCATGGATCATTGTGATTACAAGTGTCCTGGAACCTTGTGATGACACGGTTCATGGAGCATTGTGATGACAAGGACCATGGCAAATTGTGATGACATCTGTCATGGGGCATTGTGATGACAGTGGTCATCTAGAATTGTGATGAAAGGTATCATGGAGCACTGTGATGACAGGGGCCATGGAACATTGTGATGACAAAGGCCATGGAGCATTGTGAAGACAAGTGTCATGGGGCATTTTGATGACATTGGCATGGAGCATTATGATGACAAGAGTTCTGGAGCATTTTGATGACAAGGGCATGGAGCACTGTGATTACAGGGGCCATGGAACATTGTGATGGCAAAGGCCATGGAGCATTGTGATGACAAGTGTCATGGGGCATTTTGATGACATTGGCATGGAGCATTATGATGACAAGAGTTCTGGAGCATTTTGATGACAAGGGCAAGGAGCACTGTGATGACAGGGGCCATGAAACATTGTGATGGAAAAGGCCATGGAGCATTGTGATGACAAGTGCCATGGGACATTTTGATGACATTGGCATGGAGCATTATGATGACAAGAGTCCTGGAGTATTTTGATGACAAGGGCATGGAGCACTGTGATGACAGCGGCCATGGAGTTTTGTGATGGGAAAGGCCATGGAGCATTGTGATGACATGTGTCATGGGATATTTCGATGACATTGGCATGGAGCATTATGATGACAAGAGTTCTGGAGCATTTTGATGACAAGGGCATGGAGCATTGTGATGACAGGGGCGATGGAACACTGTGATGAAAACGGCCATGGAGCATTGAGATGACAGGCGTCTTGAGGTATGGTGATGACAGTGGTCATGGAGCATTGTGATGAAAGAGATCATGGAGCAATATGATAACAAGGGCCATGGAGCAAGGTGATGACAGGTGTATTGGAGCATTGTGATGAAAATAGTCATGGATCATTGTGATGACATGTGTCCTGGAAAACTGTGATGACACGGTTCATCGAGTATTGTGATGACAAGGGTCATAGCGAATTGTGATGACATGTCTCATGGCGCATTGTGATGACATTGATCATCTAGGAATTGTGATGTAGGGTATCATGGAGCACTGTGATGACAGGGGGCATGAAGCATTGTTATGAAAATTGTCCTGGATTATTGTGATGACAGCAGTCATGGAGAATTGTGATGACAGGGATTATGCAGCATTGTGTTGACAAGGCTATGGACTATTGTGATGACAATGGTCATGGAGCAATGTGATGAACGTTTTCATGGAACATCGTGATGAAAAATGCCTGGGAGCATTGTGACGATAAAGGCCATGGAGCATTGTGATGACAAGTGTCACGGAGCATTGTAATGAAAGCTTTCATTATGCAGTGTGATGACAAGGGGGATGGAGTATTGTGATGAAACTGGTCCTGGAGCATTGTGATATCAAAAGCCATGGAGCATTGGGATGACAGGCATCATGGAGCATTGTGAAGAAAGGGGCCATGGGGAATTGTAATGACAATAGAGAAATGTGATGAAAATTCTCAGCGAGCATAGTGATTAAAGTGGTCATTGAGAATTGTGATGAATAGTGATATACAGCATTGTGATGACAAAGGTCATGGAGAACTGTGATGACCAGGGTCATGTAGCATTGTGATGACACGTCCATGGAACATTATGATGACAAGAATTCTGGAGCATTGTGATGACAAGGGCCGTGGAGCATTGTGATGCCAGGGTCATGTAACATTGTTATGACAAGATTCTGGAGCATTGTGAGGAAAATGGCTTGGAGCATTGTGATTATAGGGGACATCGAGCATTGTGATGACATGGGCAGGGAACACTGTGATGACAGGTGTTATGGAGCAATGTGATGACAAGTGTCATGGAGCATTGTGATGAGAGGGGCCTTGGAGAATTGTGATGACAGGCGTCATGAGGCATTGAGATGGCAGTGGTCATGGAGCATTATGATGAAAGGTGTTTTGAAGCACTGAGATTACAGGGGCCATGGAGCATTGTGAATACAAAGGCCATGGAGCATTGAGATGACAGTGGTCATGGAGCATTGTGATGAAAGTGGTAATGGATCATTGTGATGACAAGTGTCCTGGGACCCTGTGATGACATGGTTCATGGAGCATTGTGATGACAATGGTCATGGCGAATTGTGATGACAATGTCATGGGGCATTGTGATGGCACTGGTCATCTAGAAATGTGATTCAAGTTATTATGGAGCACAGTAATGAGAGTTGCCATGGAGCATTGTGATGACAACTGTCATGGAGCATTGTGATGACAGGTGTCATGGAGCATCGTGATGAGAAATGCCATGGAGAATTGTGATGAGAGGAGGCATTGGGCATTGTGATGAAAGGGGTCATAGAGTACTGGGATTACAGGGGGCATGGAGCATTGTGAAAACAAGTGACATGGTGAATAGTGATGACAGGCTTCATATAGCATTGTGATGACAAGTGCCATTTAGCATTTTGATGTCAGGGTTCATCAGGCATTGTGTTGACGGGGGTCACGTGTCATTGTGATGACAAAGGCCATAGAGCATTGTGATCACAGGGGTCATGGAGCATTGTGATGACACGGGCATGAAGCATGGTGATGACAACAGACCTGGAGCATTGTGATGACAACGGCATGGAGCATTGTGATTACAGGAGACATGAAGCATTGTGATGACATTGGCAGGGATCATTGTGAGGACAAGGATCATGGAGCATTGTGATGACAAGTGTCATGCAATATTGTGCTGACACAGATCATGGAGCATTTTGATGAGAGTGGCCTTGGAGCACAGTGATGAGAGACGACATGAGGCATTATGGTGACAGTGGTCAAGGAGCATTGTGATGAAAGTGTTCATGGAGCAACGCAATTATCGGGGCAATTGAGCATTGTGAATACAAAGGCCATGGAATATTGAGATAACAGAGTTCATGGAATATTGTTATGACAATGGTCTTGGAACCTACTGATGACACGTTTCATTCAGCATTGAGATGACAAGGGCCATGGCGAATTGTTATGACATCTGTCATGGGGCATTGTGATGCCATTTGTCATCTTGCATTGTGATGACAGTGGTCATGTGAAATTTTGATTAAAAGTATCCTGGAGCACTGTGATGACAAAGGCCAAGGAACATTTTGATGACAAGTGTCATTCAGCAATGTGATGACACGGGAATGGAGCATTATGATGACAAGTGTTGTGGAGTATTGTGATGACAAGGGCATGGAGCATTATGATTACAGGGGCCATGGAGCATTGTGATGACAACGGCATGGAGCATTGTGATGACAGTGGTCATTGAGCATTGTGATTACAAAGACCATGAGGCATTGTGATGACAGGGGCCTTGGAGCATTGTGATGACAATGGTCATCAAGCATTGTGATGAGAGGTGTCATAGAGCATTGTGATGAGAAAGACCATGGAGCATGGTGATGACAGAGGCCATGGAACATTGTGATGACCAGACCATGTACCATTGTGATGACAAGGGCAGGGAACTTTGTGGTGACCGGGGTCATGGAGCATTTTGATGACAACTTTCATGGAACGTTGTGATGACAGGTGTCATGAAGCATTGTGTTGAAAAGGAACATGGAGCAGTGTGATTACAGGATCCATGGAACATTGTGAATACATAGGCCATGGAACAATGTGATGACAGGTGTCATGTAGCATTGTGATGATAGGTGTCATGGAGCATTGTGATGAAAAAGGTCATGGAACATTATACTGACAGGGATCATGGAACTTTTTTGTAAGAGAGGCCTTGGAGATTTGTGGTGGCAGGCATCATGGGGCATTGTGATGAGAGCGGTCTTGGAGCATTGTGATGAAAGGGGTCATGGAGCACTGTGATTACAGGGGCCATGGAGCATTGTGAATACAAAGGCTATGGAGCATTGAGATGACAGGTTTCATGGAGCATTGTGATGAAAGTGATCATGGATCATTGTGATTACAAGTGTCCTGGAACCTTGTGATGACACGGTTCATGGAGCATTGTGATGACAAGGACCATGGCAAATTGTGATGACATCTGTCATGGGGCATTGTGATGACAGTGGTCATCTAGAATTGTGATGAAAGGTATCATGGAGCACTGTGATGACACGGGCCATGGAACAATGTGATGAGAAAGGCCATGGAGCATTGTGATGACAAGTGTCATGGGGCATTTTGATGACATTGGCATGGAGCAGTATGATGACAAGAGTTCTGGAGCATTTTGATGACAAGGGCATGGAGCATTGTGATGACAGTGCCCATGGAGCATTGTGATGAAAAGGGCAGGGGACATTGTGATGACTGGGTTCATGGAGCATTGTGATGAAAGGGGCCATGGAGCATTGAGATGACAGGCGTCTTGAGGTATGGTGATGACAGTGGTCATGGAGCAGTGTGATGAAAGAGATCATGGAGCAATATGATAACAGGGGCCATGGAGCATTGTGATGACAGGTGTATTGGAGCCTTGTGATGAAAATAGTCATGGATCATTGTGATGACATGTGTCCTGGAACACAGTGATGACACAGTTCATCGAGTATTGTGATGAAAAGGGTCATAGCGAATTGTGATGACAGGTGTCATGGGGCATTGTGATGACATTGATCATCTAGAAATAGTGATGAAAGGTATCATAGAGCACTGTGATGACTGGGGGCATGAAGCATTGTTATGGAAATTGATCGGATTATTATGATGACAGCATTAATGTATTATTGTGATGATAGGGATTATGCAGCATTGTGTTGAGAAGGTTATGGAATAATGGGATGACAATGGTCATGGCGCAATGTGATGAAAGTTTTCATGGAACATCGTGATGAAAAGTGCCTGGGAGCATTGTGACGATAAAGGCCATGGAGCATTGTGATGACAGGTGACATGGAGCATTGTAATGAAAGCTTTCATTGTGCACTGTGATGACAAGGGGGATGGAGTATTGTGATGAAACTTGTCCTGGAGCATTGTGATAACAAAAGTCATGGAGCATTGTGATGAGAGGCATCATGGAGCAATGTGAAGAAAGGGGCCATGGAGAATTGTAATGACAATAGAGAAATGTGATGAAAATGGTCAGCGAGCATAGTGATTAAAGTGGTCATTGAGAATTGAGATGAAAAGTGGCATAGAGCATTGTGATGACAAAGGTCATGGATAACTGTGATGACCAGGGTCATGTAGCATTGTGATGACACGTTCATGGAACATTGTGATGACAGAATTCTGGAGCATTGTTATTATAAGGGCTATGGAAGATTGTGATGCCACGGTCATGGAAAAATTTGATGACAAAATTCTGGAGCATTGTGAGGAAAAAGGCATGGAGCATTGTGATTATAGTGGACATGGAGCATTGTGATGACATGGGCAGGGAACACTGTGATGACAGGTGTTATGGAGCAATGTGATGACAAGTGTCCTGGAGCATTGTGATGAGAGGGGCCTTGGAGAATTGTGATGACAGGCGTCATGAGGCATTGAGATGACAGTGTTCATGGAGCATTATGATGAAAGGTGTTATGGAGCACTGTGATTACACGGGCCATGGAGCATTGTGAATACAAAGGCCATGGAGCATTGAGATGACAGTGGTTATGGAGCATTGTGATGAAAGTGGTAATGGATCATTGTGATGACAAGTGTCCTGGGACCCTGTGATGAAAAGGTTCATGGAGCATTGTGGTGACAATTGTCATGGCGAATTTTGATGACAATGTCATGGGGCATTGTGATCGCAGTGGTCAACTAGAAATGTGATTAAAGTTATTGTGGAGCACAGTAATGAGAGGGGCCATGGAGCATTGTGATGACAAGTGTCATGGAGCCTTGTGATGACAGGTGTCATGGAGCATCGTGATGACAAATGCCATGGAGAATTGTGATGAGAGGCGGCATTGGGCATTGTGATGAAAGGGGTCATGGAGTACTGGGATTACAGGGGCCATGGAGCATTGTGATAACAAGTGACATGGAGAATAGTGATGACAGGCATCATAGAGTATTGTGATGACAAGTGCCATTTAGCATTTTGATGACAGGGATCATCAGGCATTGTGTTGTCGGGGGTCACGGAGCATTGTGATGACATGGGCCATGAAGCATTGTAAAGACAAGATTCATGGAGCATTGTGATGACACGTGCATGAAGCATGCTGATGACAACAGAACTGGAGCATTGTGATGACAAGGGCATGGAGCATTGTGATTACAGGAGACATGGAGCATTGTGATGACATTGGCAGGGATCATTGTGATGACAGGGATCATGGAGCATTGTGATGACAAGTGTCATGCAATATTGTGCTGACACAGATCATGGAATATTTTAATGAGAGTGGCCTTGGATCACAGTGATGAGAGACGTCATGGGACATTATGGTGACAGTGGTCAAGGAGCATTGTGATGAAAGTGTTCATGGAGCAACGCGATTATCGGGACAATGTAGCATTGTGAATACAAAGGCCATGGAACATTGAGATAACAGAGTTCATGGAGCATTGTGATGACAAGGGTCTTGGAACCTACTGATGAAACGTTTCATACAACATTGAGATGACAAGGGCCAAGGCGATTTGTGATGACACGTGTCATGGGGCATTGTGATGACATTGGTCATCTTGCATTGTGATGACAGTGGTCATGTAGAATTTTGATGAAAGGTATCATGGAGCACTGTGATGACACAGGCCAAGGAACATTTTGATGACAAGTGTCATTGAGCAATGTGATGACATGGGAATGGAGCATTATGATGACAAGGGTCCTGGAGCATTGTGATGACAACGGCATGGAGCATTGTGATGACAGTTGTCATTGAGCATTGTGATTACAAAGACCATGAGGCATTGTGATGACAGGGACCTTGGAGCACTGTGAAGACAATGGTCATCAAGAATTGTGATGTCAGGTGTCATAGAGCATTGTCATGGGAAAGACCAGGGTGCATGGTGAGGACAGAGGACATGGAATATTGTGATGACAAGACCATGTACCATTGTGATGACAAGGGCAGGGAACCGTGTGGTGACCGGGGTCATGGAGAATTTTGATGACAACTTTCATGGAACGTTGTGATGACATGGGTCATGGAGCATTGAGATGACAGGCGTCTTGAGGTATGGTGATGACAGTGGTCATGGAGCATTGTGATGAAAGAGATCATGGAGCAATATGATAACAGGGGCCATAGAGCATTGTGATGACAGGTGTATTGGAGCATTGTGATGAAAATAGTCATGGATCATTGTGATGACATGTGTCCTGGAACACTATGATGACATGGTTCATCGAGTATTGTGATGACAAGGGTCATAGCGAATTGTGATGACAGGTGTCATGGAGCACTGTGATGACTTGGGGCATGAAGCATTGTTATGAAAATTGTCCTGGACTATTGTGATGACAGCAGTCATGGAGAATTGTGATGACAGGGATTATGGAGCATTGCGTTGACACGGGTACGTACTATTGTGATGACAATGGTCATGGAGCAATGTGATGAAAGTTTTCATGGAACATCGTGATGAAAAGTGCCTGGGAGCATTGTGATGAGCAAGGCCATGGAGCATTGTGATGACAAGTGTCATAAAGCATTGTAATGACAGGTTTCATTGTGCACTGTGATGACAAGGGGGATGGAGTATTGTGATGAAACTGGTCCTGGAGCATTCTGATAAAAAAAGCCATGGAGCACTGTGATGACAGACATCATGGAGCATTGTGAAGAAAGGGGCCACTGGGAATTTTAATGAGAATAGAGAAATGTGATGAAAATGGTCAGCGAGCATAGTGATTAAAGTGGTCATTGAGAATTGTGATGAAAAGTGGCATAGAGCATTGTGATGACAAAGTCATGGAGAACTGTGATGACCAGGGACATGTAGCATTGTGATGACAAGTTCATGGAACATTGTGATGACAAGAATTCTGGAGCGTTGTGATGACAAGGGCCATGTAGCATTGTGATGCCACGGTCATGGAATATTGTGATGACAAATTCTGGAGCATTGTGAGGAAAAAGGCATGGAGCATTGTGATTATAGGGGACATGGAGCATTGTGATGACAGGTGTCATGGAGCATCGTGATGACAAATGCCAGGGAGAATTGTGATGAGAGGTGGCATTGGGCATTTTGATGAAAGGGGTCATGGAGTACTGGGATTACAGGGGCCATGGAGCATTGTGATAACAAGTGACATGGAGAATAGTGATGACAGGCATCATAGAGCATTGTGATGACAAGTGCCATTTAGCATTTTGATGACAGGTGTCATCAGGCATTGTGTATGGGGGTCACGGAGCATTGTGATGACAAATGCCATAGAGCATTGTCATGACAGGGGACATGGAACATTGTGATGACATGGGCCATGGAGCATTGTGAAGACAAGATTCATGGAGCATTGTGATGACACGGGCCTGAAGCATGGTGATGACAACAGCCCTGGAGCATTGTGATGACAAGGGCATGGAGCATTGTGATTACAGGAGACATGGAGCATTGTGATGACATTGGCAGGCATCACTGTGATTACAGGGATCATGGAGCATTGTGATGAAAACGGCAGGGAACATTGTTATGACTGTGTTCATGGAGCACTGTGATGAAAGGGGCCATGGAGCATTGAGATGACAGGCGTCTTGAGGTATGGTGATGACAGTGCTCATGGAGCATTGTGATGAAAGGGTCATGGAGCAATATGATAACAGGGGCCATGGAGCCTTTTAATTACAGGTGTATTGGAGCATTGTGATGAAAATAGTCATGGATCATTGTGATGACATGTGTCCTGGAACACTGTGATGACACGGTTCATCGAGTATTGTGATGACAAGGGCCATAGCGAATTGTGATGACAGGTGTCATGGGGCATTGTGATGACATTGATCATCTAGGAATTGTGATGAAAGGTATCATGGAGCACTGTGATGAATGGGGGCATGAAGCATTGTTATGAAAATTGTCCTGGATTATTGTGATGACAGCAGTCATGGAGAATTGTGATGACAGGGGTTATGCAGCATTGTGTTGACAAGTGTATGGACTATTGTGATGACAATGGTCATGGAGTAATGTGATGAAAGTTTTCATGGAATATCGTGATAAAAACTGCCTGGGAGCATTGTGACGATAAAGGCCATGGAGCATTGTGATGACAAGTGACATGGAGCATTGTAATGAAAGCTTTCCTTGTGCACTGTGATGACGAGGGGATGGAGTATTGTGATGAAACTGGTCCAGGAGCATTGTGATAACAAAAGCCATGGAGCATTGTGATGACAGGCATCATGGAGCATTGTGAAGAGAGGGGCCATGGGGAATTGTAATGACAATAAAGAAATGTGATGAAAATGGTCAGCGAGCATAGTGATTAAAGTGGTCATTGAGAATTGTGATGAAAAGTGACATGTAGCATTGTGATGACAAATGTCATGGAGAACTGTGTTAACAAGGGTCATGTAGCATTGTGATGCCACGGTCATGGAACATTGTGATGACAAGAATTCTGGAGCATTGTGAGGAAAAAGGCATGGAGCATTGTTGTTATAAGGGACATGGAGCATTGTGATGACATGGGCAGTGAACACTGTGATGACAGGTGTTATGGAGCAATGGGATGACAAATATCAAGGAGCATTGTGATGAGAGGGGCCTTGCAGAATTGTGATGACAGGCGTCATGAAGAATTGAGATGGCAGTGGTCATGGAGCATTATGATGAAAGTTGTTATGGAGTACTGTGATTACAGGGGCCATGGAGAATTGTGAATACAAAGGCCATGGGGCATTGAGATGACAGTGGTTATGGAGCGTTGTGATGAAACTGGTAATGGATCATTGTGATGACAAGAGTCCTGGGACCCTGTGATGACATGGTTCATGGAGCATTGTGATGACAATGGTCATGGCGAATTGTGATGACAATGTCATGGGGCATTGTGATGGCAGTGGTCATCTAGTACTGTGATTCAAGTTATTATGGAGCACAGTAATGAGAGGGGCCATGGAGCATTGTAATGACAATTGTCATGGAGCATTGTGATGACAGGTGTCATGGAGCATCGTGATGACAAATGCCATGGAGAATTGTGATGAGAGGAGGCATTGGGCATTGTGATGAAAGGGGACATAGAGTACTGGGATTACAGGGGCCATGGAGCATTGTGATAACAAGTGACATGGAGAATAGTGATGACAGGCATCATAGAGCATTGTGATGACAAGGGCCATTTAGCATTTTGATGACAGGGGTCATCAGGCATTGTGTTGCCGGGGGTCACGGTCCATTGTGAGGAGAAAGGCCATAGAGTGTTGTGATGACATGGACCATGGAGCATTGTGATTACATTGGCAGGGATCATTGTGATGACAGGGATCATGGAGCATTGTGATGACAAGTGTAATGCAATATTGTGCTGACACAGATCATGGAGCATTTTGATGAGAGTGGCCTTGGAGCACAGTGATGAGAGACGTCATGGGGCATTTGGTTGACAGTGGTCAAGGAGCATTGTGAGGAAAGTGTTCATGGAGCAACGCGATTATCGGGACAATGGAGCATTGTGAATACAAAGGCCATGGAACATTGAGATAACAGAGTTCATGGAGCATTGTGATGACAAGGGTCTTGGAACCTACTGATGAAACGTTTCATACAACATTGAGATGACAAGGGCCAAGGCGATTTGTGATGACACGTGTCATGGGGCATTGTGATGACATTGGTCATCTTGCATTGTGATGACAGTGGTCATGTAGAATTTTGATGAAAGGTATCATGGAGCACTGTGATGACACAGGCCAAGGAACATTTTGATGACAAGTGTCATTGAGCAATGTGATGACATGGGAATGGAGCATTATGATGACAAGGGTCCTGGAGCATTGTGATGACAACGGCATGGAGCATTGTGATGACAGTTGTCATTGAGCATTGTGATTACAAAGACCATGAGGCATTGTGATGACAGGGACCTTGGAGCACTGTGAAGACAATGGTCATCAAGAATTGTGATGTCAGGTGTCATAGAGCATTGTCATGGGAAAGACCAGGGTGCATGGTGAGGACAGAGGACATGGAATATTGTGATGACAAGACCATGTACCATTGTGATGACAAGGGCAGGGAACCGTGTGGTGACCGGGGTCATGGAGAATTTTGATGACAACTTTCATGGAACGTTGTGATGACATGGGTCATGGAGCATTGAGATGACAGGCGTCTTGAGGTATGGTGATGACAGTGGTCATGGAGCATTGTGATGAAAGAGATCATGGAGCAATATGATAACAGGGGCCATAGAGCATTGTGATGACAGGTGTATTGGAGCATTGTGATGAAAATAGTCATGGATCATTGTGATGACATGTGTCCTGGAACACTATGATGACATGGTTCATCGAGTATTGTGATGACAAGGGTCATAGCGAATTGTGATGACAGGTGTCATGGAGCACTGTGATGACTTGGGGCATGAAGCATTGTTATGAAAATTGTCCTGGACTATTGTGATGACAGCAGTCATGGAGAATTGTGATGACAGGGATTATGGAGCATTGCGTTGACACGGGTACGTACTATTGTGATGACAATGGTCATGGAGCAATGTGATGAAAGTTTTCATGGAACATCGTGATGAAAAGTGCCTGGGAGCATTGTGATGAGCAAGGCCATGGAGCATTGTGATGACAAGTGTCATAAAGCATTGTAATTACAGGTTTCATTGTGCACTGTGATGACAAGGGGGATGGAGTATTGTGATGAAACTGGTCCTGGAGCATTCTGATAAAAAAAGCCATGGAGCACTGTGATGACAGACATCATGGAGCATTGTGAAGAAAGGGGCCACTGGGAATTTTAATGAGAATAGAGAAATGTGATGAAAATGGTCAGCGAGCATAGTGATTAAAGTGGTCATTGAGAATTGTGATGAAAAGTGGCATAGAGCATTGTGATGACAAAGTCATGGAGAACTGTGATGACCAGGGACATGTAGCATTGTGATGACAAGTTCATGGAACATTGTGATGACAAGAATTCTGGAGCGTTGTGATGACAAGGGCCATGTAGCATTGTGATGCCACGGTCATGGAATATTGTGATGACAAATTCTGGAGCATTGTGAGGAAAAAGGCATGGAGCATTGTGATTATAGGGGACATGGAGCATTGTGATGACAGGTGTCATGGAGCATCGTGATGACAAATGCCAGGGAGAATTGTGATGAGAGGTGGCATTGGGCATTTTGATGAAAGGGGTCATGGAGTACTGGGATTACAGGGGCCATGGAGCATTGTGATAACAAGTGACATGGAGAATAGTGATGACAGGCATCATAGAGCATTGTGATGACAAGTGCCATTTAGCATTTTGATGACAGGTGTCATCAGGCATTGTGTATGGGGGTCACGGAGCATTGTGATGACAAATGCCATAGAGCATTGTCATGACAGGGGACATGGAACATTGTGATGACATGGGCCATGGAGCATTGTGAAGACAAGATTCATGGAGCATTGTGATGACACGGGCCTGAAGCATGGTGATGACAACAGCCCTGGAGCATTGTGATGACAAGGGCATGGAGCATTGTGATTACAGGAGACATGGAGCATTGTGATGACATTGGCAGGCATCACTGTGATTACAGGGATCATGGAGCATTGTGATGAAAACGGCAGGGAACATTGTTATGACTGTGTTCATGGAGCACTGTGATGAAAGGGGCCATGGAGCATTGAGATGACAGGCGTCTTGAGGTATGGTGATGACAGTGCTCATGGAGCATTGTGATGAAAGGGTCATGGAGCAATATGATAACAGGGGCCATGGAGCCTTTTAATTACAGGTGTATTGGAGCATTGTGATGAAAATAGTCATGGATCATTGTGATGACATGTGTCCTGGAACACTGTGATGACACGGTTCATCGAGTATTGTGATGACAAGGGCCATAGCGAATTGTGATGACAGGTGTCATGGGGCATTGTGATGACATTGATCATCTAGGAATTGTGATGAAAGGTATCATGGAGCACTGTGATGAATGGGGGCATGAAGCATTGTTATGAAAATTGTCCTGGATTATTGTGATGACAGCAGTCATGGAGAATTGTGATGACAGGGGTTATGCAGCATTGTGTTGACAAGTGTATGGACTATTGTGATGACAATGGTCATGGAGTAATGTGATGAAAGTTTTCATGGAATATCGTGATAAAAACTGCCTGGGAGCATTGTGACGATAAAGGCCATGGAGCATTGTGATGACAAGTGACATGGAGCATTGTAATGAAAGCTTTCCTTGTGCACTGTGATGACGAGGGGATGGAGTATTGTGATGAAACTGGTCCAGGAGCATTGTGATAACAAAAGCCATGGAGCATTGTGATGACAGGCATCATGGAGCATTGTGAAGAGAGGGGCCATGGGGAATTGTAATGACAATAAAGAAATGTGATGAAAATGGTCAGCGAGCATAGTGATTAAAGTGGTCATTGAGAATTGTGATGAAAAGTGACATGTAGCATTGTGATGACAAATGTCATGGAGAACTGTGTTAACAAGGGTCATGTAGCATTGTGATGCCACGGTCATGGAACATTGTGATGACAAGAATTCTGGAGCATTGTGAGGAAAAAGGCATGGAGCATTGTGGTTATAAGGGACATGGAGCATTGTGATGACATGGGCAGTGAACACTGTGATGACAGGTGTTATGGAGCAATGGGATGACAAATATCAAGGAGCATTGTGATGAGAGGGGCCTTGCAGAATTGTGATGACAGGCGTCATGAAGAATTGAGATGGCAGTGGTCATGGAGCATTATGATGAAAGTTGTTATGGAGTACTGTGATTACAGGGGCCATGGAGAATTGTGAATACAAAGGCCATGGGGCATTGAGATGACAGTGGTTATGGAGCGTTGTGATGAAACTGGTAATGGATCATTGTGATGACAAGAGTCCTGGGACCCTGTGATGACATGGTTCATGGAGCATTGTGATGACAATGGTCATGGCGAATTGTGATGACAATGTCATGGGGCATTGTGATGGCAGTGGTCATCTAGTACTGTGATTCAAGTTATTATGGAGCACAGTAATGAGAGGGGCCATGGAGCATTGTAATGACAATTGTCATGGAGCATTGTGATGACAGGTGTCATGGAGCATCGTGATGACAAATGCCATGGAGAATTGTGATGAGAGGAGGCATTGGGCATTGTGATGAAAGGGGACATAGAGTACTGGGATTACAGGGGCCATGGAGCATTGTGATAACAAGTGACATGGAGAATAGTGATGACAGGCATCATAGAGCATTGTGATGACAAGGGCCATTTAGCATTTTGATGACAGGGGTCATCAGGCATTGTGTTGCCGGGGGTCACGGTCCATTGTGAGGAGAAAGGCCATAGAGTGTTGTGATGACATGGACCATGGAGCATTGTGATTACATTGGCAGGGATCATTGTGATGACAGGGATCATGGAGCATTGTGATGACAAGTGTCATGCAATATTGTGCTGACACAGATCATGGAGCATTTTGATGAGAGTGGCCTTGGAGCACAGTGATGAGAGACGTCATGGGGCATTTGGTTGACAGTGGTCAAGGAGCATTGTGAGGAAAGTGTTCATGGAGCAACGCGATTATCGGGACAATGGAGCATTGTGAATACAAAGGCCATGGAACATTGAGATAACAGAGTTCATGGAGCATTGTGATGACAAGGGTCTTCGAACTTACTGATTACACGTTTCATACAGCATTGAGATGACAAGGGCCAAGGCGAATTGTGATGACAGGTGTCATGGGGCATTGTGATGACTTTGGTCATCTTGCATTGTGATGAGAGTGGTCATGTAGAATTTTGATTAAAGGTATCATGGAGCACTGTGATGACAAAGGCCAAGGTACATTTTGATGACAAGTGTCATTGAGCAATGTGATGACACGGGAATGGAGCATTATGATGACAAGTGTTCTGGAGCATTGTGATGACAAGGGCATGGAGCATTGTGATTACAGGGGCCATGGAGCATTTTGATGACAACGGCATGGGACATTGTGATGACAGCGGTTATTGAGCATTGTGATTACAAAGACCATGAGGCATTGTGTTGACAGGGGCCTTGGAGCATTGTGATGACAATGGTCATCAAGCATTTTGATGACAGGGGTCATAGAGCATTGTGATGAGAAAGACCATGGAGCATGGTGATGACAGAGGCCATGGAACATTGTGGTGACAAGGCCATGTACCGTTGTGATGACAAGGGCAGGGAACCTTGTGCTGACCGGGGTCATGGAGCGTTTTGATAACAACTTTCATGGAACTTTGTGATGACAGGGGTCATGGAGCATTGTGTTGAAAGGGAACATGGAGCAGTGTGATTACAAGGTCCATGGACCATTTTGAATACATAGGCCATGGAACAATGTGATGACAGGGGTCATGTAGCATTGTGATGAAAGGGTCATGGAGCATTGTGATTACAGGGGTTATGGGGCACTGTGATGACAAGGGGCATGGAGCATTGTGATGAAAATTGTCCTGGAGCATTGTGATGACAGCGCTCACAGAGAATTGGGATGAAATGTATCATTCAGCATTGTGATGACAACGGTCATGGATCATTTTGATGACAGGGGTCATGGAACATTGTGATAAGAATGTTCATAAAGCATTTTGATGACAGGTGTCATGGAGCATTGTGTTGATATGGGCATGGAGCATTTTAATGATAGGATATCTGGAGCATTGTGATGAAAAGGGGATGAGCATTTTGATGACAGGGTCCAAGGAGCATTGTGCTGACAATGGCATGGAGCATTGTGCTGAAAAGCGTACTGGAGCCCCGTGAGGAAAGGAATCATGGATCATTGTGATGACAGGTGTCATGGAGCTTAGTGATGACAAGGGTCATGGAGCATTGTGATGACATGGTCAAGGAACATTGCGATGACAAGAATTCTGGCGCATTGTGATGAAAGCTGACAAGGAGCATTGTGATGATATGGGCAGAGAACTTTGTGATGACAGGGGTCATGGAGCATTGTGATGAAAAGTGTCATGGAACATTGTACTGACAGGGATCATTGAGCTTTTTGGTAAGAGAGGCCTTGGAGATTTGTGGTGGCAGGCGTCATGGGGCATTGTGATGACAGCCGTCTTGGAGCATTGTGATGTAAT
Organism: Balaenoptera physalus; assembly: GCF_965194825.1. Lineage (NCBI taxonomy): Eukaryota > Metazoa > Chordata > Mammalia > Artiodactyla > Balaenopteridae > Balaenoptera > Balaenoptera physalus. The sequence continues at coordinate 190,213 of NW_028126039.1, forward strand.
GGGTCATGGAGCACTGTGATTACAGGGGTCATGGAGCATTGTGAATACAAAGGCTACGGAACATTGAGAAGACAGGGTTCATGGAGCATTGTGATGAAAGTGATCATGGATTATTGTGATGACAAGTGTCCTGGAACCTTATGATGACACGGTTCATGGAGCATTGTGAAGACAAGGACCATGGCGAATTGTAATGACATCTGTCATGGGGCATTGTGATGACAGTGGTCATCTAGAATTGTGATGAAAGGTATCATGGAGCACTGTGATGACAGGGGCCATGGAACATTGTGATGACAAAGCCCATGGAGCATTGTGAAGACAAGTGTCATGGGGCATTTTGATGACATTGGCATGGAGCATTATGATGACAAGAGTTCTGGAGCATTTTGATGACAAGGGCATGGAGCACTGTGATGACAGGGGCCATGGAACATTGTGATGGCAAAGGCCATGATGCATTTTGATGACAAGTGCCATGGGACATTTTGATGACATTGGCATGGAGCATTATGATGACAAGAATCCTGGAGTATTTTGATGACAAGGGCATGGAGCACTGTGATGACAGCGGCCATGGAGTTTTGTGATGGCAAAGGCCATGGATCATTGTGATGACAAGTTTAGTGGGATATTTCGATGACATTGGCATGGAGCATTATGATGACAAGAGTTCTGGAGCATTTTGATGACAAGGGCATGGAGCATTTTGATGACAGGGGCCATGGAACACTGTGATGAAAAGGGCCATGGAGCATTGAGATGACAGGTGTCTTGAGGTGCGGTGATGACAGTGGTCATGGAGCATTGTGATGAAAGAGATCATGGAGCAATATGATAACAGGGGCCATGGAGCATTGTGATGACAGGTGTCATGGGGCATTGTGATGACTTTGGTCATCTTGCATTGTGATGAGAGTGGTCATGTAGAATTTTGATTAAAGGTATCATGGAGCACTGTGATGACAAAGGCCAAGGTACATTTTGATGACAAGTGTCATTGAGCAATGTGATGACACGGGAATGGAGCATTATGATGACAAGTGTTCTGGAGCATTGTGATGACAAGGGCATGGAGCATTGTGATTACAGGGGCCATGGAGCATTTTGATGACAACGGCATGGGACATTGTGATGACAGCGGTTATTGAGCATTGTGATTACAAAGACCATGAGGCATTGTGTTGACAGGGGCCTTGGAGCATTGTGATGACAATGGTCATCAAGCATTTTGATGACAGGGGTCATAGAGCATTGTGATGAGAAAGACCATGGAGCATGGTGATGACAGAGGCCATGGAACATTGTGGTGACAAGGCCATGTACCGTTGTGATGACAAGGGCAGGGAACCTTGTGCTGACCGGGGTCATGGTGCGTTTTGATAACAACTTTCATGGAACTTTGTGATGACAGGGGTCATGGAGCATTGTGTTGAAAGGGAACATGGAGCAGTGTGATTACAAGGTCCATGGACCATTGTGAATACATAGGCCATGGAACAATGTGATGACAGGGGTCATGTAGCATTGTGATGAAAGGGTCATGGAGCATTGTGATTACAGGGGTTATGGGGCACTGTGATGACAAGGGGCATGGAGCATTGTGATGAAAATTGTCCTGGAGCATTGTGATGACAGCGCTCACAGAGAATTGGGATGAAATGTATCATTCAGCATTGTGATGACAACGGTCATGGATCATTTTGATGACAGGGGTCATGGAACATTGTGATAAGAATGTTCATAAAGCATTTTGATGACAGGTGTCATGGAGCATTGTGTTGATATGGGCATGGAGCATTTTAATGATAGGATATCTGGAGCATTGTGATGAAAAAGGGATGAGCATTTTGATGACAGGGTCCAAGGAGCATTGTGCTGACAATGGCATGGAGCATTGTGCTGAAAAGCGTACTGGAGCCCCGTGAGGAAAGGAATCATGGATCATTGTGATGACAGGTGTCATGGAGCTTAGTGATGACAAGGGTCATGGAGCATTGTGATGACATGGTCAAGGAACATTGCGATGACAAGAATTCTGGCGCATTGTGATGAAAGCTGACAAGGAGCATTGTGATGATATGGGCAGAGAACTTTGTGATGACAGGGGTCATGGAGCATTGTGATGAAAAGTGTCATGGAACATTGTACTGACAGGGATCATTGAGCTTTTTGGTAAGAGAGGCCTTGGAGATTTGTGGTGGTAGGCGTCATGGGGCATTGTGATGACAGCCGTCTTGGAGCATTGTGATGTAATGGGTCATGGAGCACTGTGATTACAGGGGCCATGGAGCATTGTGAATACAAAGGCCATGGGGCATTGAGATGACAGTGGTCATGGAGCATTGTGATGAAAGTGGTAATGGATCATTGTGATGACAAGTGTCCTGGGACCCTGTGATGACATGGTTCATGGAGCATTGTGATGACAATGGTCATGGCGAATTGTGATGACAATGTTATGGGGCATTGTGATGGCACTGGTCATCTAGAAATGTGATTCAAGTTATTATGGAGCACAGTAATGAGAGGGGCCATGGAGCATTGTGATGACAAGTGTCATGGAGCATTGTGATGACAGGTGTCATGGAGCATCGTGATGACAAATGCCATGGAGAATTGTGATGAGAGGTGGCATTGGGCATTGTGATGAAAGGGGTCATGGAGTACTGGGATTACAGGGGGCATGGAGCATTGTGAAAACAAGTGACATGGTGAATAGTGATGACAGGCTTCATATAGCATTGTGATGACAAGTGCCATTTAGCATTTTGATGTCAGGGTTCATCAGGCATTGTGTTGACGGGGGTCACGTGTCATTGTGATGACAAAGGCCATAGAGCATTGTGATCACAGGGGTCATGGAGCATTGTGATGACACGGGCATGAAGCATGGTGATGACAACAGACCTGGAGCATTGTGATGACAACGGCATGGAGCATTGTGATTACAGGAGACATGAAGCATTGTGATGACATTGGCAGGGATCATTGTGAGGACAAGGATCATGGAGCATTGTGATGACAAGTGTCATGCAATATTGTGCTGACACAGATCATGGAGCATTTTGATGAGAGTGGCCTTGGAGCACAGTGATGAGAGACGACATGAGGCATTATGGTGACAGTGGTCAAGGAGCATTGTGATGAAAGTGTTCATGGAGCAACGCAATTATCGGGGCAATTGAGCATTGTGAATACAAAGGCCATGGAATATTGAGATAACAGAGTTCATGGAATATTGTTATGACAAGGGTCTTGGAACCTACTGATGACACGTTTCATACAGCATTGAGATGACAAGGGCCATGGCGAATTGTTATGACATCTGTCATGGGGCATTGTGATGCCATTTGTCATCTTGCATTGTGATGACAGTGGTCATGTGAAATTTTGATTAAAAGTATCCTGGAGCACTGTGATGACAAAGGCCAAGGAACATTTTGATGACAAGTGTCATTCAGCAATGTGATGACACGGGAATGGAGCATTATGATGACAAGTGTTGTGGAGTATTGTGATGACAAGGGCATGGAGCATTATGATTACAGGGGCCATGGAGCATTGTGATGACAACGGCATGGAGCATTGTGATGACAGTGGTCATTGAGCATTGTGATTACAAAGACCATGAGGCATTGTGATGACAGGGGCCTTGGAGCATTGTGATGACAATGGTCATCAAGCATTGTGATGAGAGGTGTCATAGAGCATTGTGATGAGAAAGACCATGGAGCATGGTGATGACAGAGGCCATGGAACATTGTGATGACCAGACCATGTACCATTGTGATGACAAGGGCAGGGAACTTTGTGGTGACCGGGGTCATGGAGCATTTTGATGACAACTTTCATGGAACGTTGTGATGACAGGTGTCATGGAGCATTGTGTTGAAAAGGAACATGGAGCAGTGTGATTACAGGATCCATGGAACATTGTGAATACATAGGCCATGGAACAATGTGATGACAGGTGTCATGTAGCATTGTGATGATAGGTGTCATGGAGCATTGTGATGAAAAGGGTCATGGAACATTATACTGACAGGGATCATGGAACTTTTTTGTAAGAGAGGCCTTGGAGATTTGTGGTGGCAGGCATCATGGGGCATTGTGATGAGAGCGGTCTTGGAGCATTGTGATGAAAGGGGTCATGGAGCACTGTGATTACAGGGGCCATGGAGCATTGTGAATACAAAGGCTATGGAGCATTGAGATGACAGGTTTCATGGAGCATTGTGATGAAAGTGATCATGGATCATTGTGATTACAAGTGTCCTGGAACCTTGTGATGACACGGTTCATGGAGCATTGTGATGACAAGGACCATGGCAAATTGTGATGACATCTGTCATGGGGCATTGTGATGACAGTGGTCATCTAGAATTGTGATGAAAGGTATCATGGAGCACTGTGATGACACGGGCCATGGAACAATGTGATGAGAAAGGCCATGGAGCATTGTGATGACAAGTGTCATGGGGCATTTTGATGACATTGGCATGGAGCATTATGATGACAAGAGATCTGGAGCATTTTGAGGACAAGGGCATGGAGCATTCTGATTACAGGGGCCATGGAACACTGTTATGGCAAAGGCCATGGAGCATTGTGATGACAAGTGTCATGGGACATTTTGATGACATTGGCATGGAGCAGTATGATGACAAGAGTTCTGGAGCATTTTGATGACAAGGGCATGGAGCATTGTGATGACAGTGCCCATGGAGCATTGTGATGAAAAGGGCAGGGGACATTGTGATGACTGGGTTCATGGAGCATTGTGATGAAAGGGGCCATGGAGCATTGAGATGACAGGCGTCTTGAGGTATGGTGATGACAGTGGTCATGGAGCAGTGTGATGAAAGAGATCATGGAGCAATATGATAACAGGGGCCATGGAGCATTGTGATGACAGGTGTATTGGAGCCTTGTGATGAAAATAGTCATGGATCATTGTGATGACATGTGTCCTGGAACACTGTGATGACACGGTTCATCGAGTATTGTGATGAAAAGGGTCATAGCGAATTGTGATGACAGGTGTCATGGGGCATTGTGATGACATTGATCATCTAGAAATAGTGATGAAAGGTATCATAGAGCACTGTGATGACTGGGGGCATGAAGCATTGTTATGGAAATTGATCGGATTATTATGATGACAGCATTAATGGATTATTGTGATGACAGGGATTATGCAGCATTGTGTTGAGAAGGTTATGGAATAATGGGATGACAATGGTCATGGCGCAATGTGATGAAAGTTTTCATGGAACATCGTGATGAAAAGTGCCTGGGAGCATTGTGACGATAAAGGCCATGGAGCATTGTGATGACAAGTGACATGGAGCATTGTAATGAAAGCTTTCATTGTGCACTGTGATGACAAGGGGGATGGAGTATTGTGATGAAACTTGTCCTGGAGCATTGTGATAACAAAAGCCATGGAGCATTGTGATGAGAGGCATCATGGAGCAATGTGAAGAAAGGGGCCATGGAGAATTGTAATGACAATAGAGAAATGTGATGAAAATGGTCAGCGAGCATAGTGATTAAAGTGGTCATTGAGAATTGAGATGAAAAGTGGCATAGAGCATTGTGATGACAAAGGTCATGGAGAACTGTGATGACCAGGGTCATGTAGCATTGTGATGACACGTTCATGGAACATTGTGATGACAGAATTCTGGAGCATTGTTATTATAAGGGCCATGGAAGATTGTGATGCCACGGTCATGGAAAACTTTGATGACAAAATTCTGGAGCATTGCGAGGAAAAAGGCATGGAGCATTGTGATTATAGTGGACATGGAGCATTGTGATGACATGGGCAGGGAACACTGTGATGACAGGTGTTATGGAGCAATGTGATGACAAGTGTCCTGGAGCATTGTGATGAGAGGGGCCTTGGAGAATTGTGATGACAGGCGTCATGAGGCATTGAGATGACAGTGTTCATGGAGCATTATGATGAAAGGTGTTATGGAGCACTGTGATTACACGGGCCATGGAGCATTGTGAATACAAAGGCCATGGAGCATTGAGATGACAGTGGTTATGGAGCATTGTGAGGAAAGTGGTAATGGATCATTGTGATGACAAGTGTCCTGGGACCCTGTGATGAAAAGTTTCATGGAGCATTGTGGTGACAATTGTCATGGCGAATTTTGATGACAACGTCATGGGGCATTGTGATCGCAGTGGTCAACTAGAAATGTGATTAAAGTTATTGTGGAGCACAGTAATGAGAGGGGCCATGGAGCATTGTGATGACAAGTGTCATGGAGCCTTGTGATGACAGGTGTCATGGAGCATCGTGATGACAAATGCCATGGAGAATTGTGATGAGAGGCGGCATTGGGCATTGTGATGAAAGGGGTCATGGAGTACTGGGATTACAGGGGCCATGGAGCATTGTGATAACAAGTGACATGGAGAATAGTGATGACAGGCATCATAGAGTATTGTGATGACAAGTGCCATTTAGCATTTTGATGACAGGGGTCATCAGGCATTGTGTTGACGGGGGTCACGGAGCATTGTGATGACATGGGCCATGAAGCATTGTAAAGACAAGATTCATGGAGCATTGTGATGACACGTGCATGAAGCATGCTGATGACAACAGAACTGGAGCATTGTGATGACAAGGGCATGGAGCATTGTGATTACAGGAGACATGGAGCATTGTGATGACATTGGCAGGGATCATTGTGATGACAGGGATCATGGAGCATTGTGATGACAAGTGTCATGCAATATTGTGCTGACACAGATCATGGAATATTTTAATGAGAGTGGCCTTGGATCACAGTGATGAGAGACGTCATGGGACATTATGGTGACAGTGGTCAAGGAGCATTGTGATGAAAGTGTTCATGGAGCAACGCGATTATCGGGACAATGTAGCATTGTGAATACAAAGGCCATGGAACATTGAGATAACAGAGTTCATGGAGCATTGTGATGACAAGGGTCTTGGAACCTACTGATGAAACGTTTCATACAACATTGAGATGACAAGGGCCAAGGCGATTTGTGATGACACGTGTCATGGGGCATTGTGATGACATTGGTCATCTTGCATTGTGATGACAGTGGTCATGTAGAATTTTGATGAAAGGTATCATGGAGCACTGTGATGACACAGGCCAAGGAACATTTTGATGACAAGTGTCATTGAGCAATGTGATGACATGGGAATGGAGCATTATGATGACAAGGGTCCTGGAGCATTGTGATGACAACGGCATGGAGCATTGTGATGACAGTTGTCATTGAGCATTGTGATTACAAAGACCATGAGGCATTGTGATGACAGGGACCTTGGAGCACTGTGAAGACAATGGTCATCAAGAATTGTGATGTCAGGTGTCATAGAGCATTGTCATGGGAAAGACCAGGGTGCATGGTGAGGACAGAGGACATGGAATATTGTGATGACAAGACCATGTACCATTGTGATGACAAGGGCAGGGAACCGTGTGGTGACCGGGGTCATGGAGAATTTTGATGACAACTTTCATGGAACGTTGTGATGACATGGGTCATGGAGCATTGAGATGACAGGCGTCTTGAGGTATGGTGATGACAGTGGTCATGGAGCATTGTGATGAAAGAGATCATGGAGCAATATGATAACAGGGGCCATAGAGCATTGTGATGACAGGTGTATTGGAGCATTGTGATGAAAATAGTCATGGATCATTGTGATGACATGTGTCCTGGAACACTATGATGACATGGTTCATCGAGTATTGTGATGACAAGGGTCATAGCGAATTGTGATGACAGGTGTCATGGAGCACTGTGATGACTTGGGGCATGAAGCATTGTTATGAAAATTGTCCTGGACTATTGTGATGACAGCAGTCATGGAGAATTGTGATGACAGGGATTATGGAGCATTGCGTTGACACGGGTACGTACTATTGTGATGACAATGGTCATGGAGCAATGTGATGAAAGTTTTCATGGAACATCGTGATGAAAAGTGCCTGGGAGCATTGTGATGAGCAAGGCCATGGAGCATTGTGATGACAAGTGTCATAAAGCATTGTAATGACAGGTTTCATTGTGCACTGTGATGACAAGGGGGATGGAGTATTGTGATGAAACTGGTCCTGGAGCATTCTGATAAAAAAAGCCATGGAGCACTGTGATGACAGACATCATGGAGCATTGTGAAGAAAGGGGCCACTGGGAATTTTAATGACAATAGAGAAATGTGATGAAAATGGTCAGCGAGCATAGTGATTAAAGTGGTCATTGAGAATTGTGATGAAAAGTGGCATAGAGCATTGTGATGACAAAGTCATGGAGAACTGTGATGACCAGGGACATGTAGCATTGTGATGACAAGTTCATGGAACATTGTGATGACAAGAATTCTGGAGCGTTGTGATGACAAGGGCCATGTAGCATTGTGATGCCACGGTCATGGAATATTGTGATGACAAATTCTGGAGCATTGTGAGGAAAAAGGCATGGAGCATTGTGATTATAGGGGACATGGAGCATTGTGATGACAGGTGTCATGGAGCATCGTGATGACAAATGCCAGGGAGAATTGTGATGAGAGGTGGCATTGGGCATTTTGATGAAAGGGGTCATGGAGTACTGGGATTACAGGGGCCATGGAGCATTGTGATAACAAGTGACATGGAGAATAGTGATGACAGGCATCATAGAGCATTGTGATGACAAGTGCCATTTAGCATTTTGATGACAGGTGTCATCAGGCATTGTGTATGGGGGTCACGGAGCATTGTGATGACAAATGCCATAGAGCATTGTCATGACAGGGGACATGGAACATTGTGATGACATGGGCCATGGAGCATTGTGAAGACAAGATTCATGGAGCATTGTGATGACACGGGCCTGAAGCATGGTGATGACAACAGCCCTGGAGCATTGTGATGACAAGGGCATGGAGCATTGTGATTACAGGAGACATGGAGCATTGTGATGACATTGGCAGGCATCACTGTGATTACAGGGATCATGGAGCATTGTGATGAAAACGGCAGGGAACATTGTTATGACTGTGTTCATGGAGCACTGTGATGAAAGGGGCCATGGAGCATTGAGATGACAGGCGTCTTGAGGTATGGTGATGACAGTGCTCATGGAGCATTGTGATGAAAGGGTCATGGAGCAATATGATAACAGGGGCCATGGAGCCTTTTAATTACAGGTGTATTGGAGCATTGTGATGAAAATAGTCATGGATCATTGTGATGACATGTGTCCTGGAACACTGTGATGACACGGTTCATCGAGTATTGTGATGACAAGGGCCATAGCGAATTGTGATGACAGGTGTCATGGGGCATTGTGATGACATTGATCATCTAGGAATTGTGATGAAAGGTATCATGGAGCACTGTGATGAATGGGGGCATGAAGCATTGTTATGAAAATTGTCCTGGATTATTGTGATGACAGCAGTCATGGAGAATTGTGATGACAGGGGTTATGCAGCATTGTGTTGACAAGTGTATGGACTATTGTGATGACAATGGTCATGGAGTAATGTGATGAAAGTTTTCATGGAATATCGTGATAAAAACTGCCTGGGAGCATTGTGACGATAAAGGCCATGGAGCATTGTGATGACAAGTGACATGGAGCATTGTAATGAAAGCTTTCCTTGTGCACTGTGATGACGAGGGGATGGAGTATTGTGATGAAACTGGTCCAGGAGCATTGTGATAACAAAAGCCATGGAGCATTGTGATGACAGGCATCATGGAGCATTGTGAAGAGAGGGGCCATGGGGAATTGTAATGACAATAAAGAAATGTGATGAAAATGGTCAGCGAGCATAGTGATTAAAGTGGTCATTGAGAATTGTGATGAAAAGTGACATGTAGCATTGTGATGACAAATGTCATGGAGAACTGTGTTAACAAGGGTCATGTAGCATTGTGATGCCACGGTCATGGAACATTGTGATGACAAGAATTCTGGAGCATTGTGAGGAAAAAGGCATGGAGCATTGTTGTTATAAGGGACATGGAGCATTGTGATGACATGGGCAGTGAACACTGTGATGACAGGTGTTATGGAGCAATGGGATGACAAATATCAAGGAGCATTGTGATGAGAGGGGCCTTGCAGAATTGTGATGACAGGCGTCATGAAGAATTGAGATGGCAGTGGTCATGGAGCATTATGATGAAAGTTGTTATGGAGTACTGTGATTACAGGGGCCATGGAGAATTGTGAATACAAAGGCCATGGGGCATTGAGATGACAGTGGTTATGGAGCGTTGTGATGAAACTGGTAATGGATCATTGTGATGACAAGAGTCCTGGGACCCTGTGATGACATGGTTCATGGAGCATTGTGATGACAATGGTCATGGCGAATTGTGATGACAATGTCATGGGGCATTGTGATGGCAGTGGTCATCTAGTACTGTGATTCAAGTTATTATGGAGCACAGTAATGAGAGGGGCCATGGAGCATTGTAATGACAATTGTCATGGAGCATTGTGATGACAGGTGTCATGGAGCATCGTGATGACAAATGCCATGGAGAATTGTGATGAGAGGAGGCATTGGGCATTGTGATGAAAGGGGACATAGAGTACTGGGATTACAGGGGCCATGGAGCATTGTGATAACAAGTGACATGGAGAATAGTGATGACAGGCATCATAGAGCATTGTGATGACAAGGGCCATTTAGCATTTTGATGACAGGGGTCATCAGGCATTGTGTTGCCGGGGGTCACGGTCCATTGTGAGGAGAAAGGCCATAGAGTGTTGTGATGACATGGACCATGGAGCATTGTGATTACATTGGCAGGGATCATTGTGATGACAGGGATCATGGAGCATTGTGATGACAAGTGTAATGCAATATTGTGCTGACACAGATCATGGAGCATTTTGATGAGAGTGGCCTTGGAGCACAGTGATGAGAGACGTCATGGGGCATTTGGTTGACAGTGGTCAAGGAGCATTGTGAGGAAAGTGTTCATGGAGCAACGCGATTATCGGGACAATGGAGCATTGTGAATACAAAGGCCATGGAACATTGAGATAACAGAGTTCATGGAGCATTGTGATGACAAGGGTCTTGGAACCTACTGATGAAACGTTTCATACAACATTGAGATGACAAGGGCCAAGGCGATTTGTGATGACACGTGTCATGGGGCATTGTGATGACATTGGTCATCTTGCATTGTGATGACAGTGGTCATGTAGAATTTTGATGAAAGGTATCATGGAGCACTGTGATGACACAGGCCAAGGAACATTTTGATGACAAGTGTCATTGAGCAATGTGATGACATGGGAATGGAGCATTATGATGACAAGGGTCCTGGAGCATTGTGATGACAACGGCATGGAGCATTGTGATGACAGTTGTCATTGAGCATTGTGATTACAAAGACCATGAGGCATTGTGATGACAGGGACCTTGGAGCACTGTGAAGACAATGGTCATCAAGAATTGTGATGTCAGGTGTCATAGAGCATTGTCATGGGAAAGACCAGGGTGCATGGTGAGGACAGAGGACATGGAATATTGTGATGACAAGACCATGTACCATTGTGATGACAAGGGCAGGGAACCGTGTGGTGACCGGGGTCATGGAGAATTTTGATGACAACTTTCATGGAACGTTGTGATGACATGGGTCATGGAGCATTGAGATGACAGGCGTCTTGAGGTATGGTGATGACAGTGGTCATGGAGCATTGTGATGAAAGAGATCATGGAGCAATATGATAACAGGGGCCATAGAGCATTGTGATGACAGGTGTATTGGAGCATTGTGATGAAAATAGTCATGGATCATTGTGATGACATGTGTCCTGGAACACTATGATGACATGGTTCATCGAGTATTGTGATGACAAGGGTCATAGCGAATTGTGATGACAGGTGTCATGGAGCACTGTGATGACTTGGGGCATGAAGCATTGTTATGAAAATTGTCCTGGACTATTGTGATGACAGCAGTCATGGAGAATTGTGATGACAGGGATTATGGAGCATTGCGTTGACACGGGTACGTACTATTGTGATGACAATGGTCATGGAGCAATGTGATGAAAGTTTTCATGGAACATCGTGATGAAAAGTGCCTGGGAGCATTGTGATGAGCAAGGCCATGGAGCATTGTGATGACAAGTGTCATAAAGCATTGTAATGACAGGTTTCATTGTGCACTGTGATGACAAGGGGGATGGAGTATTGTGATGAAACTGGTCCTGGAGCATTCTGATAAAAAAAGCCATGGAGCACTGTGATGACAGACATCATGGAGCATTGTGAAGAAAGGGGCCACTGGGAATTTTAATGAGAATAGAGAAATGTGATGAAAATGGTCAGCGAGCATAGTGATTAAAGTGGTCATTGAGAATTGTGATGAAAAGTGGCATAGAGCATTGTGATGACAAAGTCATGGAGAACTGTGATGACCAGGGACATGTAGCATTGTGATGACAAGTTCATGGAACATTGTGATGACAAGAATTCTGGAGCGTTGTGATGACAAGGGCCATGTAGCATTGTGATGCCACGGTCATGGAATATTGTGATGACAAATTCTGGAGCATTGTGAGGAAAAAGGCATGGAGCATTGTGATTATAGGGGACATGGAGCATTGTGATGACAGGTGTCATGGAGCATCGTGATGACAAATGCCAGGGAGAATTGTGATGAGAGGTGGCATTGGGCATTTTGATGAAAGGGGTCATGGAGTACTGGGATTACAGGGGCCATGGAGCATTGTGATAACAAGTGACATGGAGAATAGTGATGACAGGCATCATAGAGCATTGTGATGACAAGTGCCATTTAGCATTTTGATGACAGGTGTCATCAGGCATTGTGTATGGGGGTCACGGAGCATTGTGATGACAAATGCCATAGAGCATTGTCATGACAGGGGACATGGAACATTGTGATGACATGGGCCATGGAGCATTGTGAAGACAAGATTCATGGAGCATTGTGATGACACGGGCCTGAAGCATGGTGATGACAACAGCCCTGGAGCATTGTGATGACAAGGGCATGGAGCATTGTGATTACAGGAGACATGGAGCATTGTGATGACATTGGCAGGCATCACTGTGATTACAGGGATCATGGAGCATTGTGATGAAAACGGCAGGGAACATTGTTATGACTGTGTTCATGGAGCACTGTGATGAAAGGGGCCATGGAGCATTGAGATGACAGGCGTCTTGAGGTATGGTGATGACAGTGCTCATGGAGCATTGTGATGAAAGGGTCATGGAGCAATATGATAACAGGGGCCATGGAGCCTTTTAATTACAGGTGTATTGGAGCATTGTGATGAAAATAGTCATGGATCATTGTGATGACATGTGTCCTGGAACACTGTGATGACACGGTTCATCGAGTATTGTGATGACAAGGGCCATAGCGAATTGTGATGACAGGTGTCATGGGGCATTGTGATGACATTGATCATCTAGGAATTGTGATGAAAGGTATCATGGAGCACTGTGATGAATGGGGGCATGAAGCATTGTTATGAAAATTGTCCTGGATTATTGTGATGACAGCAGTCATGGAGAATTGTGATGACAGGGGTTATGCAGCATTGTGTTGACAAGTGTATGGACTATTGTGATGACAATGGTCATGGAGTAATGTGATGAAAGTTTTCATGGAATATCGTGATAAAAACTGCCTGGGAGCATTGTGACGATAAAGGCCATGGAGCATTGTGATGACAAGTGACATGGAGCATTGTAATGAAAGCTTTCCTTGTGCACTGTGATGACGAGGGGATGGAGTATTGTGATGAAACTGGTCCAGGAGCATTGTGATAACAAAAGCCATGGAGCATTGTGATGACAGGCATCATGGAGCATTGTGAAGAGAGGGGCCATGGGGAATTGTAATGACAATAAAGAAATGTGATGAAAATGGTCAGCGAGCATAGTGATTAAAGTGGTCATTGAGAATTGTGATGAAAAGTGACATGTAGCATTGTGATGACAAATGTCATGGAGAACTGTGTTAACAAGGGTCATGTAGCATTGTGATGCCACGGTCATGGAACATTGTGATGACAAGAATTCTGGAGCATTGTGAGGAAAAAGGCATGGAGCATTGTGGTTATAAGGGACATGGAGCATTGTGATGACATGGGCAGTGAACACTGTGATGACAGGTGTTATGGAGCAATGGGATGACAAATATCAAGGAGCATTGTGATGAGAGGGGCCTTGCAGAATTGTGATGACAGGCGTCATGAAGAATTGAGATGGCAGTGGTCATGGAGCATTATGATGAAAGTTGTTATGGAGTACTGTGATTACAGGGGCCATGGAGAATTGTGAATACAAAGGCCATGGGGCATTGAGATGACAGTGGTTATGGAGCGTTGTGATGAAACTGGTAATGGATCATTGTGATGACAAGAGTCCTGGGACCCTGTGATGACATGGTTCATGGAGCATTGTGATGACAATGGTCATGGCGAATTGTGATGACAATGTCATGGGGCATTGTGATGGCAGTGGTCATCTAGTACTGTGATTCAAGTTATTATGGAGCACAGTAATGAGAGGGGCCATGGAGCATTGTAATGACAATTGTCATGGAGCATTGTGATGACAGGTGTCATGGAGCATCGTGATGACAAATGCCATGGAGAATTGTGATGAGAGGAGGCATTGGGCATTGTGATGAAAGGGGACATAGAGTACTGGGATTACAGGGGCCATGGAGCATTGTGATAACAAGTGACATGGAGAATAGTGATGACAGGCATCATAGAGCATTGTGATGACAAGGGCCATTTAGCATTTTGATGACAGGGGTCATCAGGCATTGTGTTGCCGGGGGTCACGGTCCATTGTGAGGAGAAAGGCCATAGAGTGTTGTGATGACATGGACCATGGAGCATTGTGATTACATTGGCAGGGATCATTGTGATGACAGGGATCATGGAGCATTGTGATGACAAGTGTCATGCAATATTGTGCTGACACAGATCATGGAGCATTTTGATGAGAGTGGCCTTGGAGCACAGTGATGAGAGACGTCATGGGGCATTTGGTTGACAGTGGTCAAGGAGCATTGTGAGGAAAGTGTTCATGGAGCAACGCGATTATCGGGACAATGGAGCATTGTGAATACAAAGGCCATGGAACATTGAGATAACAGAGTTCATGGAGCATTGTGATGACAAGGGTCTTCGAACTTACTGATTACACGTTTCATACAGCATTGAGATGACAAGGGCCAAGGCGAATTGTGATGACAGGTGTCATGGGGCATTGTGATGACTTTGGTCATCTTGCATTGTGATGAGAGTGGTCATGTAGAATTTTGATTAAAGGTATCATGGAGCACTGTGATGACAAAGGCCAAGGTACATTTTGATGACAAGTGTCATTGAGCAATGTGATGACACGGGAATGGAGCATTATGATGACAAGTGTTCTGGAGCATTGTGATGACAAGGGCATGGAGCATTGTGATTACAGGGGCCATGGAGCATTTTGATGACAACGGCATGGGACATTGTGATGACAGCGGTTATTGAGCATTGTGATTACAAAGACCATGAGGCATTGTGTTGACAGGGGCCTTGGAGCATTGTGATGACAATGGTCATCAAGCATTTTGATGACAGGGGTCATAGAGCATTGTGATGAGAAAGACCATGGAGCATGGTGATGACAGAGGCCATGGAACATTGTGGTGACAAGGCCATGTACCGTTGTGATGACAAGGGCAGGGAACCTTGTGCTGACCGGGGTCATGGAGCGTTTTGATAACAACTTTCATGGAACTTTGTGATGACAGGGGTCATGGAGCATTGTGTTGAAAGGGAACATGGAGCAGTGTGATTACAAGGTCCATGGACCATTGTGAATACATAGGCCATGGAACAATGTGATGACAGGGGTCATGTAGCATTGTGATGAAAGGGTCATGGAGCATTGTGATTACAGGGGTTATGGGGCACTGTGATGACAAGGGGCATGGAGCATTGTGATGAAAATTGTCCTGGAGCATTGTGATGACAGCGCTCACAGAGAATTGGGATGAAATGTATCATGCAGCATTGTGATGACAACGGTCATGGATCATTTTGATGACAGGGGTCATGGAACATTGTGATAAGAATGTTCATAAAGCATTTTGATGACAGGTGTCATGGAGCATTGTGTTGATATGGGCCTGGAGCATTTTAATGATAGGATATCTGGAGCATTGTGATGAAAAAGGGATGAGCATTTTGATGACAGGGTCCAAGGAGCATTGTGCTGACAATGGCATGGAGCATTGTGCTGAAAAGCGTACTGGAGCCCCGTGAGGAAAGGAATCATGGATCATTGTGATGACAGGTGTCATGGAGCTTAGTGATGACAAGGGTCATGGAGCATTGTGATGACATGGTCAAGGAACATTGCGATGACAAGAATTCTGGCGCATTGTGATGAAAGCTGACAAGGAGCATTGTGATGATATGGGCAGAGAACTTTGTGATGACAGGGGTCATGGAGCATTGTGATGAAAAGTGTCATGGAACATTGTACTGACAGGGATCATTGAGCTTTTTGGTAAGAGAGGCCTTGGAGATTTGTGGTGGCAGGCGTCATGGGGCATTGTGATGACAGCCGTCTTGGAGCATTGTGATGTAATGGGTCATGGAGCACTGTGATTACAGGGGTCATGGAGCATTGTGAATACAAAGGCTACGGAACATTGAGAAGACAGGGTTCATGGAGCATTGTGATGAAAGTGATCATGGATTATTGTGATGACAAGTGTCCTGGAACCTTATGATGACAAGGTTCATGGAGCATTGTGATGACAAGGACCATGGCGAATTGTAATGACATCTGTCATGGGGCATTGTGATGACAGTGGTCATCTAGAATTGTGATGAAAGGTATCATGGAGCACTGTGATGACAGGGGCCATGGAACATTGTGATGACAAAGCCCATGGAGCATTGTGAAGACAAGTGTCATGGGGCATTTTGATGACATTGGCATGGAGCATTATGATGACAAGAGTTCTGGAGCATTTTGATGACAAGGGCATGGAGCACTGTGATGACAGGGGCCATGGAACATTGTGATGGCAAAGGCCATGATGCATTGTGATGACAAGTGCCATGGGACATTTTGATGACATTGGCATGGAGCATTATGATGACAAGAATCCTGGAGTATTTTGATGACAAGGGCATGGAGCACTGTGATGACAGCGGCCATGGAGTTTTGTGATGGCAAAGGCCATGGATCATTGTGATGACAAGTTTAGTGGGATATTTCGATGACATTGGCATGGAGCATTATGATGACAAGAGTTCTGGAGCATTTTGATGACAAGGGCATGGAGCATTTTGATGACAGGGGCCATGGAACACTGTGATGAAAAGGGCCATGGAGCATTGAGATGACAGGTGTCTTGAGGTGTGGTGATGACAGTGGTCATGGAGCATTGTGATGAAAGAGATCATGGAGCAATATGATAACAGGGGCCATGGAGCATTGTGATGACAGGTGTATTGGAGCATTGTGATGAAAATAGTCATGGATCATTGTGATGACATGTTTCCTGGAACACTGTGATGACACGGTTCATTGAGTATTGTGATGACAAGGGTCATAGCGAATTGTGATGACATGTGTCATGGGGCATTGTGATGACATTGATCATCTAGGAATTGTGATGTAGGGTATCATGGAGCACTGTGATGACAGGGGGCATGAAGCATTGTTATGAAAATTGTCCTGGATTATTGTGATGACAGCAGTCATGGAGAATTGTGATGACAGTGATTATGCAACATTGTGTTGAGAAGGGTATGGACTATTGTGATGACATTGGTCATGGAGCAATGTGATGAAAGTTTTCATGGAACATCGTGATGAAAAATGCCTGGGAACATTGTGACGATAAAGGCCATGGAGCATTGTGATGACAAGTGTCACGGAGCATTGTAATGAAAGCTTTCATTATGCAGTGTGATGACAAGGGGGATGGAGTATTGTGATGAAACTGGTCCTGGCGCATTGTGATAACAAAAGCCATGGAGCATTGGGATGACAGGCATCATGGAGCATGGTGAAGAAAGGGGCCATGGGGAATTATAATGACAATAGAGAAATGTGATGAAAATTCTCAGCGAGCATAGTGTTTAAAGTGGTCATTGAGAATTGTGATGAATAGTGATATAGAGCATTGTGATGACAAAGGTCATGGAGAACTGTGATGACCAGGGTCATGTAACATTGTGATGACACGTCCATGGAACATTATGATGATAAGAATTCTGGAGCATTGTGATGACAAGAGCCGTGGAGCATTGTGATGCCAGGTTCATGTAACATTGTCATGACAAGATTCTGGAGCATTGTGAGGAAAATGGCTTGGAGCATTGTGATTATAGGGGACATCGAGCATTGTGATGACATGGGCAGGGAACACTGTGATGACAGATGTTATGGAGCAATGTGATGACAAGTGTCATGGAGCATTGTGATGAGAGGGGCCTTGGAAAATAGTGATGACAGGCGTCATGAGGCATTGAGATGGCAGTGGTCATGGAGCATTATGATGAAAGGTGTTTTGAAGCACTGAGATTACAGGGGCAATGGAGCATTGTGAATACAAAGGCCATGGAGCATTGAGATGACAGTGGTCATGGAGCATCGTGATGAAAGTGGTAATGGATCATTGTGATGACAAGTGTCCTGGTACCCTGTGATGACATGGTTCATGGAGCATTGTGATGACAATGGTCATGGCGAATTGTGATGACAATGTCATGGGGCATTGTGATGGCAGTGGTCATCTAGAAATGTTATTAAAGTTATTATGGAGCACAGTAATGAGAGTTGCCATGGAGCATTGTGATGACAACTGTCATGGAGCATTGTGATGACAGGTGTCATGGAGCATCGTGATGACAAATGCCATGGAGAATTGTGATGAGAGGTGGCATTGGGCATTGTGATGAAAGGGGTCATGGAGTACTGGGATTACAGGGGCCATGGAGCATTGTGATAACAAGTGACATGGTGAATAGTGATGACAGGCATCATAGAGCATTGTGATGACACGTGCCATTTAGCATTTTGATGACATGGGTCATCAGGCATTGTGTTGACGGTGCTCACGGAGCATTGTGATGACAAAGGCCATAGAGCATTGTGATGACAGGGCTCATGGAGCATTGTGCTGACATGGGCCATGGAGCATGTTGAAGACAAGTTTCATGGAGCATTGTGATGACACGGGCATGAAGCATGGTGATGACAACAGACCTGGAGCATTGTGATGACAAGGGCATGGAGCATTGTGATTACAGGGGCCATGGAGCATTGTGATGACAACGGCATGGAGCAGTGTGATGACAGTGGTCTTTGAGCATTGTGATTAAAAAGACCATGAGGCATTGTGATGACAGGGACCTTGGAGCATTGTGATGACAATGGTCATCAAGCATTGTGATGACAGGGGTCATAGAGCATTGTGATGAGAAAGACCATGGATCATGGTGATGACAGAGGCCATGGAACATTGTGATGACAAGGCCATGTACCAGTGTGATGACAAGGGCAGGGAACCTTGTGCTGACCGGGGTCATGGAGCATTCTGATGACAATTTTCATGGAACGTTGTGATGACAGGGGTCATGGAGCATTGTGTTGAAAGGGAACATGGAGCAGTGTGATTACAGGGTCCATGGAGCATTGTGAATACATAGGCCATGGAACAATATGATGACAGGTGTCATGTAGCATTGTGATGAAAGGATCATGGAGCCTTGTGATTACAGGGGTTATGGGGCACTGTGATGACAGGGGGCATGGAGCATTGTGATGAAAATTGTCCTGGAGCATTGTGATGACAGCGGTCACAGAGAATTGGGATGAAATGTATCATGCAGTATTGTGATGACAACGGTCATGGATCATTTTGATGACAGGGGTCATGGAACATTGTGATAACAAGGTTCATAAAGCATTTTGATGACAGGGATCATGGAGCATTGTGTTGACACGGGCATGGAGCATTGTAATGATAGGATATCTGGAGCATTGTGATGAAAAGGGGATGGAGCATTTTGATGACAGGGTCCAAGGAGCATTGTGCTGACAATGGCATGGAGCATTGTGATGAAAAGGGTACTGGAGCACTGTGAGGAAAGGAATCATGGATCATTGTGATGACAGGGGTCATGGAGCTTTGTGATGACAAGGGTCATGGAGCATTGTGATGACACGGTCAAGGAACATTGCGATGACAAGAATTATGGAGCATTGTGATGAAAGGACATGGAGCATTGAGATGACAGGCGTCTTGAGGTATGGTGATGACAGTGGTCATGGAGCATTGTGATGAAAGGGATCATGGAGCAATATGATAACAGGGGCCATGGAGCATTGTGATGACAGGTGTATTGGAGCATTGTGATGAAAATAGTCATGGATCATTGTGATGACATGTGTCCTGGAACACTGTGATGACACGGTTCATCGAGTATTGTGATGACAAGGGTCATAGAGAATTGTGATGACAGGTGTCATTGGGCATTGTGATGACATTGATCATCTAGGAATTGTGATGAAAGGTATCATGGAGCACTGTGATGACTGGGGACATGAAGCATTGTTATGAAAATTGTCCTGGATTATTGTGATGACAGCAGTCATGGAGAATTGTGATGACAGGGATTATGCAGCATTGTGTTGACAAGGGTATGGACTATTGTCATGACAATGGTCATGGAGCAATGTGATGAAAGTTTTCATGGAACATCGTGATGAAAAGTGCCTGGGAGTATTGTGATGATCAAGGCCATGGAGCATTGTGATGACAACTGTCATGGAGCATTGTAATGAAAGCTTTCATTGTGCACTGTGATGACACGGGGGATGGAGTATTGTGATGAAACTGGTCATGGAGCATTGTGATAACAAAAGCCGTGGAGCATTGTGATGACAGGCATCATGGAGCATTGTGAAGAAAGGGGCCATGGGGAATTGTAATGACAATAGAGAAATGTGATGAAAATGGTCAGCGAGCATAGTGATTAACGTTGTCATTGAGAATTGTGATGAAAAGTGGCATAGAGCATTGTGATGACAAAAGTCATGGAGAACTGTGATGACCAGGGTCATGTAGCATTGTGATGACACGTTCATGGAACATAGTGATGACAAGAATTCTGGAGCATTGTGATGACAAGGGCCATGGAGCATTGTGATGCCACGGTCATGGAACATTGTGATGACAAGAATTCTGGAGCATTGTGAGGAAAAGGCATGGAGCATTGTGATTATAGGGGACATGGGGCATTGTGATGACATGGGCAGGGAACACTGTGATAACAGGTGTTATGGAGCAATGTGATGACAAGTGTCATGGAGCATTGTGATGAGAGGGGCCTTGGAGAATTGTGATGACAGGCGTCATGAGGCATTGAGATGGCAGTGGTCATGGAGCATTATGATGGAAGGTGTTATGGAGCACTGTGATTACAGGGGCCATGGAGCATTGTGAATACAAAGGCCATGGGGCATTGAGATGACAGTGGTCATGGAGCATTGTGATGAAAGTGGTAATGGATCATTGTGATGACAAGTGTCCTGGGACCCTGTGATGACATGGTTCATGGAGCATTGTGATGACAATGGTCATGGCGAATTGTGATGACAATGTCATGGGGCATTGTGATGGCACTGGTCATCTAGAAATGTGATTCAAGTTATTATGGAGCACAGTAATGAGAGGGGCCATGGAGCATTGTGATGACAAATGTCATGCAGCATTGTGATGACAAATGCCATGGAGAATTGTGATGAGAGGAGGCATTGGGCATTGTGAAGAAAAGGGTCATGGAGTACTGGGATTACAGGGGCCATGGAGCATTGTGATGACAAGTGTCATGGAGCATTGTGATGACAGGTGTCATGGAGCATCGTGATGACAAATGCCATGGAGAATTGTGATGAGAGGAGGCATTGGGCATTGTGATGAAAAGGGTCATGGAGTACTGGGATTACAGGGGCCATGGAGCATTGTGATGACAAGTGACATGGAGAATAGTGATGACAGGCATCATAGAACATTGTGATGACAAGGGCCTTTTAGCATTTTGATGACAGGGGTCATCAGGCATTGTGTTGACGGGGGTCACGGTCCATTGTGAGGAGAAAGGCCATAGAGCGTTGTGATGACATGGTTCATGGAGCATTGTGATGACATTGGCAGGGATCATTGTGATGACAGGGATCATGGAGCATTGTGATGACAAGTGTCATGCAATATTGTGCTGACACAGATCATGGAGCATTTTGATGAGAGTGGCCTTGGAGAACAGTGATGAGAGACGTCATGGGGCATTTGGGTGACAGTGCTCAAGGAGCATTGTGCGGAAAGTGTTCATGGAGCAACGCGATTATCGGGACAATGGAGCATTGTGAATACAAAGGCCATGGAACATTGAGATAACAGAGTTCGTGGAGCATTGTGATGACAAGTGTCTTCGAACTTACTGATGACAAGTTTCATACAGCTTTGAGATGACAAGGGCCAAGGCAAATTGTGATGACAATGTCATGGGGCATTGTGATGGCAGTGGTCAGCTAGAAATGTGATTAAAGTTATTATGGAGCATAGTAATGAGAGGGTCCATGGAGCATTGTGATGACAAGTGTCATGGAGCATTGTGATGACAGGTGTCATGGAGCATCGTGATGACAAATGCCATGGAGAATTGTGATGAGAGGTGGCATTGGGCATTGTGATGAAAGGGGTCATGGAGTACGGGGATTACAGGGGGCATGGAGCATTGTGAAAAGAAGTGACATGGCGAATAGTGATGACAGGCATCATAGAGCATTGTGATGACAAGTGCCATTTAGCATTTTGATGTCAGGGTTCATCAGGCATTGTGTTGCCGGGGGTCACGTGGCATTGTGATGACAAAGGCCATAGAGCATTTTGATGCCGGGGTCATGGAGCATTGTGATGACATGGGCCATGGAGCATTGTGAAGACAAGATTCATGGAGCATTGTGATGACACTGGCATGAAGCATAGTGATGACAACAGAACAGGAGCATTGTGATGACAAGGGCATGGAGCATTGTGATTACAGGAGACATGGAGCATTGTGATGACAATGGCAGGGATCATTGTGATGACAGGGATCATGGAGCATTGTGATGACAAAGACCAAGGAACATTTTGATGACAAGTGTCATTGAGCAATGTGATGACACGGGAATGGAGCATTATGATGACAAATGTTCTGGAGCATTGTGATGACAAGCGCATGGAGCATTGTGATTACAGGGGCCATGGAGCATTGTGATGACAACGGCATGGAGCATTGTGATGACAGTGGTCATTGAGCATTGTGATTACAAAGACCATGAGGCATTGTGATGACAGGGACCTTGGAGCATTGTGATGACAATGGTCATCAAGCATTGTGATGACAGGGGTCATAGAGCATTGTGATGAGAAAGACCATGGAGCATGGTGATGACAGAGGCCATGGAACATTGTGATGACAAGGCCATGTACCATTGTGATGACAAGGGCAGGGAACCTCGTGGTGACCGGGGTCATGGAGCATTTTGATGACAACTTTCATGGAACATTGTGATGACAGGGTTCATGGAGCATTGTGTTGAAAAGGAACATGGAGCAGTGTGATTACAGGGTCCATGGAACATTGTGAATACATAGGCCATGGAACAATGTGATGACAGGGGTCATGTAGCATTGTGATGACAGGGTCATGGAGCATTGGGATTACAGGGCTTATGGGGCACTGTGATGACAGGGTGCATGGAGCATTGTGATGAAAATTGTCCTGGAGCATTATGATGACAGCAGTCACAGAGGATTGGGATGAAAGGTATCATGCAGCATTGTGATGACAACGGTCATGGATCATTTTGATGACAGGGGTCATGGAACATTGTGATAAGAATGTTCATAAAGCATTTTGATGACAGGGGTCATGAAGCATTGTGTTGACACGGGCATGGAGCATTGTAATGATAGGATATCTGGAGCATTGTGATGAAAAGGGGATGGAGCATTTTGATGACAGGGTCCAAGGAGCATTGTGCTGACAATGGCATGGAGCATTGTGATGAAAAGGGTACTGGAGCACTGTGAGGAAAGGAATCATGGATCATTGTGATGACAGGGGTCATGGAGCATTGTGATGACAAGTGTCATGGAGCATTGTGATGACAGGTGTCATGGAGCATCGTGATGACAAATGCCATGGAGAATTGTGATGAGAGGTGGCATTGGACATTGTGATGAAAGGGGTCATGGAGTACTGGGATTACAGGGGGCATGGAGCATTGTGAAAACAAGTGACATGGTGAATAGTGATGACAGGCTTCATATAGCATTGTGATGACAAGTGCCATTTAGCATTTTGATGTCAGGGTTCATCAGGCATTGTGTTGACGGGGGTCACGTGTCATTGTGATGACAAAGGCCATAGAGCATTGTGATCACAGGGGTCATGGAGCATTGTGATGACATGGGCCATGGAGCATTGTGAAGACAAGATTCATGGACCATTGTGATGACACTGGCATGAAGCATGGTGATGACAACAGAACTGGAGCATTGTGATGACAAGGGCATGGAGCATTGTGATTACAGGAGACATGGAGCAATGTGATGACATTGGCAGGTATCATTGTGATGACAGGGATCATGGAGCATTGTGATGACAAAGACCAAGGAACATTTTGATGACAAGTGTCATTGAGCAATGTGATGACACGGGAATGGAGCATTATGATGACTAATGTTCTGGAGCATTGTGATGACAAGCGCATGGAGCATTGTGATTACAGGGGCCATGGAGCATTGTGATGACAGGCATCATGGAGCATGGTGAAGAAAGGGGCCATGGGGAATTGTAATGACAATAGAGAAATGTGATGAAAATGGTCAGCGAGCATAGTGATTAAAGTGGTCATTGAGAATTGTGATGAATAGTGACATAGAGCATTGTGATGACAAAGGTCATGGAGAACTGTGATGACCAGGGTCATGTAGCTTTGTGATGACACGTCCATGGAACATTGTGATGACAAGAATTCTGGAGCATTGTGATGACAAGGGCCGTGGAGCATTGTGATGCCACGGTCATGGAACATTGTGATGACAAAATTCTGGAACATTGTGAGGAAAAAGGCTTGGAGCATTGTGATTATAGGGGACATGGAGCATTGTGATGACATGGGCAGGGAACAGTGATGACAGTTGTTATGGAGCAATGTGATGACAAGTGTCATGGAGCATTGTGATGAGAGGGGCCTTGGAGAATTGTGATGACAGGCGTCATGAGGCATTGAGATGGCAGTGGTCATGGAGCATTATGATGAAAGGTGTTATGGAGCACTGTGATTACAGGGGCCATGGAGCATTGTGAATACAAAGGCCATGGGGCATTGAGATGACAGTGGTCATGGAGCATTGTGATGAAAGTGGTAATGGATCATTGTGATGACAAGTGTCCTGGGACCCTGTGATGACATGGTTCATGGAGCATTGTGATGACAATGGTCATGGCGAATTGTGATGACAATGTTATGGGGCATTGTGATGGCACTGGTCATCTAGAAATGTGATTCAAGTTATTATGGAGCACAGTAATGAGAGGGGCCATGGAGCATTGTGATGACAAGTGTCATGGAGCATTGTGATGACAGGTGTCATGGAGCATCGTGATGACAAATGCCATGGAGAATTGTGATGAGAGGTGGCATTGGGCATTGTGATGAAAGGGGTCATGGAGTACAGGGATTACAGGGGGCATGGAGCATTGTGAAAACAAGTGACATGGTGAATAGTGATGACAGGCTTCATATAGCATTGTGATGACAAGTGCCATTTAGCATTTTGATGTCAGGGTTCATCAGGCATTGTGTTGACGGGGGTCACGTGTCATTGTGATGACAAAGGCCATAGAGCATTGTGATCACAGGGGTCATGGAGCCTTGTGATGACATGGGCCATAGAGCATTGTGAAGACAAGATTCATGGAGCATTGTGATGACACTGGCATGAAGCATGGTGATGACAACAGAACTGGAGCATTGTGATGACAAGGGCATGGAGCATTGTGATTACAGGAGACATGGAGCATTGTGATGACATTGGCAGGGATCATTGTGATGACAGGGATCATGGAGCATTGTGATGACAAAGACCAAGGAACATTTTGATGACAAGTGTCATTGAGCAATGTGTTGACACGGGAATGGAGCATTATGATGACAAATGTTCTGGAGCATTGTGATGACAAGCGCATGGAGCATTGTGATTACAGGTGCCATGGAGCATTGTGATGACAACGGCATGGAGCATTGTGATGACAGTGGTCATTGAGCATTGTGATTACAAAGACCATGAGGCATTGTGATGACAGGGACCTTGGAGCATTGTGATGACAATGGTCATCAAGCATTGTGATGACAGGGGTCATAGAGCATTGTGATGAGAAAGACCATGGAGCATGGTGATGACAGAGGCCATGGAACATTGTGATGACAAGGCCATGTACCATTGTGATGACAAGGGCAGGGAACCTTGTGGTGACCGGGGTCATGGAGCATTTTGATGACAACTTTCATGGAACATTGTGATGACAGTGGTCATGGAGCATTGTGTTGAAAAGGAACAGGGAGCAGTGTGATTACAGGGTCCATGAAACATTGTGAATACATAGGCCATGGAACAATGTGATGACAGGGGTCATGTAGCATTGTGATGACAGGGTCATGGAGCATTGGGATTACAGGGCTTATGGGGCACTGTGATGACAGGGGGCATGGAGCATTGTGATGAAAATTGTCCTGGAGCATTATGATGACAGCAGTCACAGAGGATTGGGATGAAAGGTATCATGCAGCATTGTGATGACAACGGTCATGGATCATTTTGATGACAGGGGTCATGGAACATTGTGATAAGAATGTTCATAAAGCATTTTGATGACAGGGGTCATGAAGCATTGTGTTGACACGGGCATGGAGCATTGTAATGATAGGATATCTGGAGCATTGTGATGAAAAGGGGATGGAGCATTTTGATGACAGGGTCCAAGGAGCATTGTGCTGACAATGGCATGGAGCATTGTGATGAAAAGGGTACTGGAGCACTGTGAGGAAAGGAATCATGGATCATTGTGATGACAGGGGTCATGGAGCTTTGTGATGAAAAGTGTCATCGAACATTGTCCTGACAGGGATCATGGAGCTTTTTGGTAAGAGAGGCCTTGGAGATTTGTGGTGGCAGGCGTCATGGGGCATTGTAATGACAGCGGTCTTGGATCATTGTGATGAAAGGGGTCATGGAGCACTGTGATTACAGGGGCCATGGAGCATTGTGAATACAAAGGCTATGGAGCATTGAGGTGACAGGTTTCATGGAGCATTGTGATGAAAGTGTTTATGGATCATTGTGATGACAAGAGTCCTGGAACCTTGTGATGACAAGGTTCATGGAGCATTGTGATGACAAGGACCATGGCGAATTGTTATGACATCTGTCATGGGTCATGGTGATGACAGTGGTCATCTAGAATTGTGATGAAAGGTATAATGGAGCACTGTGATGACAGGGGCCATGGAACATTGTGATGACAAAGGCCATGGAGCATTGTGATGACAAGTGTCATGGGGCATTTTGATGACATTGGCATGGAGCATTGTGATTACAGGAGACATGGAGCATTGTGATGACATTGGCAGGGATCATTGTGATGACAGGGATCATGGAGCATTGTGATGACAAAGACCAAGGAACATTTTGATGACAAGTGTCATTGAGCAATGTGATGACACGGGAATGGAGCATTATGATGACAAATGTTCTGGAGCATTGTGATGACAAGCGCATGGAGCATTGTGATTACAGGGGCCATGGAGCATTGTGATGACAACGGCATGGAGCATTGTGATGACAGTGGTCATCAAGCATTGTGATGACAGGGGTCATAGAGCATTGTGATGAGAAAGACCATGGAGCATGGTGATGACAGAGGCCATGGAACATTGTGATGACAAGGCCATGTACCATTGTGATGACAAGGGCAGGGAACCTCGTGGTGACCGGGGTCATGGAGCATTTTGATGACAACTTTCATGGAACATTGTGATGACAGGGGTCATGGAGCATTGTGTTGAAAAGGAACATGGAGCAGTGTGATTACAGGGTCCATGGAACATTGTGAATACATAGGCCATGGAACAATGTGATGACAGGGGTCATGTAGCATTGTGATGACAGGGTCATGGAGCATTGGGATTACAGGGCTTATGGGGCACTGTGATGACAGGGGGCCTGGAGCATTGTGATGAAAATTGTCCTGGAGCATTATGATGACAGCAGTCACAGAGGATTGGGATGAAAGGTATCATGCAGCATTGTGATGACAACGGTCATGGATCATTTTGATGACAGGGGTCATGGAACATTGTGATAAGAATGTTCATAAAGCATTTTGATGACAGGGGTCATGAAGCATTGTGTTGACACGGGCATGGAGCATTGTAATGAGAGGATATCTGGAGCATTGTGATGAAAAGGGGATGGAGCATTTTGATGACAGGGTCCAAGGAGCATTGTGCTGACAATGGCATGGAGCATAGTGATGAAAAGGGTACTGGAGCACTGTGAGGAAAGGAATCATGGATCATTGTGATGACAGGGGTCATGGAGCTTTGTGATGACAAGGGTCATGGAGCATTGTGATGAAAAGGTCAAGGAACATTGCGATGACAAGAATTATGGAGCATTGTGATGAAAGGACATGGAGCATTGTGATGAAAGGTGACAAGGAGCATTGTGATGATATGGGCAGAGAACTTTGTGATGAAAGGGGTCATGGAGCATTGTGATGAAAAGTGTCATCGAACATTGTACTGACAGGGATCATGGAGCTTTTTGGTAAGAGAGGCCTTGGAGATTTGTGGTGGCAGGCGTCATGGGGCATTGTAATGACAGCGGTCTTGGATCATTGTGATGAAAGGGGTCATGGAGCACTGTGATTACAGGGGCCATGGAGCATTGTGAATACAAAGGCTAGGGAGCATTGAGGTGACAGGTTTCATGGAGCATTGTGATGAAAGTGATCATGGATCATTGTGATGACAAGAGTCCTGGAACCTTGTGATGACAAGGTTCATGGAGCATTGTGATGACAAGGACCATGGCGAATTGTTATGACATCTGTCATGGGGCATGGTGATGACAGTGGTCATCTAGAATTGTGATGAAATGTATAATGGAGCACTGTGATGACAGGGGCCATGGAACATTGTGATGACAAAGGCCATGGAGCATTGTGATGACAAGTGTCATGGGGCATTTTGATGACATTGGCATGGAGCATTATGATGACAAGAGTTCTGGAGCATTTTGATGAAAAGGGCATGGAGCATTGTGATGACAGGGGCCATGGAAAATTGTGATGGCATAAGCCATGGAGCATTGTGATGACAAGTGTCATGGGACATTTTGATGACATTGGCATGGAGCATTATGATGACAAGAGTTCTGGAGCACTTTGATGACAAAGGCATGGAGCATTGTGATCACAGGGCCCATGGGGCATTGTGATGAAAAGAGCCATGGAGCATTGAGATGACAGGCGTCTTGAGGTATGGTGATGACAGTGGTCATGGAGCATTGTGATGAAAGAGATCATGGAGCAATATGATAACAGGGGCCATTGAGCATTGTGATGACAGGTGTATTGGAGCATTGTGATGAAAATAGTAATGGATCATTGTGATGACAAGTGTCCTGGAACACTGTGATGACACGGTTCATCGAGTATTGTGATGACAAGGGTCATAGCGAATTGTGATGACAGGTGTCATTGGGCATTGTGATGACATTGATCATCTAGGAATTGTGATGAAAGGTATCATGGAGCACTGTGAAGACTGGGGGCATGAAGCATTGTTATGAACATTGTCCTGGATTATTGTGATGACAGCAGTCATGGAGAATTGTGATGACAGGGATTATGCAGCATTGTGTTGACAAGGCTATGGACTATTGTGATGACAATGGTCATGGAGCAATGTGATGAAAGTTTTCATGGAACATCGTGATGAAAAGTGCCTGGGAGCATTGTGACGAAAAAGGCCATGGAGCATTGTGATGACAAGTGTCACGGAGCATTGTAATGAAAGCTTTCATTATGCACTGTGATGACAAGGGGGATGGAGTATTGTGATGAAACTGGTCCTGGCGCATTGTGATAACAAAAGCCATGGAGCATTGTGATGACAGGCATCATGGAGCATGGTGAAGAAAGGGGCCATGGGGAATTGTAATGACAATAGAGAAATGTGATGAAAATGGTCAGCGAGCATAGTGATTAAAGTGGTCATTGAGAATTGTGATGAATAGTGACATAGAGCATTGTGATGACAAAGGTCATGGAGAACTGTGATGACCAGGGTCATGTAGCTTTGTGATGACACGTCCATGGAACATTGTGATGACAAGAATTCTGGAGCATTGTGATGACAAGGGCCGTGGAGTATTGTGATGCCACCGTCATGGAACATTGTGATGACAAAATTCTGGAGCATTGTGAGGAAAAAGGCCTGGAGCATTGTGATTATAGGGGACATGGAGCATTGTGATGACATGGGCAGGGAACACTGTGATGACAGTTGTTATGGAGCAATGTGATGACAAGTGTCATGGAGCATTGTGATGAGAGGGGCCTTGGAGAATTGTGATGACAGGCGTCATGAGGCATTGAGATGGCAGTGGTCATGGAGCATTATGATGAAAGGTGTTATGGAGCACTGTGATTACAGGGGCCATGGAGCATTGTGAATACAAAGGCCATGGGGCATTGAGATGACAGTGGTCATGGAGCATTGTGATGAAAGTGGTAATGGATCATTGTGATGACAAGTGTCCTGGGACCCTGTGATGACATGGTTCATGGAGCATTGTGATGACAATGGTCATGGCGAATTGTGATGACAATGTCATGGGGCATTGTGATGGCACTGGTCATCTAGAAATGTGATTCAAGTTATTATGGAGCACAGTAATGAGAGGGGCCATGGAGCATTGTGATGACAAGTGTCATGGAGCATTGTGATGACAGGTGTCATGGAGCATCGTGTTGACAAATGCCATGGAGAATTGTGATGAGAGGTGGCATTGGGCATTGTGATGAAAGGGGTCATGGAGTACTGGGATTACAGGGGGCATGGAGCATTGTGAAAACAAGTGACATGGTGAATAGTGATGACAGGCTTCATATAGCATTGTGATGACAAGTGCCATTTAGCATTTTGATGTCAGGGTTCATCAGGCATTGTGTTGATGGGGGTCACGTGTCATTGTGATGACAAAGGCCATAGAGCATTGTGATCACAGGGGTCATGGAGCCTTGTGATGACATGGGCCATGGAGCATTGTGAAGACAAGATTCATGGAGCATTGTGATGACACTGGCATGAAGCATGGTGATGACAACAGAACTGGAGCATTGTGATGACAAGGGCATGGAGCATTGTGATTACAGGAGACATGGAGCATTGTGATGACATTGGCAGGGATCATTGTGATGACAGGGATCATGGAGCATTGTGATGACAAAGACCAAGGAACATTTTGATGACAAGTGTCATTGAGCAATGTGATGACACGGGAATGGAGCATTATGATGACAAATGTTCTGGAGCATTGTGATGACAAGCGCATGGAGCATTGTGATTACAGGGGCCATGGAGCATTGTGATGACAACGGCATGGAGCATTGTGATGACAGTGGTCATTGAGCATTGTGATTACAAAGACCATGAGGCATTGTGATGACAGGGAGCTTGGAGCATTGTGATGACAATGGTCATCAAGCATTGTGATGACAGGGGTCATAGAGCATTGTGATGAGAAAGACCATGGAGCATGGTGATGACAGAGGCCATGGAACATTGTGATGACAAGGCCATGTACCATTGTGATGACAAGGGCAGGGAACCTCGTGGTGACCGGGGTCATGGAGCATTTTGATGACAACTTTCATGGAACATTGTGATGACAGGGGTCATGGAGCATTGTGTTGAAAAGGAACATGGAGCAGTGTGATTACAGGGTCCATGGAACATTGTGAATACATAGGCCATGGAACAATGTGATGACAGGGGTCATGTAGCATTGTGATGACAGGGTCATGGAGCATTGGGATTACAGGGCTTATGGGGCACTGTGATGACAGGGGGCCTGGAGCATTGTGATGAAAATTGTCCTGGAGCATTATGATGACAGCAGTCACAGAGGATTGGGATGAAAGTTATCATGCAGCATTGTGATGACAACGGTCATGGATCATTTTGATGACAGGGGTCATGGAACATTGTGATAAGAATGTTCATAAAGCATTTTGATGACAGGGGTCATGAAGCATTGTGTTGACACGGGCATGGAGCATTGTAATGATAGGATATCTGGAGCATTGTGATGAAAAGGGGATGGAGCATTTTGATGACAGGGTCCAAGGAGCATTGTGCTGACAATGGCATGGAGCATAGTGATGAAAAGGGTACTGGAGCACTGTGAGGAAAGGAATCATGGATCATTGTGATGACAGGGGTCATGGAGCTTTGTGATGACAAGGGTCATGGAGCATTGTGATGAAAAGGTCAAGGAACATTGCGATGACAAGAATTATGGAGCATTGTGATGAAAGGACATGGAGCATTGTGATGAAAGGTGACAAGGAGCATTGTGATGATATGGGCAGAGAACTTTGTGATGAAAGGGGTCATGGAGCATTGTGATGAAAAGTGTCATCGAACATTGTACTGACAGGGATCATGGAGCTTTTTGGTAAGAGAGGCCTTGGAGATTTGTGGTGGCAGGCGTCATGGGGCATTGTAATGACAGCGGTCTTGGATCATTGTGATGAAAGGGGTCATGGAGCACTGTGATTACAGGGGCCATGGAGCATTGTGAATACAAAGGCTAGGGAGCATTGAGGTGACAGGTTTCATGGAGCATTGTGATGAAAGTGATCATGGATCATTGTGATGACAAGAGTCCTGGAACCTTGTGATGACAAGGTTCATGGAGCATTGTGATGACAAGGACCATGGCGAATTGTTATGACATCTGTCATGGGGCATGGTGATGACAGTGGTCATCTAGAATTGTGATGAAATGTATAATGGAGCACTGTGATGACAGGGGCCATGGAACATTGTGATGACAAAGGCCATGGAGCATTGTGATGACAAGTGTCATGGGGCATTTTGATGACATTGGCATGGAGCATTATGATGACAAGAGTTCTGGAGCATTTTGATGAAAAGGGCATGGAGCATTGTGATGACAGGGGCCATGGAAAATTGTGATGGCATAAGCCATGGAGCATTGTGATGACAAGTGTCATGGGACATTTTGATGACATTGGCATGGAGCATTATGATGACAAGAGTTCTGGAGCACTTTGATGACAAAGGCATGGAGCATTGTGATCACAGGGCCCATGGGGCATTGTGATGAAAAGAGCCATGGAGCATTGAGATGACAGGCGTCTTGAGGTATGGTGATGACAGTGGTCATGGAGCATTGTGATGAAAGAGATCATGGAGCAATATGATAACAGGGGCCATTGAGCATTGTGATGACAGGTGTATTGGAGCATTGTGATGAAAATAGTAATGGATCATTGTGATGACAAGTGTCCTGGAACACTGTGATGACACGGTTCATCGAGTATTGTGATGACAAGGGTCATAGCGAATTGTGATGACAGGTGTCATTGGGCATTGTGATGACATTGATCATCTAGGAATTGTGATGAAAGGTATCATGGAGCACTGTGAAGACTGGGGGCATGAAGCATTGTTATGAACATTGTCCTGGATTATTGTGATGACAGCAGTCATGGAGAATTGTGATGACAGGGATTATGCAGCATTGTGTTGACAAGGCTATGGACTATTGTGATGACAATGGTCATGGAGCAATGTGATGAAAGTTTTCATGGAACATCGTGATGAAAAGTGCCTGGGAGCATTGTGACGAAAAAGGCCATGGAGCATTGTGATGACAAGTGTCACGGAGCATTGTAATGAAAGCTTTCATTATGCACTGTGATGACAAGGGGGATGGAGTATTGTGATGAAACTGGTCCTGGCGCATTGTGATAACAAAAGCCATGGAGCATTGTGATGACAGGCATCATGGAGCATGGTGAAGAAAGGGGCCATGGGGAATTGTAATGACAATAGAGAAATGTGATGAAAATGGTCAGCGAGCATAGTGATTAAAGTGGTCATTGAGAATTGTGATGAATAGTGACATAGAGCATTGTGATGACAAAGGTCATGGAGAACTGTGATGACCAGGGTCATGTAGCTTTGTGATGACACGTCCATGGAACATTGTGATGACAAGAATTCTGGAGCATTGTGATGACAAGGGCCGTGGAGCATTGTAATGCCATGGTCATGGAACATTGTGATGACAAAATTCTGGAGCATTGTGAGGAAAAAGGCTTGGAGCATTGTGATTATAGGGGACATGGAGCATTGTGATGACATGGGCAGGGAACACTGTGATGACAGTTGTTATGGAGCAATGTGATGACAAGTGTCATGGAGCATTGTGATGAGAGGGGCCTTGGAGAATTGTGATGACAGGCGTCATGAGGCATTGAGATGGCAGTGGTCATGGAGCATTATGATGAAAGGTGTTATGGAGCACTGTGATTACAGGGGCCATGGAGCATTGTGAATACAAAGGCCATGGGGCATTGAGATGACAGTGGTCATGGAGCATTGTGATGAAAGTGGTAATGGATCATTGTGATGACAAGTGTCCTGGGACCCTGTGATGACATGGTTCATGGAGCATTGTGATGACAATGGTCATGGCGAATTGTGATGACAATGTCATGGGGCATTGTGATGGCACTGGTCATCTAGAAATGTGATTCAAGTTATTATGGAGCACAGTAATGAGAGGGGCCATGGAGCATTGTGATGACAAGTGTCATGGAGCATTGTGATGACAGGTGTCATGGAGCATCGTGATGACAAATGCCATGGAGAATTGTGATGAGAGGTGGCATTGGGCATTGTGATGAAAGGGGTCATGGAGTACTGGGATTACAGGGGGCATGGAGCATTGTGAAAACAAGTGACATGGTGAATAGTGATGACAGGCTTCATATAGCATTGTGATGACAAGTGCCATTTAGCATTTTGATGTCAGGGTTCATCAGGCATTGTGTTGACGGGGGTCACGTGTCATTGTGATGACAAAGGCCATAGAGCATTGTGATCACAGGGGTCATGGAGCATTGTGATGACATGGGCCATGGAGCATTGTGAAGACAAGATTCATGGAGCATTGTGATGACACTGGCATGAAGCATGGTGATGACAACACAACTGGAGCATTGTGATGACAAGGGCATGGAGCATTGTGATTACAGGAGACATGGAGCATTGTGATGACATTGGCAGGGATCATTGTGATGACAGGGATCATGGAGCATTGTGATGACAAAGACCAAGGAACATTTTGATGACAAGTGTCATTGAGCAATGTGATGACACGGGAATGGAGCATTATGATGACAAATGTTCTGGAGCATTGTGATGACAAGCGCATGGAGCATTGTGATTACAGGGGCCATGGAGCATTGTGATGACAACGGCATGGAGCATTGTGATGACAGTGGTCATTGAGCATTGTGATTACAAAGACCATGAGGCATTGTGATGACAGGGACCTTGGAGCATTGTGATGAAAATGGTCATCAAGCATTGTGATGACAGGGGTCATAGAGCATTGTGATGAGAAAGACCATGGAGCATGGTGATGACAGAGGCCATGGAACATTGTGATGACAAGGCCATGTACCATTATGATGACAAGGGCAGGGAACCTCGTGGTGACCGGGGTCATGGAGCATTTTGATGACAACTTTCATGGAACATTGTGATGACAGTCGTCATGGAGCATTGTGTTGAAAAGGAACATGGAGCAGTGTGATTACAGGGTCCATGGAACATTGGGAATACATAGGCCATGGAACAATGTGATGACAGGGGTCATGTAGCATTGTGATGACAGGGTCATGGAGCATTGGGATTACAGGGCTTATGGGGCAGTGTGATGACAGGGGGCATGGAGCATTGTGATGAAAATTGTCCTGGAGCATTATGATGACAGCAGTCACAGAGGATTGGGATGAAAGGTATCATGCAGCATTGTGATGACAACGGTCATGGATCATTTTGATGACAGGAGTCATGGAACATTGTGATAAGAATGTTCATAAAGCATTTTGATGACAGGGGTCATGAAGAATTGTGTTGACACGGGCATGGAGCATTGTAATGATAGGATATCTGGAGCATTGTGATGAAAAGGGGATGGAGCATTTTGATGACAGGGTCCAAGGAGCATTGTGCTGACAATGGCATGGAGTATGGTGATGAAAAGGGTACTGGAGCACTGTGAGGAAAGGAATCATGGATCCTTGTGATGACAGGGGTCATGGAGCTTTGTGATGACAAGGGTCATGGAGCATTGTGATGAAAAGGTCAAGGAACATTGCGATGACAAGAATTATGGAGCATTGTGATGAAAGGACATGGAGCATTGTGATGAAAGGTGACAAGGAGCATTGTGATGATATGGGCAGAGAACTTTGTGATGAAAGGGGTCATGGAGCATTGTGATGAAAAGTGTCATCGAACATTGTACTGACAGGGATCATGGAGCTTTTTGGTAAGAGAGGCCTTGGAGATTTGTGGTGGCAGGCGTCATGGGGCATTGTAATGACAGCGGTCTTGGATCATTGTGATGAAAGGGGTCATGGAGCACTGTGATTACAGGGGCCATGGAGCATTGTGAATACAAAGGCTATGGAGCATTGAGGTGACAGGTTTCATGGAGCATTGTGATGAAAGTGATCATGGATCATTGTGATGACAAGAGTCCTGGAACCTTGTGATGACAAGGTTCATGGAGCATTGTGATGACAAGGACCATGGCGAATTGTTATGACATCTGTCATGGGGCATGGTGATGACAGTGGTCATCTAGAATTGTGATGAAATGTATAATGGAGCACTGTGATGACAGGGGCCATGGAACATTGTGATGACAAAGGCCATGGAGCATTGTGATGACAAGTGTCATGGGGCATTTTGATGACATTGGCATGGAGCATTATGATGACAAGAGTTCTGGAGCATTTTGATGAAAAGGGCATGGAGCATTGTGATGACAGGGGCCATGGAAAATTGTGATGGCATAATCCATGGAGCATTGTGATGACAAGTGTCATGGGACATTTTGATGACATTGGCATGGAGCATTATGATGACAAGAGTTCTGGAGCACTTTGATGACAAAGGCATGGAGCATTGTGATCACAGGGCCCATGGGGCATTGTGATGAAAAGAGCCATGGAGCATTGAGATGACAGGCGTCTTGAGGTATGGTGATGACAGTGGTCATGGAGCATTGTGATGAAAGAGATCATGGAGCAATATGATAACAGGAGCCATGGAGCATTGTGATGACAGGTGTATTGGAGCATTGTGATGAAAATAGTCATGGATCATTGTGATGTCATGTGTCCTGGAACACTGTGATGACACGGTTCATCGAGTATTGTGATGACAAGGGTCATAGCGAATTGTGATGACAGGTGTCATTGGGCATTTTGATGACATTGATCATCTAGGAATTGTGATGAAAGGTATCATGGAGCACTGTGATGACTGGGGGCATGAAGCATTGTTATGAAAATTGTCCTGGAATATTGTGATGACAGCAGTCATGGAGAATTGTGATGACAGGGATTATGCAGCATTGTGTTGACAAGGCTATGGACTATTGTGATGACAATGGTCATGGAGCAATGTGATGAAAGTTTTCATGGAACATCGTGATGAAAACTACCTGGGAGCATTGTGACGATAAAGGCCATGGAGCATTGTGATGACAAGTGTCACGGAGCATTGTAATGAAAGCTTTCATTATGCACTGTGATGACAAGGGGGATGGAGTATTGTGATGAAACTGGTCCTGGCGCATTGTGATAACAAAAGCCATGGAGCATTGTGATGACAGGCATCATGGAGCATGGTGAAGAAAGGGGCCATGGGGAATTGTAATGACAATAGAGAAATGTGATGAAAATGGTCAGCGAGCATAGTGATTAAAGTGGTCATTGAGAATTGTGATGAATAGTGACATAGAGCATTGTGATGACAAAGGTCATGGAGAACTGTGATGACCAGGGTCATGTAGCTTTGTGATGACACGTCCATGGAACATTGTGATGACAAGAATTCTGGAGCATTGTGATGACAAGGGCCGTGGAGCATTGTAATGCCACGGTCATGGAACATTGTGATGACAAAATTCTGGAGCATTGTGAGGAAAAAGGCTTGGAGCATTGTGATTATAGGGGACATGGAGCATTGTGATGACATGGGCAGGGAACACTGTGATGACAGTTGTTATGGAGCAATGTGATGACAAGTGTCATGGAGCATTGTGATGAGAGGGGCCTTGGAGAATTGTGATGACAGGCGTCATGAGGCATTGAGATGGCAGTGGTCATGGAGCATTATGATGAAAGGTGTTATGGAGCACTGTGATTACAGGGGCCATGGAGCATTGTGAATACAAAGGCCATGGGGCATTGAGATGACAGTGGTCATGGAGCATTGTGATGAAAGTGGTAATGGATCATTGTGATGACAAGTGTCCTGGGACCCTGTGATGACATGGTTCATGGAGCATTGTGATGACAATGGTCATGGCGAATTGTGATGACAATGTCATGGGGCATTGTGATGGCACTGGTCATCTAGAAATGTGATTCAAGTTATTATGGAGCACAGTAATGAGAGGGGCCATGGAGCATTGTGATGACAAGTGTCATGGAGCATTGTGATGACAGGTGTCATGGAGCATCGTGATGACAAATGCCATGGAGAATTGTGATGAGAGGTGGCATTGGGCATTGTGATGAAAGGGGTCATGGAGTACTGGGATTACAGGGGGCATGGAGCATTGTGAAAACAAGTGACATGGTGAATAGTGATGACAGGCTTCATATAGCATTGTGATGACAAGTGCCATTTAGCATTTTGATGTCAGGGTTCATCAGGCATTGTGTTGACGGGGGTCACGTGTCATTGTGATGACAAAGGCCATAGAGCATTGTGATCACAGGGGTCATGGAGCATTGTGATGACATGGGCCATGGAGCATTGTGAAGACAAGATTCATGGAGCATTGTGATGACACTGGCATGAAGCATGGTGATGACAACACAACTGGAGCATTGTGATGACAAGGGCATGGAGCATTGTGATTACAGGAGACATGGAGCATTGTGATGACATTGGCAGGGATCATTGTGATGACAGGGATCATGGAGCATTGTGATGACAAAGACCAAGGAACATTTTGATGACAAGTGTCATTGAGCAATGTGATGACACGGGAATGGAGCATTATGATGACAAATGTTCTGGAGCATTGTGATGACAAGCGCATGGAGCATTGTGATTACAGGGGCCATGGAGCATTGTGATGACAACGGCATGGAGCATTGTGATGACAGTGGTCATTGAGCATTGTGATTACAAAGACCATGAGGCATTGTGATGACAGGGACCTTGGAGCATTGTGATGAAAATGGTCATCAAGCATTGTGATGACAGGGGTCATAGAGCATTGTGATGAGAAAGACCATGGAGCATGGTGATGACAGAGGCCATGGAACATTGTGATGACAAGGCCATGTACCATTGTGATGACAAGGGCAGGGAACCTCGTGGTGACCGGGGTCATGGAGCATTTTGATGACAACTTTCATGGAACATTGTGATGACAGTGGTCATGGAGCATTGTGTTGAAAAGGAACATGGAGCAGTGTGATTACAGGGTCCATGGAACATTGTGAATACATAGGCCATGGAACAATGTGATGACAGGGGTCATGTAGCATTGTGATGACAGGGTCATGGAGCATTGGGATTACAGGGCTTATGGGGCACTGTGATGACAGGGGGCATGGAGCATTGTGATGAAAATTGTCCTGGAGCATTATGATGACAGCAGTCACAGAGGATTGGGATGAAAGGTATCATGCAGCATTGTGATGACAACGGTCATGGATCATTTTGATGACAGGAGTCATGGAACATTGTGATAAGAATGTTCATAAAGCATTTTGATGACAGGGGTCATGAAGAATTGTGTTGACACGGGCATGGAGCATTGTAATGATAGGATATCTGGAGCATTGTGATGAAAAGGGGATGGAGCATTTTGATGACAGGGTCCAAGGAGCATTGTGCTGACAATGGCATGGAGCATGGTGATGAAAAGGGTACTGGAGCACTGTGAGGAAAGGAATCATGGATCCTTGTGATGACAGGGGTCATGGAGCTTTGTGATGACAAGGGTCATGGAGCATTGTGATGACACGGTCAAGGAACATTGCGATGACAAGAATTATGGAGCATTGTGATGAAAGGACATGGAGCATTGTGATGAAAGGTGACAAGGAGCATTGTGATGATATGGGCAGAGAAGTTTGTGATGACAGGGGTCATGGAGCATTGTGATGAAAAGTGTCATCGAACATTGTACTGACAGGGATCATGGAGCTTTTTGGTAAGAGAGGCCTTGGAGATTTGTGGTGGCAGGCGTCATGGGGCATTGTAATGACAGCGGTCTTGGATCATTGTGATGAAAGGGGTCATGGAGCACTGTGATTACAGGGGCCATGGAGCATTGTGAATACAAAGGCTAGGGAGCATTGAGGTGACAGGTTTCATGGAGAATTGTGATGAAAGTGATCATGGATCATTGTGATGACAAGAGTCCTGGAACCTTGTGATGACAAGGTTCATGGAGCATTGTGATGACAAGGACCATGGCGAATTGTTATGACATCTGTCATGGGTCATGGTGATGACAGTGGTCATCTAGAATTGTGATGAAAGGTATAATGGAGCACTGTGATGACAGGGGCCATGGAACATTGTGATGACAAAGGCCATGGAGCATTGTGATGACAAGTGTCATGGGGCATTTTGATGACATTGGCATGGAGCATTATGATGACAAGATTTCTGGAGCATTTTGATGAAAAGGGCATGGAACATTGTGATGACAGGGGCCATGGAAAATTGTGATGGCATAAGCCATGGAGCATTGTGATGACAAGTGTCATGGGACATTTTGATGACATTGGCATGGAGCATTATGATGACAAGAGTTCTGGAGCCCTTTGATGACAAGGGCATGGAGCATTGTGATCACAGGGCCCATGGGGCATTGTGATGAAAAGAGCCATGGAGCATTGAGATGACAGGCGTCTTGAGGTATGGTGATGACAGTGGTCATGGAGCATTGTGATGAAAGAGATCATGGAGCAATATGATAACAGGGGCCATTGAGCATTGTGATGACAGGTGTATTGGAGCATTGTGATGAAAATAGTAATGGATCA
The DNA here is from genome assembly GCF_965194825.1 of Balaenoptera physalus. Classification (NCBI taxonomy): domain Eukaryota; kingdom Metazoa; phylum Chordata; class Mammalia; order Artiodactyla; family Balaenopteridae; genus Balaenoptera; species Balaenoptera physalus. The sequence goes on from NW_028126039.1 coordinate 231,790, forward strand.
TTGTGATGACATGTGTCCTGGAACACTGTGATGACACGGTTCATCGAGTATTGTGATGACAAGGGTCATAGCGAATTGTGATGAGAGGTGTCATTGGGCATTGTGATGACATTGATCATCTAGGAATTGTGATGAAAGGTATCATGGAGCACTGTGAAGACTGGGGGCATGAAGCATTGTTATGAACATTGTCCTGGATTATTGTGATGACAGCAGTCATGGAGAATTGTGATGACAGGGATTATGCAGCATTGTGTTGACAAGGCTATGGACTATTGTGATGACAATGGTCATGGAGCAATGTGATGAAAGTTTTCATGGAACATCGTGATGAAAAGTGCCTGGGAGCATTGTGACGATAAAGGCCATGGAGCATTGTGATGACAAGTGTCACGGAGCATTGTAATGAAAGCTTTCATTATGCACTGTGATGACAAGGGGGATGGAGTATTGTGATGAAACTGGTCCTGGCGCATTGTGATAACAAAAGCCATGGAGCATTGTGATGACAGGCATCATGGAGCATGGTGAAGAAAGGGGCCATGGGGAATTGTAATGACAATAGAGAAATGTGATGAAAATGGTCAGCGAGCATAGTGATTAAAGTGGTCATTGAGAATTGTGATGAATAGTGACATAGAGCATTGTGATGACAAAGGTCATGGAGAACTGTGATGACCAGGGTCATGTAGCTTTGTGATGACACGTCCATGGAACATTGTGATGACAAGAATTCTGGAGCATTGTGATGACAAGGGCCGTGGAGCATTGTGATGCCACGGTCATGGAACATTGTGATGACAAAATTCTGGAGCATTGTGAGGAAAAAGGCTTGGAGCATTGTGATTATAGGGGACATGGAGCATTGTGATGACATGGGCAGGGAACACTGTGATGACAGTTGTTATGGAGCAATGTGATGACAAGTGTCATGGAGCATTGTGATGAGAGGGGCCTTGGAGAATTGTGATGACAGGCGTCATGAGGCATTGAGATGGCAGTGGTCATGGAGCATTATGATGAAAGGTGTTATGGAGCACTGTGATTACAGGGGCCATGGAGCATTGTGAATACAAAGGCCATGGGGCATTGAGATGACAGTGGTCATGGAGCATTGTGATGAAAGTGGTAATGGATCATTGTGATGACAAGTGTCCTGGGACCCTGTGATGACATGGTTCATGGAGCATTGGGATGACAATGGTCATGGCGAATTGTGATGACAATGTCATGGGGCATTGTGATGGCACTGGTCATCTAGAAATGTGATTCAAGTTATTATGGAGCACAGTAATGAGAGGGGCCATGGAGCATTGTGATGACAAGTGTCATGGAGCATTGTGATGACAGGTGTCATGGAGCATCGTGATGACAAATGCCATGGAGAATTGTGATGAGAGGTGGCATTGGGCATTGTGATGAAAGGGGTCATGGAGTACTGGGATTACAGGGGGCATGGAGCATTGTGAAAACAAGTGACATGGTGAATAGTGATGACAGGCTTCATATAGCATTGTGATGACAAGTGCCATTTAGCATTTTGATGTCAGGGTTCATCAGGCATTGTGTTGACGGGGGTCACGTGTCATTGTGATGACAAAGGCCATAGAGCATTGTGATCACAGGGGTCATGGAGCATTGTGATGACATGGGCCATGGAGCATTGTGAAGACAAGATTCATGGAGCATTGTGATGACACTGGCATGAAGCATGGTGATGACAACAGAACTGGAGCATTGTGATGACAAGGGCATGGAGCATTGTGATTACAGGAGACATGGAGCTTTGTGATGACATTGGCAGGGATCATTGTGATGACAGGGATCATGGAGCATTGTGATGACAAAGACCAAGGAACATTTTGATGACAAGTGTCATTGAGCAATGTGATGACACGGGAATGGAGCATTATGATGACAAATGTTCTGGAGCATTGTGATGACAAGCGCATGGAGCATTGTGATTACAGGGGCCATGGAGCATTGTGATGACAACGGCATGGAGCATTGTGATGACAGTGGTCATTGAGCATTGTGATTACAAAGACCATGAGGCATTGTGATGACAGGGACCTTGGAGCATTGTGATGAAAATGGTCATCAAGCATTGTGATGACAGGGGTCATAGAGCATTGTGATGAGAAAGACCATGGAGCATGGTGATGACAGAGGCCATGGAACATTGTGATGACAAGGCCATGTACCATTGTGATGACAAGGGCAGGGAACCTCGTGGTGACCGGGGTCATGGAGCATTTTGATGACAACTTTCATGGAACATTGTGATGACAGTGGTCATGGAGCATTGTGTTGAAAAGGAACATGGAGCAGTGTGATTACAGGGTCCATGGAACATTGTGAATACATAGGCCATGGAACAATGTGATGACAGGGGTCATGTAGCATTGTGATGACAGGGTCATGGAGCATTGGGATTACAGGGCTTATGGGGCACTGTGATGACAGGGGGCATGGAGCATTGTGATGAAAATTGTCCTGGAGCATTATGATGACAGCAGTCACAGAGGATTGGGATGAAAGGTATCATGCAGCATTGTGATGACAACGGTCATGGATCATTTTGATGACAGGAGTCATGGAACATTGTGATAAGAATGTTCATAAAGCATTTTGATGACAGGGGTCATGAAGAATTGTGTTGACACGGGCATGGAGCATTGTAATGATAGGATATCTGGAGCATTGTGATGAAAAGGGGATGGAGCATTTTGATGACAGGGTCCAAGGAGCATTGTGCTGACAATGGCATGGAGCATGGTGATGAAAAGGGTACTGGAGCACTGTGAGGAAAGGAATCATGGATCCTTGTGATGACAGGGGTCATGGAGCTTTGTGATGACAAGGGTCATGGAGCATTGTGATGACACGGTCAAGGAACATTGCGATGACAAGAATTATGGAGCATTGTGATGAAAGGACATGGAGCATTGTGATGAAAGGTGACAAGGAGCATTGTGATGATATGGGCAGAGAACTTTGTGATGACAGGGGTCATGGAGCATTGTGATGAAAAGTGTCATCGAACATTGTACTGACAGGGATCATGGAGCTTTTTGGTAAGAGAGGCCTTGGAGATTTGTGGTGGCAGGCGTCATGGGGCATTGTAATGACAGCGGTCTTGGATCATTGTGATGAAAGGGGTCATGGAGCACTGTGATTACAGGGGCCATGGAGCATTGTGAATACAAAGGCTAGGGAGCATTGAGGTGACAGGTTTCATGGAGAATTGTGATGAAAGTGATCATGGATCATTGTGATGACAAGAGTCCTGGAACCTTGTGATGACAAGGTTCATGGAGCATTGTGATGACAAGGACCATGGCGAATTGTTATGACATCTGTCATGGGTCATGGTGATGACAGTGGTCATCTAGAATTGTGATGAAAGGTATAATGGAGCACTGTGATGACAGGGGCCATGGAACATTGTGATGACAAAGGCCATGGAGCATTGTGATGACAAGTGTCATGGGGCATTTTGATGACATTGGCATGGAGCATTATGATGACAAGATTTCTGGAGCATTTTGATGAAAAGGGCATGGAACATTGTGATGACAGGGGCCATGGAAAATTGTGATGGCATAAGCCATGGAGCATTGTGATGACAAGTGTCATGGGACATTTTGATGACATTGGCATGGAGCATTATGATGACAAGAGTTCTGGAGCCCTTTGATGACAAGGGCATGGAGCATTGTGATCACAGGGCCCATGGGGCATTGTGATGAAAAGAGCCATGGAGCATTGAGATGACAGGCGTCTTGAGGTATGGTGATGACAGTGGTCATGGAGCATTGTGATGAAAGAGATCATGGAGCAATATGATAACAGGGGCCATTGAGCATTGTGATGACAGGTGTATTGGAGCATTGTGATGAAAATAGTAATGGATCATTGTGATGACATGTGTCCTGGAACACTGTGATGACACGGTTCATCGAGTATTGTGATGACAAGGGTCATAGCGAATTGTGATGAGAGGTGTCATTGGGCATTGTGATGACATTGATCATCTAGGAATTGTGATGAAAGGTATCATGGAGCACTGTGAAGACTGGGGGCATGAAGCATTGTTATGAACATTGTCCTGGATTATTGTGATGACAGCAGTCATGGAGAATTGTGATGACAGGGATTATGCAGCATTGTGTTGACAAGGCTATGGACTATTGTGATGACAATGGTCATGGAGCAATGTGATGAAAGTTTTCATGGAACATCGTGATGAAAAGTGCCTGGGAGCATTGTGACGATAAAGGCCATGGAGCATTGTGATGACAAGTGTCACGGAGCATTGTAATGAAAGCTTTCATTATGCACTGTGATGACAAGGGGGATGGAGTATTGTGATGAAACTTGTCCTGGCGCATTGTGATAACAAAAGCCATGGAGCATTGTGATGACAGGCATCATGGAGCATGGTGAAGAAAGGGGCCATGGGGAATTGTAATGACAATAGAGAAATGTGATGAAAATGGTCAGCGAGCATAGTGATTAAAGTGGTCATTGAGAATTGTGATGAATAGTGACATAGAGCATTGTGATGACAAAGGTCATGGAGAACTGTGATGACCAGGGTCATGTAGCTTTGTGATGACACGTCCATGGAACATTGTGATGACAAGAATTCTGGAGCATTGTGATGACAAGGGCCGTGGAGCATTGTGATGCCACGGTCATGGAACATTGTGATGACAAAATTCTGGAGCATTGTGAGGAAAAAGGCTTGGAGCATTGTGATTATAGGGGACATGGAGCATTGTGATGACATGGGCAGGGAACACTGTGATGACAGTTGTTATGGAGCAATGTGATGACAAGTGTCATGGAGCATTGTGATGAGAGGGGCCTTGGAGAATTGTGATGACAGGCGTCATGAGGCATTGAGATGGCAGTGGTCATGGAGCATTATGATGAAAGGTGTTATGGAGCACTGTGATTACAGGGGCCATGGAGCATTGTGAATACAAAGGCCATGGGGCATTGAGATGACAGTGGTCATGGAGCATTGTGATGAAAGTGGTAATGGATCATTGTGATGACAAGTGTCCTGGGACCCTGTGATGACATGGTTCATGGAGCATTGTGATGACAATGGTCATGGCGAATTGTGATGCCAATGTCATGGGGCATTGTGATGGCACTGGTCATCTAGAAATGTGATTCAAGTTATTATGGAGCACAGTAATGAGAGGGGCCATGGAGCATTGTGATGACAAGTGTCATGGAGCATTGTGATGACAGGTGTCATGGAGCATCGTGATGACAAATGCCATGGAGAATTGTGATGAGAGGTGGCATTGGGCATTGTGATGAAAGGGGTCATGGAGTACTGGGATTACAGGGGGCATGGAGCATTGTGAAAACAAGTGACATGGTGAATAGTGATGACAGGCTTCATATAGCATTGTGATGACAAGTGCCATTTAGCATTTTGATGTCAGGGTTCATCAGGCATTGTGTTGACGGGGGTCACGTGTCATTGTGACGACAAAGGCCATAGAGCATTGTGATCACAGGGGTCATGGAGCATTGTGATGACATGGGCCATGGAGCATTGTGAAGACAAGATTCATGGAGCATTGTGATGACACTGGCATGAAGCATGGTGATGACAACACAACTGGAGCATTGTGATGACAAGGGCATGGAGCATTGTGATTACAGGAGACATGGAGCATTGTGATGACATTGGCAGGGATCATTGTGATGACAGGGATCATGGAGCATTGTGATGACAAAGACCAAGGAACATTTTGATGACAAGTGTCATTGAGCAATGTGATGACACGGGAATGGAGCATTATGATGACAAATGTTCTGGAGCATTGTGATGACAAGCGCATGGAGCATTGTGATTACAGGGGCCATGGAGCATTGTGATGACAACGGCATGGAGCATTGTGATGACAGTGGTCATTGAGCATTGTGATTACAAAGACCATGAGGCATTGTGATGACAGGGACCTTGGAGCATTGTGATGAAAATGGTCATCAAGCATTGTGATGACAGGGGTCATAGAGCATTGTGATGAGAAAGACCATGGAGCATGGTGATGACAGAGGCCATGGAACATTGTGATGACAAGGCCATGTACCATTGTGATGACAAGGGCAGGGAACCTCGTGGTGACCGGGGTCATGGAGCATTTTGATGACAACTTTCATGGAACATTGTGATGACAGTGGTCATGGAGCATTGTGTTGAAAAGGAACATGGAGCAGTGTGATTACAGGGTCCATGGAACATTGTGAATACATAGGCCATGGAACAATGTGATGACAGGGGTCATGTAGCATTGTGATGACAGGGTCATGGAGCATTGGGATTACAGGGCTTATGGGGCACTGTGATGACAGGGGGCATGGAGCATTGTGATGAAAATTGTCCTGGAGCATTATGATGACAGCAGTCACAGAGGATTGGGATGAAAGGTATCATGCAGCATTGTGATGACAACGGTCATGGATCATTTTGATGACAGGAGTCATGGAACATTGTGATAAGAATGTTCATAAAGCATTTTGATGACAGGGGTCATGAAGAATTGTGTTGACACGGGCATGGAGCATTGTAATGATAGGATATCTGGAGCATTGTGATGAAAAGGGGATGGAGCATTTTGATGACAGGGTCCAAGGAGCATTGTGCTGACAATGGCATGGAGCATGGTGATGAAAAGGGTACTGGAGCACTGTGAGGAAAGGAATCATGGATCCTTGTGATGACAGGGGTCATGGAGCTTTGTGATGACAAGGGTCATGGAGCATTGTGATGACACGGTCAAGGAACATTGCGATGACAAGAATTATGGAGCATTGTGATGAAAGGACATGGAGCATTGTGATGAAAGGTGACAAGGAGCATTGTGATGATATGGGCAGAGAACTTTGTGATGACAGGGGTCATGGAGCATTGTGATGAAAAGTGTCATCGAACATTGTACTGACAGGGATCATGGAGCTTTTTGGTAAGAGAGGCCTTGGAGATTTGTGGTGGCAGGCGTCATGGGGCATTGTAATGACAGCGGTCTTGGATCATTGTGATGAAAGGGGTCATGGAGCACTGTGATTACAGGGGCCATGGAGCATTGTGAATACAAAGGCTAGGGAGCATTGAGGTGACAGGTTTCATGGAGAATTGTGATGAAAGTGATCATGGATCATTGTGATGACAAGAGTCCTGGAACCTTGTGATGACAAGGTTCATGGAGCATTGTGATGACAAGGACCATGGCGAATTGTTATGACATCTGTCATGGGTCATGGTGATGACAGTGGTCATCTAGAATTGTGATGAAAGGTATAATGGAGCACTGTGATGACAGGGGCCATGGAACATTGTGATGACAAAGGCCATGGAGCATTGTGATGACAAGTGTCATGGGGCATTTTGATGACATTGGCATGGAGCATTATGATGACAAGATTTCTGGAGCATTTTGATGAAAAGGGCATGGAACATTGTGATGACAGGGGCCATGGAAAATTGTGATGGCATAAGCCATGGAGCATTGTGATGACAAGTGTCATGGGACATTTTGATGACATTGGCATGGAGCATTATGATGACAAGAGTTCTGGAGCCCTTTGATGACAAGGGCATGGAGCATTGTGATCACAGGGCCCATGGGGCATTGTGATGAAAAGAGCCATGGAGCATTGAGATGACAGGCGTCTTGAGGTATGGTGATGACAGTGGTCATGGAGCATTGTGATGAAAGAGATCATGGAGCAATATGATAACAGGGGCCATTGAGCATTGTGATGACAGGTGTATTGGAGCATTGTGATGAAAATAGTAATGGATCATTGTGATGACATGTGTCCTGGAACACTGTGATGACACGGTTCATCGAGTATTGTGATGACAAGGGTCATAGCGAATTGTGATGAGAGGTGTCATTGGGCATTGTGATGACATTGATCATCTAGGAATTGTGATGAAAGGTATCATGGAGCACTGTGAAGACTGGGGGCATGAAGCATTGTTATGAACATTGTCCTGGATTATTGTGATGACAGCAGTCATGGAGAATTGTGATGACAGGGATTATGCAGCATTGTGTTGACAAGGCTATGGACTATTGTGATGACAATGGTCATGGAGCAATGTGATGAAAGTTTTCATGGAACATCGTGATGAAAAGTGCCTGGGAGCATTGTGACGATAAAGGCCATGGAGCATTGTGATGACAAGTGTCACGGAGCATTGTAATGAAAGCTTTCATTATGCACTGTGATGACAAGGGGGATGGAGTATTGTGATGAAACTTGTCCTGGCGCATTGTGATAACAAAAGCCATGGAGCATTGTGATGACAGGCATCATGGAGCATGGTGAAGAAAGGGGCCATGGGGAATTGTAATGACAATAGAGAAATGTGATGAAAATGGTCAGCGAGCATAGTGATTAAAGTGGTCATTGAGAATTGTGATGAATAGTGACATAGAGCATTGTGATGACAAAGGTCATGGAGAACTGTGATGACCAGGGTCATGTAGCTTTGTGATGACACGTCCATGGAACATTGTGATGACAAGAATTCTGGAGCATTGTGATGACAAGGGCCGTGGAGCATTGTGATGCCACGGTCATGGAACATTGTGATGACAAAATTCTGGAGCATTGTGAGGAAAAAGGCTTGGAGCATTGTGATTATAGGGGACATGGAGCATTGTGATGACATGGGCAGGGAACACTGTGATGACAGTTGTTATGGAGCAATGTGATGACAAGTGTCATGGAGCATTGTGATGAGAGGGGCCTTGGAGAATTGTGATGACAGGCGTCATGAGGCATTGAGATCGCAGTGGTCATGGAGCATTATGATGAAAGGTGTTATGGAGCACTGTGATTACAGGGACCATGGAGCATTGTGAATACAAAGGCCATGGGGCATTGAGATGACAGTGGTCATGGAGCATTGTGATGAAAGTGGTAATGGATCATTGTGATGACAAGTGTCCTGGGACCCTGTGATGACATGGTTCATGGAGCATTGGGATGACAATGGTCATGGCGAATTGTGATGACAATGTCATGGGGCATTGTGATGGCACTGGTCATCTAGAAATGTGATTCAAGTTATTATGGAGCACAGTAATGAGAGGGGCCATGGAGCATTGTGATGACAAGTGTCATGGAGCATTGTGATGACAGGTGTCATGGAGCATCGTGATGACAAATGCCATGGAGAATTGTGATGAGAGGTGGCATTGGGCATTGTGATGAAAGGGGTCATGGAGTACTGGGATTACAGGGGGCATGGAGCATTGTGAAAACAAGTGACATGGTGAATAGTGATGACAGGCTTCATATAGCATTGTGATGACAAGTGCCATTTAGCATTTTGATGTCAGGGTTCATCAGGCATTGTGTTGACGGGGGTCACGTGTCATTGTGACGACAAAGGCCATAGAGCATTGTGATCACAGGGGTCATGGAGCATTGTGATGACATGGGCCATGGAGCATTGTGAAGACAAGATTCATGGAGCATTGTGATGACACTGGCATGAAGCATGGTGATGACAACACAACTGGAGCATTGTGATGACAAGGGCATGGAGAATTGTGATTACAGGAGACATGGAGCATTGTGATGACATTGGCAGGGATCATTGTGATGACAGGGATCATGGAGCATTGTGATGACAAAGACCAAGGAACATTTTGATGACAAGTGTCATTGAGCAATGTGATGACACGGGAATGGAGCATTATGATGACAAATGTTCTGGAGCATTGTGATGACAAGCGCATGGAGCATTGTGATTACAGGGGCCATGGAGCATTGTGATGACAATGGCATGGAGCATTGTGATGACAGTGGTCATTGAGCATTGTGATTACAAAGACCATGAGGCATTGTGATGACAGGGACCTTGGAGCATTGTGATGACAATGGTCATCAAGCATTGTGATGACAGGGGTCATAGAGCATTGTGATGAGAAAGAGCATGGAGCATGGTGATGACAGAGGCCATGGTACATTGTGATGACAAGGCCATGTACCATTGTGATGACAAGGGCAGGGAACCTCGTGGTGACCGGGGTCATGGAGCATTTTGATGACAACTTTCATGGAACATTGTGATGACAGGGGTCATGGAGCATTGTGTTGAAAAGGAACATGGAGCAGTGTGATTACAGGGTCCATGGAACATTGTGAATACATAGGCCATGGAACAATGTGATGACAGGGGTCATGTAGCATTGTGATGACAGGGTCATGGAGCATTGGGATTACAGGGCTTATGGGGCACTGTGATGACAGGGGGCATGGAGCATTGTGATGAAAATTGTCCTGGAGCATTATGATGACAGCAGTCACAGAGGATTGGGATGAAAGGTATCATGCAGCATTGTGATGACAACGGTCATGGATCATTTTGATGACAGGGGTCATGGAACATTGTGATAAGAATGTTCATAAAGCATTTTGATGACAGGGGTCATGAAGCATTGTGTTGACACGGGCATGGAGCATTGTAATGATAGGATATCTGGAGCATTGTGATGAAAAGGGGATGGAGCATTTTGATGACAGGGTCCAAGGAGCATTGTGCTGACAATGGCATGGAGCATGGTGATGAAAAGGGTACTGGAGCACTGTGAGGAAAGGAATCATGGATCATTGTGATGACAGGGGTCATGGAGCTTTGTGATGACAAGGGTCATGGAGCATTGTGATGACACGGTCAAGGAACATTGCGATGACAAGAATTATGGAGCATTGTGATGAAAGGACATGGAGCATTGTGATGAAAGGTGACAAGGAGCATTGTGATGATATGCGCAGAGAACTTTGTGATGACAGGGGTCATGGAGCATTGTGATGAAAAGTGTCATCGAACATTGTACTGACAGGGATCATGGAGCTTTTTGGTAAGAGAGGCCTTGGAGATTTGTGGTGGCAGGCGTCATGGGGCATTGTAATGACAGCGGTCTTGGATCATTGTGATGAAAGAGGTCATGGAGCACTTTGATTACAGGGGCCATGGAGCATTGTGAATACAAAGGCTAGGGAGCATTGAGGTGACAGGTTTCATGGAGCATTGTGATGAAAGTGATCATGGATCATTGTGATGACAAGAGTCCTGGAACCTTGTGATGACAAGGTTCATGGAGCATTGTGATGACAAGGACCATGGCGAATTGTTATGACATCTGTCATGGGTCATGGTGATGACAGTGGTCATCTAGAATTGTGATGAAAGGTATAATGGAGCACTGTGATGACAGGGGCCATGGAACATTGTGATGACAAAGGCCATGGAGCATTGTGATGACAAGTGTCATGGGGCATTTTGATGACATTGGCATGGAGCATTATGATGACAAGAATTCTGGAGAATTTTGATGAAAAGGGCATGGAGCGTTGTGATGACAGGGGCCATGGAAAATTGTGATGGCATAAGCCATGGAGCATTGTGATGACAAGTGTCATGGGATATTTTGATGACATTGGCATGGAGCATGCTGATGACAAGAGTTCTGGAGCCCTTTGATGACAAGGGCATGGAGCATTGTGATCACAGGGCCCATGGGGCATTGTGATGAAAAGAGCCATGGAGCATTGAGATGACAGGCGTCTTTAGGTATGGTGATGACAGTGGTCATGGAGCATTGTGATGAAAGAGATCATGGAGCAATATGATAACAGGGGCCATTGAGCATTGTGATGACAGGTGTATTGGAGCATTGTGATGAAAATAGTAATGGATCATTGTGATGACATGTGTCCTGGAACACTGTGATGACACGGTTCATCGAGTATTGTGATGACAAGGGTCATAGCGAATTGTGATGAGAGGTGTCATTGGGCATTGTGATGACATTGATCATCTAGGAATTGTGATGAAAGGTATCATGGAGCACTGTGAAGACTGGGGGCATGAAGCATTGTTATGAACATTGTCCTGGATTATTGTGATGACAGCAGTCATGGAGAATTGTGATGACAGGGATTATGCAGCATTGTGTTGACAAGGCTATGGACTATTGTGATGACAATGGTCATGGAGCAATGTGATGAAAGTTTTCATGGAACATCGTGATGAAAAGTGCCTGGGAGCATTGTGACGATAAAGGCCATGGAGCATTGTGATGACAAGTGTCACGGAGCATTGTAATGAAAGCTTTCATTATGCACTGTGATGACAAGGGGGATGGAGTATTGTGATGAAACTGGTCCTGGCGCATTGTGATAACAAAAGCCATGGAGCATTGTGATGACAGGCATCATGGAGCATGGTGAAGAAAGGGGCCATGGGGAATTGTAATGACAATAGAGAAATGTGATGAAAATGGTCAGCGAGCATAGTGATTAAAGTGGTCATTGAGAATTGTGATGAATAGTGACATAGAGCATTGTGATGACAAAGGTCATGGAGAACTGTGATGACCAGGGTCATGTAGCTTTGTGATGACACGTCCATGGAACATTGTGATGACAAGAATTCTGGAGCATTGTGATGACAAGGGCCGTGGAGCATTGTGATGCCACGGTCATGGAACATTGTGATGACAAAATTCTGGAGCATTGTGAGGAAAAAGGCTTGGAGCATTGTGATTATAGGGGACATGGAGCATTGTGATGACATGGGCAGGGAACACTGTGATGACAGTTGTTATGGAGCAATGTGATGACAAGTGTCATGGAGCATTGTGATGAGAGGGGCCTTGGAGAATTGTGATGACAGGCGTCATGAGGCATTGAGATGGCAGTGGTCATGGAGCATTATGATGAAAGGTGTTATGGAGCACTGTGATTACAGGGGCCATGGAGCATTGTGAATACAAAGGCCATGGGGCATTGAGATGACAGTGGTCATGGAGCATTGTGATGAAAGTGGTAATGGATCATTGTGATGACAAGTGTCCTGGGACCCTGTGATGACATGGTTCATGGAGCATTGGGATGACAATGGTCATGGCGAATTGTGATGACAATGTCATGGGGCATTGTGATGGCACTGGTCATCTAGAAATGTGATTCAAGTTATTATGGAGCACAGTAATGAGAGGGGCCATGGAGCATTGTGATGACAAGTGTCATGGAGCATTGTGATGACAGGTGTCATGGAGCATCGTGATGACAAATGCCATGGAGAATTGTGATGAGAGGTGGCATTGGGCATTGTGATGAAAGGGGTCATGGAGTACTGGGATTACAGGGGGCATGGAGCATTGTGAAAACAAGTGACATGGTGAATAGTGATGACAGGCTTCATATAGCATTGTGATGACAAGTGCCATTTAGCATTTTGATGTCAGGGTTCATCAGGCATTGTGTTGACGGGGGTCACGTGTCATTGTGACGACAAAGGCCATAGAGCATTGTGATCACAGGGGTCATGGAGCATTGTGATGACATGGGCCATGGAGCATTGTGAAGACAAGATTCATGGAGCATTGTGATGACACTGGCATGAAGCATGGTGATGACAACACAACTGGAGCATTGTGATGACAAGGGCATGGAGCATTGTGATTACAGGAGACATGGAGCATTGTGATGACATTGGCAGGGATCATTGTGATGACAGGGATCATGGAGCATTGTGATGACAAAGACCAAGGAACATTTTGATGACAAGTGTCATTGAGCAATGTGATGACATGAGAATGGAGCATTATGATGACAAATGTTCTGGAGCATTGTGATGACAAGCGCATGGAGCATTGTGATTACAGGGGCCATGGAGCATTGTGATGACAATGGCATGGAGCATTGTGATGACAGTGGTCATTGAGCATTGTGATTACAAAGACCATGAGGCATTGTGATGACAGGGACCTTGGAGCATTGTGATGACAATGGTCATCAAGCATTGTGATGACAGGGGTCATAGAGCATTGTGATGAGAAAGAGCATGGAGCATGGTGATGACAGAGGCCATGGTACATTGTGATGACAAGGCCATGTACCATTGTGATGACAAGGGCAGGGAACCTCGTGGTGACCGGGGTCATGGAGCATTTTGATGACAACTTTCATGGAACATTGTGATGACAGGGGTCATGGAGCATTGTGTTGAAAAGGAACATGGAGCAGTGTGATTACAGGGTCCATGGAACATTGTGAATACATAGGCCATGGAACAATGTGATGACAGGGGTCATGTAGCATTGTGATGACAGGGTCATGGAGCATTGGGATTACAGGGCTTATGGGGCACTGTGATGACAGGGGGCATGGAGCATTGTGATGAAAATTGTCCTGGAGCATTATGATGACAGCAGTCACAGAGGATTGGGATGAAAGGTATCATGCAGCATTGTGATGACAACGGTCATGGATCATTTTGATGACAGGAGTCATGGAACATTGTGATAAGAATGTTCATAAAGCATTTTGATGACAGGGGTCATGAAGAATTGTGTTGACACGGGCATGGAGCATTGTAATGATAGGATATCTGGAGCATTGTGATGAAAAGGGGATGGAGCATTTTGATGACAGGGTCCAAGGAGCATTGTGCTGACAATGGCATGGAGCATGGTGATGAAAAGGGTACTGGAGCACTGTGAGGAAAGGAATCATGGATCCTTGTGATGACAGGGGTCATGGAGCTTTGTGATGACAAGGGTCATGGAGCATTGTGATGACACGGTCAAGGAACATTGCGATGACAAGAATTATGGAGCATTGTGATGAAAGGACATGGAGCATTGTGATGAAAGGTGACAAGGAGCATTGTCATGATATGGGCAGAGAACTTTGTGATGACAGGGGTCATGGAGCATTGTGATGAAAAGTGTCATCGAACATTGTACTGACAGGGATCATGGAGCTTTTTGGTAAGAGAGGCCTTGGAGATTTGTGGTGGCAGGCGTCATGGGGCATTGTAATGACAGCGGTCTTGGATCATTGTGATGAAAGGGGTCATGGAGCACTGTGATTACAGGGGCCATGGAGCATTGTGAATACAAAGGCTAGGGAGCATTGAGGTGACAGGTTTCATGGAGAATTGTGATGAAAGTGATCATGGATCATTGTGATGACAAGAGTCCTGGAACCTTGTGATGACAAGGTTCATGGAGCATTGTGATGACAAGGACCATGGCGAATTGTTATGACATCTGTCATGGGTCATGGTGATGACAGTGGTCATCTAGAATTGTGATGAAAGGTATAATGGAGCACTGTGATGACAGGGGCCATGGAACATTGTGATGACAAAGGCCATGGAGCATTGTGATGACAAGTGTCATGGGACATTTTGATGACATTGGCATGGAGCATTATGATGACAAGATTTCTGGAGCATTTTGATGAAAAGGGCATGGAACATTGTGATGACAGGGGCCATGGAAAATTGTGATGGCATAAGCCATGGAGCATTGTGATGACAAGTGTCATGGGACATTTTGATGACATTGGCATGGAGCATTATGATGGCAAGAGTTCTGGAGCACTTTGATGACAAGGGCATGGAGCATTGTGATCACAGGGCCCATGGGGCATTGTGATGAAAAGAGCCATGGAGCATTGAGATGACAGGCGTCTTGAGGTATGGTGATGACAGTGGTCATGGAGCATTGTGATGAAAGAGATCATGGAGCAATATGATAACAGGGGCCATGGAGCATTGTGATGACAGGTGTATTGGAGCATTGTGATGAAAATAGTCATGGATCATTGTGATGTCATGTGTCCTGGAACACTGTGATGACACGGTTCATCGAGTATTGTGATGACAAGGGTCATAGCGAATTGTGATGACAGGTGTCATTGGGCATTTTGATGACATTGATCATCTAGGAATTGTGATGAAAGGTATCATGGAGCACTGTGATGACTGGGGGCATGAAGCATTGTTATGAAAATTGTCCTGGAATATTGTGATGGCAGCAGTCATGGAGAATTGTGATGACAGGGATTATGCAGCATTGTGTTGACAAGGCTATGGACTATTGTGATGACAATGGTCATGGAGCAATGTGATGAAAGTTTTCATGGAACATCGTGATGAAAACTGCCTGGGAGCATTGTGACGATAAAGGCCATGGAGCATTGTGATGACAAGTGTCACGGAGCATTGTAATGAAAGCTTTCATTATGCACTGTGATGACAAGGGGGATGGAGTATTGTGATGAAACTGGTCCTGGCGCATTGTGATAACAAAAGCCATGGAGCATTGTGATGACAGGCATCATGGAGCATGGTGAAGAAAGGGGCCATGGGGAATTGTAATGACAATAGAGAAATGTGATGAAAATGGTCAGCGAGCATAGTGATTAAAGTGGTCATTGAGAATTGTGATGAATAGTGACATAGAGCATTGTGATGACAAAGGTCATGGAGAACTGTGATGACCAGGGTCATGTAGCTTTGTGATGACACGTCCATGGAACATTGTGATGACAAGAATTCTGGAGCATTGTGATGACAAGGGCCGTGGAGCATTGTAATGCCACGGTCATGGAACATTGTGATGACAAAATTCTGGAGCATTGTGAGGAAAAAGGCTTGGAGCATTGTGATTATAGGGGACATGGAGCATTGTGATGACATGGGCAGGGAACACTGTGATGACAGATGTTATGGAGCAATGTGATGACAAGTGTCATGGAGCATTGTGATGAGAGGGGCCTTGGAGAATTGTGATGACAGGCGTCATGAGGCATTGAGATGGCAGTGGTCATGGAGCATTATGATGAAAGGTGTTATGGAGCACTGTGATTACAGGGGCCATGGAGCATTGTGAATACAAAGGCCATGGGGCATTGAGATGACAGTGGTCATGGAGCATTGTGATGAAAGTGGTAATGGATCATTGTGATGACAAGTGTCCTGGGACCCTGTGATGACATGGTTCATGGAGCATTGTGATGACAATGGTCATGGCGAATTGTGATGACAATGTCATGGGGCATTGTGATGGCACTGGTCATCTAGAAATGTGATTCAAGTTATTATGGGGCACAGTAATGAGAGGGGCCATGGAGCATTGTGATGACAAGTGTCATGGAGCATTGTGATGACAGGTGTCATGGAGCATCGTGATGACAAATGCCATGGAGAATTGTGATGAGAGGTGGCATTGGGCATTGTGATGAAAGGGGTCATGGAGTACTGGGATTACAGGGGGCATGGAGCATTGTGAAAACAAGTGACATGGTGAATAGTGATGACAGGCTTCATATAGCATTGTGATGACAAGTGCCATTTAGCATTTTGATGTCAGGGTTCATCAGGCATTGTGTTGACGGGGGTCACGTGTCATTGTGATGACAAAGGCCATAGAGCATTGTGATCACAGGGGTCATGGAGCATTGTGATGACATGGGCCATGGAGCATTGTGAAGACAAGATTCATGGAGCATTGTGATGACACTGGCATGAAGCATGGTGATGACAACACAACTGGAGCATTGTGATGACAAGGGCATGGAGCATTGTGATTACAGGAGACATGGAGCATTGTGATGACATTGGCAGGGATCATTGTGATGACAGGGATCATGGAGCATTGTGATGACAAAGACCAAGGAACATTTTGATGACAAGTGTCATTGAGCAATGTGATGACACGGGAATGGAGCATTATGATGACAAATGTTCTGGAGCATTGTGATGACAAGCGCATGGAGCATTGTGATTACAGGGGCCATGGAGCATTGTGATGACAACGGCATGGAGCATTGTGATGACAGTGGTCATTGAGCATTGTGATTACAAAGACCATGAGGCATTGTGATGACAGGGACCTTGGAGCATTGTGATGAAAATGGTCATCAAGCATTGTGATGACAGGGGTCATAGAGCATTGTGATGAGAAAGACCATGGAGCATGGTGATGACAGAGGCCATGGAACATTGTGATGACAAGGCCATGTACCATTGTGATGACAAGGGCAGGGAACCTCGTGGTGACCGGGGTCATGGAGCATTTTGATGACAACTTTCATGGAACATTGTGATGACAGTGGTCATGGAGCATTGTGTTGAAAAGGAACATGGAGCAGTGTGATTACAGGGTCCATGGAACATTGTGAATACATAGGCCATGGAACAATGTGATGACAGGGGTCATGTAGCATTGTGATGACAGGGTCATGGAGCATTGGGATTACAGGGCTTATGGGGCACTGTGATGACAGGGGGCATGGAGCATTGTGATGAAAATTGTCCTGGAGCATTATGATGACAGCAGTCACAGAGGATTGGGATGAAAGGTATCATGCAGCATTGTGATGACAACGGTCATGGATCATTTTGATGACAGGAGTCATGGAACATTGTGATAAGAATGTTCATAAAGCATTTTGATGACAGGGGTCATGAAGAATTGTGTTGACACGGGCATGGAGCATTGTAATGATAGGATATCTGGAGCATTGTGATGAAAAGGGGATGGAGCATTTTGATGACACGGTCCAAGGAGCATTGTGCTGACAATGGCATGGAGCATGGTGATGAAAAGGGTACTGGAGCACTGTGAGGAAAGGAATCATGGATCCTTGTGATGACAGGGGTCATGGAGCTTTGTGATGACAAGGGTCATGGAGCATTGTGATGACACGGTCAAGGAACATTGCGATGACAAGAATTATGGAGCATTGTGATGAAAGGACATGGAGCATTGTGATGAAAGGTGACAAGGAGCATTGTGATGATATGGGCAGAGAACTTTGTGATGACAGGGGTCATGGAGCATTGTGATGAAAAGTGTCATCGAACATTGTACTGACAGGGATCATGGAGCTTTTTGGTAAGAGAGGCCTTGGAGATTTGTGGTGGCAGGCGTCATGGGGCATTGTAATGACAGCGGTCTTGGATCATTGTGATGAAAGGGGTCATGGAGCACTGTGATTACAGGGGCCATGGAGCATTGTGAATACAAAGGCTAGGGAGCATTGAGGTGACAGGTTTCATGGAGAATTGTGATGAAAGTGATCATGGATCATTGTGATGACAAGAGTCCTGGAACCTTGTGATGACAAGGTTCATGGAGCATTGTGATGACAAGGACCATGGCGAATTGTTATGACATCTGTCATGGGGCATGGTGATGACAGTGGTCATCTAGAATTGTGATGAAAGGTATAATGGAGCACTGTGATGACAGGGGCCATGGAACATTGTGATGACAAAGGCCATGGAGCATTGTGATGACAAGTGTCATGGGGCATTTTGATGACATTGGCATGGAGCATTATGATGACAAGATTTCTGGAGCATTTTGATGAAAAGGGCATGGAACATTGTGATGACAGGGGCCATGGAAAATTGTGATGGCATAAGCCATGGAGCATTGTGATGACAAGTGTCATGGGACATTTTGATGACATTGGCATGGAGCATTATGATGACAAGAGTTCTGGAGCCCTTTGATGACAAGGGCATGGAGCATTGTGATCACAGGGCCCATGGGGCATTGTGATGAAAAGAGCCATGGAGCATTGAGATGACAGGCGTCTTTAGGTATGGTGATGACAGTGGTCATGGAGCATTGTGATGAAAGAGATCATGGAGCAATATGATAACAGGGGCCATTGAGCATTGTGATGACAGGTGTATTGGAGCATTGTGATGAAAATAGTAATGGATCATTGTGATGACATGTGTCCTGGAACACTGTGATGACACGGTTCATCGAGTATTGTGATGACAAGGGTCATAGCGAATTGTGATGAGAGGTGTCATTGGGCATTGTGATGACATTGATCATCTAGGAATTGTGATGAAAGGTATCATGGAGCACTGTGAAGACTGGGGGCATGAAGCATTGTTATGAACATTGTCCTGGATTATTGTGATGACAGCAGTCATGGAGAATTGTGATGACAGGGATTATGCAGCATTGTGTTGACAAGGCTATGGACTATTGTGATGACAATGGTCATGGAGCAATGTGATGAAAGTTTTCATGGAACATCGTGATGAAAAGTGCCTGGGAGCATTGTGACGATAAAGGCCATGGAGCATTGTGATGACAAGTGTCACGGAGCATTGTAATGAAAGCTTTCATTATGCACTGTGATGACAAGGGGGATGGAGTATTGTGATGAAACTTGTCCTGGCGCATTGTGATAACAAAAGCCATGGAGCATTGTGATGACAGGCATCATGGAGCATGGTGAAGAAAGGGGCCATGGGGAATTGTAATGACAATAGAGAAATGTGATGAAAATGGTCAGCGAGCATAGTGATTAAAGTGGTCATTGAGAATTGTGATGAATAGTGACATAGAGCATTGTGATGACAAAGGTCATGGAGAACTGTGATGACCAGGGTCATGTAGCTTTGTGATGACACGTCCATGGAACATTGTGATGACAAGAATTCTGGAGCATTGTGATGACAAGGGCCGTGGAGCATTGTGATGCCACGGTCATGGAACATTGTGATGACAAAATTCTGGAGCATTGTGAGGAAAAAGGCTTGGAGCATTGTGATTATAGGGGACATGGAGCATTGTGATGACATGGGCAGGGAAAACTGTGATGACAGTTGTTATGGAGCAATGTGATGACAAGTGTCATGGAGCATTGTGATGAGAGGGGCCTTGGAGAATTGTGATGACAGGCGTCATGAGGCATTGAGATCGCAGTGGTCATGGAGCATTATGATGAAAGGTGTTATGGAGCACTGTGATTACAGGGACCATGGAGCATTGTGAATACAAAGGCCATGGGGCATTGAGATGACAGTGGTCATGGAGCATTGTGATGAAAGTGGTAATGGATCATTGTGATGACAAGTGTCCTGGGACCCTGTGATGACATGGTTCATGGAGCATTGGGATGACAATGGTCATGGCGAATTGTGATGACAATGTCATGGGGCATTGTGATGGCACTGGTCATCTAGAAATGTGATTCAAGTTATTATGGAGCACAGTAATGAGAGGGGCCATGGAGCATTGTGATGACAAGTGTCATGGAGCATTGTGATGACAGGTGTCATGGAGCATCGTGATGACAAATGCCATGGAGAATTGTGATGAGAGGTGGCATTGGGCATTGTGATGAAAGGGGTCATGGAGTACTGGGATTACAGGGGGCATGGAGCATTGTGAAAACAAGTGACATGGTGAATAGTGATGACAGGCTTCATATAGCATTGTGATGACAAGTGCCATTTAGCATTTTGATGTCAGGGTTCATCAGGCATTGTGTTGACGGGGGTCACGTGTCATTGTGACGACAAAGGCCATAGAGCATTGTGATCACAGGGGTCATGGAGCATTGTGATGACATGGGCCATGGAGCATTGTGAAGACAAGATTCATGGAGCATTGTGATGACACTGGCATGAAGCATGGTGATGACAACACAACTGGAGCATTGTGATGACAAGGGCATGGAGAATTGTGATTACAGGAGACATGGAGCATTGTGATGACATTGGCAGGGATCATTGTGATGACAGGGATCATGGAGCATTGTGATGACAAAGACCAAGGAACATTTTGATGACAAGTGTCATTGAGCAATGTGATGACACGGGAATGGAGCATTATGATGACAAATGTTCTGGAGCATTGTGATGACAAGCGCATGGAGCATTGTGATTACAGGGGCCATGGAGCATTGTGATGACAATGGCATGGAGCATTGTGATGACAGTGGTCATTGAGCATTGTGATTACAAAGACCATGAGGCATTGTGATGACAGGGACCTTGGAGCATTGTGATGACAATGGTCATCAAGCATTGTGATGACAGGGGTCATAGAGCATTGTGATGAGAAAGAGCATGGAGCATGGTGATGACAGAGGCCATGGTACATTGTGATGACAAGGCCATGTACCATTGTGATGACAAGGGCAGGGAACCTCGTGGTGACCGGGGTCATGGAGCATTTTGATGACAACTTTCATGGAACATTGTGATGACAGGGGTCATGGAGCATTGTGTTGAAAAGGAACATGGAGCAGTGTGATTACAGGGTCCATGGAACATTGTGAATACATAGGCCATGGAACAATGTGATGACAGGGGTCATGTAGCATTGTGATGACAGGGTCATGGAGCATTGGGATTACAGGGCTTATGGGGCACTGTGATGACAGGGGGCATGGAGCATTGTGATGAAAATTGTCCTGGAGCATTATGATGACAGCAGTCACAGAGGATTGGGATGAAAGGTATCATGCAGCATTGTGATGACAACGGTCATGGATCATTTTGATGACAGGGGTCATGGAACATTGTGATAAGAATGTTCATAAAGCATTTTGATGACAGGGGTCATGAAGCATTGTGTTGACACGGGCATGGAGCATTGTAATGATAGGATATCTGGAGCATTGTGATGAAAAGGGGATGGAGCATTTTGATGACAGGGTCCAAGGAGCATTGTGCTGACAATGGCATGGAGCATGGTGATGAAAAGGGTACTGGAGCACTGTGAGGAAAGGAATCATGGATCATTGCGATGACAGGGGTCATGGAGCTTTGTGATGACAAGGGTCATGGAGCATTGTGATGACACGGTCAAGGAACATTGCGATGACAAGAATTATGGAGCATTGTGATGAAAGGACATGGAGCATTGTGATGAAAGGTGACAAGGAGCATTGTGATGATATGGGCAGAGAACTTTGTGATGACAGGGGTCATGGAGCATTGTGATGAAAAGTGTCATCGAACATTGTACTGACAGGGATCATGGAGCTTTTTGGTAAGAGAGGCCTTGGAGATTTGTGGTGGCAGGCGTCATGGGGCATTGTAATGACAGCGGTCTTGGATCATTGTGATGAAAGAGGTCATGGAGCACTGTGATTACAGGGGCCATGGAGCATTGTGAATACAAAGGCTAGGGAGCATTGAGGTGACAGGTTTCATGGAGCATTGTGATGAAAGTGATCATGGATCATTGTGATGACAAGAGTCCTGGAACCTTGTGATGACAAGGTTCATGGAGCATTGTGATGACAAGGACCATGGCGAATTGTTATGACATCTGTCATGGGGCATGGTGATGACAGTGGTCATCTAGAATTGTGATGAAAGGTATAATGGAGCACTGTGATGACAGGGGCCATGGAACATTGTGATGACAAAGACCATGGAGCATTGTGATGACAAGTGTCATGGGGCATTTTGATGACATTGGCATGGAGCATTATGATGACAAGAATTCTGGAGAATTTTGATGAAAAGGGCATGGAGCATTGTGATGACAGGGGCCATGGAAAATTGTGATGGCATAAGCCATGGAGCATTGTGATGACAAGTGTCATGGGACATTTTGATGACATTGGCATGGAGCATGCTGATGACAAGAGTTCTGTAGCCCTTTGATGACAAGGGCATGGAGCATTGTGATCACAGGGCCCATGGGGCATTGTGATGAAAAGAGCCATGGAGCATTGAGATGACAGGCGTCTTTAGGTATGGTGATGACAGTGGTCATGGAGCATTGTGATGAAAGAGATCATGGAGCAATATGATAACAGGGGCCATGGAGCATTGTGATGACAGGTGTATTGGAGCATTGTGATGAAAATAGTCATGGATCATTGTGATGTCATGTGTCCTGGAACACTGTGATGACACGGTTCATCGAGTATTGTGATGACAAGGGTCATAGCGAATTGTGATGAGAGGTGTCATTGGGCATTTTGATGACATTGATCATCTAGGAATTGTGATGAAAGGTATCATGGAGCACTGTGATGACTGGGGGCATGAAGCATTGTTATGAAAATTGTCCTGGAATATTGTGATGACAGCAGTCATGGAGAATTGTGATGACAGGGATTATGCAGCATTGTGTTGACAAGGCTATGGACTATTGTGATGACAATGGTCATGGAGCAATGTGATGAAAGTTTTCATGGAACATCGTGATGAAAAGTGCCTGGGAGCATTGTGACGATAAAGGCCATGGAGCATTGTGATGACAAGTGTCACGGAGCATTGTAATGAAAGCTTTCATTATGCACTGTGATGACAAGGGGGATGGAGTATTGTGATGAAACTGGGCCTGGCGCATTGTGATAACAAAAGCCATGGAGCATTGTGATGACAGGCATCATGGAGCATGGTGAAGAAAGGGGCCATGGGGAATTGTAATGACAATAGAGAAATGTGATGAAAATGGTCAGCGAGCATAGTGATTAAAGTGGTCATTGAGAATTGTGATGAATAGTGACATAGAGCATTGTGATGACAAAGGTCATGGAGAACTGTGATGACCAGGGTCATGTAGCTTTGTGATGACACGTCCATGGAACATTGTGATGACAAGAATTCTGGAGCATTGTGATGACAAGGGCCGTGGAGCATTGTAATGCCACGGTCATGGAACATTGTGATGACAAAATTCTGGAGCATTGTGAGGAAAAAGGCTTGGAGCATTGTGATTATAGGGGACATGGAGCATTGTGATGACATGGGCAGGGAACACTGTGATGACAGTTGTTATGGAGCAATGTGATGACAAGTGTCATGGAGCATTGTGATGAGAGGGGCCTTGGAGAATTGTGATGACAGGCGTCATGAGGCATTGAGATGGCAGTGGTCATGGAGCATTATGATGAAAGGTGTTATGGAGCACTGTGATTACAGGGGCCATGGAGCATTGTGAATACAAAGGCCATGGGGCATTGAGATGACAGTGGTCATGGAGCATTGTGATGAAAGTGGTAATGGATCATTGTGATGACAAGTGTCCTGGGACCCTGTGATGACATGGTTCATGGAGCATTGTGATGACAATGGTCATGGCGAATTGTGATGACAATGTCATGGGGCATTGTGATGGCACTGGTCATCTAGAAATGTGATTCAAGTTATTATGGAGCACAGTAATGAGAGGGGCCATGGAGCATTGTGATGACAAGTGTCATGGAGCATTGTGATGACAGGTGTCATGGAGCATCGTGATGACAAATGCCATGGAGAATTGTGATGAGAGGTGGCATTGGGCATTGTGATGAAAGGGGTCATGGAGTACTGGGATTACAGGGGGCATGGAGCATTGTGAAAACAAGTGACATGGTGAATAGTGATGACAGGCTTCATATAGCATTGTGATGACAAGTGCCATTTAGCATTTTGATGTCAGGGTTCATCAGGCATTGTGTTGACGGGGGTCACGTGACATTGTGATGACAAAGGCCATAGAGCATTGTGATCACAGGGATCATGGAGCATTGTGACGACATGGGCCATGGAGCATTGTGAAGACAAGATTCATGGAGCATTGTGATGACACTGGCATGAAACATGGTGATGACAACACAACTGGAGCATTGTGATGACAAGGGCATGGAGCATTGTGATTACAGGAGACATGGAGCATTGTGATGACATTGGCAGGGATCATTGTGATGACAGGGATCATGGAGCATTGTGATGACAAAGACCAAGGAACATTTTGATGACAAGTGTCATTGAGCAATGTGATGACACGGGAATGGAGCATTATGATGACAAATGTTCTGGAGCATTGTGATGACAAGCGCATGGAGCATTGTGATTACAGGGGCCATGGAGCATTGTGATGACAACGGCATGGAGCATTGTGATGACAGTGGTCATTGAGCATTGTGATTACAAAGACCATGAGGCATTGTGATGACAGGGACCTTGGAGCATTGTGATGAAAATGGTCATCAAGCATTGTGATGACAGGGGTCATAGAGCATTGTGATGAGAAAGACCATGGAGCATGGTGATGACAGAGGCCATGGAACATTGTGATGACAAGGCCATGTACCATTGTGATGACAAGGGCAGGGAACCTCGTGGTGACCGGGGTCATGGAGCATTTTGATGACAACTTTCATGGAACATTGTGATGACAGTGGTCATGGAGCATTGTGTTGAAAAGGAACATGGAGCAGTGTGATTACAGGGTCCATGGAACATTGTGAATACATAGGCCATGGAACAATGTGATGACAGGGGTCATGTAGCATTGTGATGACAGGGTCATGGAGCATTGGGATTACAGGGCTTATGGGGCACTGTGATGACAGGGGGCCTGGAGCATTGTGATGAAAATTGTCCTGGAGCATTATGATGACAGCAGTCACAGAGGATTGGGATGAAAGGTATCATGCAGCATTGTGATGACAACGGTCATGGGTCATTTTGATGACAGGAGTCATGGAACATTGTGATAAGAATGTTCATAAAGCATTTTGATGACAGGGGTCATGAAGAATTGTGTTGACACGGGCATGGAGCATTGTAATGATAGGATATCTGGAGCATTGTGATGAAAAGGGGATGGAGCATTTTGATGACAGGGTCCAAGGAGCATTGTGCTGACAATGGCATGGAGCATGGTGATGAAAAGGGTACTGGAGCACTGTGAGGAAAGGAATCATGGATCCTTGTGATGACAGGGGTCATGGAGCTTTGTGATGACAAGGGTCATGGAGCATTGTGATGACACGGTCAAGGAACATTGCGATGACAAGAATTATGGAGCATTGTGATGAAAGGACATGGAGCATTGTGATGAAAGGTGACAAGGAGCATTGTGATGATATGGGCAGAGAACTTTGTGATGACAGGGGTCATGGAGCATTGTGATGAAAAGTGTCATCGAACATTGTACTGACAGGGATCATGGAGCTTTTTGGTAAGAGAGGCCTTGGAGATTTGTGGTGGCAGGCGTCATGGGGCATTGTAATGACAGCGGTCTTGGATCATTGTGATGAAAGGGGTCATGGAGCACTGTGATTACAGGGGCCATGGAGCATTGTGAATACAAAGGCTAGGGAGCATTGAGGTGACAGGTTTCATGGAGAATTGTGATGAAAGTGATCATGGATCATTGTGATGACAAGAGTCCTGGAACCTTGTGATGACAAGGTTCATGGAGCATTGTGATGACAAGGACCATGGCGAATTGTTATGACATCTGTCATGGGTCATGGTGATGACAGTGGTCATCTAGAATTGTGATGAAAGGTATAATGGAGCACTGTGATGACAGGGGCCATGGAACATTGTGATGACAAAGGCCATGGAGCATTGTGATGACAAGTGTCATGGGGTATTTTGATGACATTGGCATGGAGCATTATGATGACAAGATTTCTGGAGCATTTTGATGAAAAGGGCATGGAACATTGTGATGACAGGGGCCATGGAAAATTGTGATGGCATAAGCCATGGAGCATTGTGATGACAAGTGTCATGGGACATTTTGATGACATTGGCATGGAGCATTATGATGACAAGAGTTCTGGAGCCCTTTGATGACAAGGGCATGGAGCATTGTGATCACAGGGCCCATGGGGCATTGTGATGAAAAGAGCCATGGAGCATTGAGATGACAGGCGTCTTGAGGTATGGTGATGACAGTGGTCATGGAGCATTGTGATGAAAGAGATCATGGAGCAATATGATAACAGGGGCCATTGAGCATTGTGATGACAGGTGTATTGGAGCATTGTGATGAAAATAGTAATGGATCATTGTGATGACATGTGTCCTGGAACACTGTGATGACACGGTTCATCGAGTATTGTGATGACAAGGGTCATAGCGAATTGTGATGAGAGGTGTCATTGGGCATTGTGATGACATTGATCATCTAGGAATTGTGATGAAAGGTATCATGGAGCACTGTGAAGACTGGGGGCATGAAGCATTGTTATGAACATTGTCCTGGATTATTGTGATGACAGCAGTCATGGAGAATTGTGATGACAGGGATTATGCAGCATTGTGTTGACAAGGCTATGGACTATTGTGATGACAATGGTCATGGAGCAATGTGATGAAAGTTTTCATGGAACATCGTGATGAAAAGTGCCTGGGAGCATTGTGACGATAAAGGCCATGGAGCATTGTGATGACAAGTGTCACGGAGCATTGTAATGAAAGCTTTCATTATGCACTGTGATGACAAGGGGGATGGAGTATTGTGATGAAACTGGTCCTGGCGCATTGTGATAACAAAAGCCATGGAGCATTGTGATGACAGGCATCATGGAGCATGGTGAAGAAAGGGGCCATGGGGAATTGTAATGACAATAGAGAAATGTGATGAAAATGGTCAGCGAGCATAGTGATTAAAGTGGTCATTGAGAATTGTGATGAATAGTGACATAGAGCATTGTGATGACAAAGGTCATGGAGAACTGTGATGACCAGGGTCATGTAGCTTTGTGATGACACGTCCATGGAACATTGTGATGACAAGAATTCTGGAGCATTGTGATGACAAGGGCCGTGGAGCATTGTGATGCCACGGTCATGGAACATTGTGATGACAAAATTCTGGAGCATTGTGAGGAAAAAGGCTTGGAGCATTGTGATTATAGGGGACATGGAGCATTGTGATGACATGGGCAGGGAACACTGTGATGACAGTTGTTATGGAGCAATGTGATGACAAGTGTCATGGAGCATTGTGATGAGAGGGGCCTTGGAGAATTGTGATGACAGGCGTCATGAGGCATTGAGATGGCAGTGGTCATGGAGCATTATGATGAAAGGTGTTATGGAGCACTGTGATTACAGGGGCCATGGAGCATTGTGAATACAAAGGCCATGGGGCATTGAGATGACAGTGGTCATGGAGCATTGTGATGAAAGTGGTAATGGATCATTGTGATGACAAGTGTCCTGGGACCCTGTGATGACATGGTTCATGGAGCATTGTGATGACAATGGTCATGGCGAATTGTGATGACAATGTCATGGGGCATTGTGATGGCACTGGTCATCTAGAAATGTGATTCAAGTTATTATGGAGCACAGTAATGAGAGGGGCCATGGAGCATTGTGATGACAAGTGTCATGGAGCATTGTGATGACAGGTGTCATGGAGCATCGTGATGACAAATGCCATGGAGAATTGTGATGAGAGGTGGCATTGGGCATTGTGATGAAAGGGGTCATGGAGTACTGGGATTACAGGGGGCATGGAGCATTGTGAAAACAAGTGACATGGTGAATAGTGATGACAGGCTTCATATAGCATTGTGATGACAAGTGCCATTTAGCATTTTGATGTCAGGGTTCATCAGGCATTGTGTTGACGGGGGTCACGTGTCATTGTGACGACAAAGGCCATAGAGCATTGTGATCACAGGGGTCATGGAGCATTGTGATGACATGGGCCATGGAGCATTGTGAAGACAAGATTCATGGAGCATTGTGATGACACTGGCATGAAGCATGGTGATGACAACACAACTGGAGCATTGTGATGACAAGGGCATGGAGCATTGTGATTACAGGAGACATGGAGCATTGTGATGACATTGGCAGGGATCATTGTGATGACAGGGATCATGGAGCATTGTGATGACAAAGACCAAGGAACATTTTGATGACAAGTGTCATTGAGCAATGTGGTGACACGGGAATGGAGCATTATGATGACAAATGTTCTGGAGCATTGTGATGACAAGCGCATGGAGCATTGTGATTACAGGGGCCATGGAGCATTGTGATGACAACGGCATGGAGCATTGTGATGACAGTGGTCATTGAGCATTGTGATTACAAAGACCATGAGGCATTGTGATGACAGGGACCTTGGAGCATTGTGATGACAATGGTCATCAAGCATTGTGATGACAGGGGTCATAGAGCATTGTGATGAGAAAGACCATGGAGCATGGTGATGACAGAGGCCATGGAACATTGTGATGACAAGGCCATGTACCATTGTGATGACAAGGGCAGGGAACCTTGTGGTGACCGGGGTCATGGAGCATTTTGATGACAACTTTCATGGAACATTGTGATGACAGGGGTTATGGAGCATTGTGTTGAAAAGGAACATGGAGCAGTGTGATTACAGGGTCCATGGAACATTGTGAATACATAGGCCATGGAACAATGTGATGACAGGGGTCATGTAGCATTGTGATGACAGGGTCATGGAGCATTGGGATTACAGGGCTTATGGGGCACTGTGATGACAGGGGGCATGGAGCATTGTGATAAAAATTGTCCTGGAGCATTATGATGACAGCAGTCACAGAGGATTGCGATGAAAGTTATCATGCAGCCTTGTGATGACAACGGTCATGGATCATTTTGATGACAGGGGTCATGGAACATTGTGATAAGAATGTTCATAAAGCATTTTGATGACAGGGGTCATGAAGCATTGTGTTGACACGGCATGGAGCATTGTAATGATAGGATATCTGGAGCATAGTGATGAAAAGGGGATGGAGCACTTTGATGACAGGGCCCAAGGAGCATTGTGCTGACAATGGCATGGAGCATGGTGATGAAAAGGGTACTGGAGCACTGTGAGGAAAGGAATCATGGATCATTGTGATGACAGGGGTCATGGAGCTTTGTGATGACAAGGGTCATGGAGCATTGTGATGACACGGTCAAGGAACATTGCGATGACAAGAATTATGGAGCATTGTGATGAAAGGACATGGAGCATTGTGATGGAAGGCGACAAGGAACATTGTGATGATATGGGCAGAGAACTTTGTGATGACAGGGGTCATGGAGCATTGTGATGAAAAGTGTCATCGAACATTGTACTGACAGGGATCATGGAGCTTTTTGGTAAGAGAGGCCTTGGAGATTTGTGGTGGCAGGCGTCATGGGGCATTGTAATGACAGCGGTCTTGGATCATTGTGATGAAAGGGGTCATGGAGCACTGTGATTACAGGGGCCATGGAGCATTGTGAATACAAAGGCTAGGGAGCATTGAGGTGACAGGTTTCATGGAGGATTGTGATGAAAGTGATCATGGATCATTGTGATGACAAGAGTCCTGGAACCTTGTGATGACAAGGTTCATGGAGCATTGTGATGACAAGGACCATGGCGAATTGTTATGACATCTGTCATGGGGCATGGTGATGACAGTGGTCATCTAGAATTGTGATGAAAGGTATAATGGAGCACTGTGATGACAGGGGCCATGGAACATTGTGATGACAAAGGCCATGGAGCATTGTGATGACAAGTGTCATGGGGTATTTTGATGACATTGGCATGGAGCATTATGATGACAAGATTTCTGGAGCATTTTGATGAAAAGGGCATGGAACATTGTGATGACAGGGGCCATGGAAAATTGTGATGGCATAAGCCATGGAGCATTGTGATGACAAGTGTCATGGGACATTTTGATGACATTGGCATGGAGCATTATGATGACAAGAGTTCTGGAGCCCTTTGATGACAAGGGCATGGAGCATTGTGATCACAGGGCCCATGGGGCATTGTGATGAAAAGAGCCATGGAGCATTGAGATGACAGGCGTCTTGAGGTATGGTGATGACAGTGGTCATGGAGCATTGTGATGAAAGAGATCATGGAGCAATATGATAACAGGGGCCATTGAGCATTGTGATGACAGGTGTATTGGAGCATTGTGATGAAAATAGTAATGGATCATTGTGATGACATGTGTCCTGGAACACTGTGATGACACGGTTCATCGAGTATTGTGATGACAAGGGTCATAGCGAATTGTGATGAGAGGTGTCATTGGGCATTGTGATGACATTGATCATCTAGGAATTGTGATGAAAGGTATCATGGAGCACTGTGAAGACTGGGGGCATGAAGCATTGTTATGAACATTGTCCTGGATTATTGTGATGACAGCAGTCATGGAGAATTGTGATGACAGGGATTATGCAGCATTGTGTTGACAAGGCTATGGACTATTGTGATGACAATGGTCATGGAGCAATGTGATGAAAGTTTTCATGGAACATCGTGATGAAAAGTGCCTGGGAGCATTGTGACGATAAAGGCCATGGAGCATTGTGATGACAAGTGTCACGGAGCATTGTAATGAAAGCTTTCATTATGCACTGTGATGACAAGGGGGATGGAGTATTGTGATGAAACTGGTCCTGGCGCATTGTGATAACAAAAGCCATGGAGCATTGTGATGACAGGCATCATGGAGCATGGTGAAGAAAGGGGCCATGGGGAATTGTAATGACAATAGAGAAATGTGATGAAAATGGTCAGCGAGCATAGTGATTAAAGTGGTCATTGAGAATTGTGATGAATAGTGACATAGAGCATTGTGATGACAAAGGTCATGGAGAACTGTGATGACCAGGGTCATGTAGCTTTGTGATGACACGTCCATGGAACATTGTGATGACAAGAATTCTGGAGCATTGTGATGACAAGGGCCGTGGAGCATTGTGATGCCACGGTCATGGAACATTGTGATGACAAAATTCTGGAGCATTGTGAGGAAAAAGGCTTGGAGCATTGTGATTATAGGGGACATGGAGCATTGTGATGACATGGGCAGGGAACACTGTGATGACAGTTGTTATGGAGCAATGTGATGACAAGTGTCATGGAGCATTGTGATGAGAGGGGCCTTGGAGAATTGTGATGACAGGCGTCATGAGGCATTGAGATGGCAGTGGTCATGGAGCATTATGATGAAAGGTGTTATGGAGCACTGTGATTACAGGGGCCATGGAGCATTGTGAATACAAAGGCCATGGGGCATTGAGATGACAGTGGTCATGGAGCATTGTGATGAAAGTGGTAATGGATCATTGTGATGACAAGTGTCCTGGGACCCTGTGATGACATGGTTCATGGAGCATTGTGATGACAATGGTCATGGCGAATTGTGATGACAATGTCATGGGGCATTGTGATGGCACTGGTCATCTAGAAATGTGATTCAAGTTATTATGGAGCACAGTAATGAGAGGGGCCATGGAGCATTGTGATGACAAGTGTCATGGAGCATTGTGATGACAGGTGTCATGGAGCATCGTGATGACAAATGCCATGGAGAATTGTGATGAGAGGTGGCATTGGGCATTGTGATGAAAGGGGTCATGGAGTACTGGGATTACAGGGGGCATGGAGCATTGTGAAAACAAGTGACATGGTGAATAGTGATGACAGGCTTCATATAGCATTGTGATGACAAGTGCCATTTAGCATTTTGATGTCAGGGTTCATCAGGCATTGTGTTGACGGGGGTCACGTGTCATTGTGACGACAAAGGCCATAGAGCATTGTGATCACAGGGGTCATGGAGCATTGTGATGACATGGGCCATGGAGCATTGTGAAGACAAGATTCATGGAGCATTGTGATGACACTGGCATGAAGCATGGTGATGACAACACAACTGGAGCATTGTGATGACAAGGGCATGGAGCATTGTGATTACAGGAGACATGGAGCATTGTGATGACATTGGCAGGGATCATTGTGATGACAGGGATCATGGAGCATTGTGATGACAAAGACCAAGGAACATTTTGATGACAAGTGTCATTGAGCAATGTGGTGACACGGGAATGGAGCATTATGATGACAAATGTTCTGGAGCATTGTGATGACAAGCGCATGGAGCATTGTGATTACAGGGGCCATGGAGCATTGTGATGACAACGGCATGGAGCATTGTGATGACAGTGGTCATTGAGCATTGTGATTACAAAGACCATGAGGCATTGTGATGACAGGGACCTTGGAGCATTGTGATGACAATGGTCATCAAGCATTGTGATGACAGGGGTCATAGAGCATTGTGATGAGAAAGACCATGGAGCATGGTGATGACAGAGGCCATGGAACATTGTGATGACAAGGCCATGTACCATTGTGATGACAAGGGCAGGGAACCTTGTGGTGACCGGGGTCATGGAGCATTTTGATGACAACTTTCATGGAACATTGTGATGACAGGGGTTATGGAGCATTGTGTTGAAAAGGAACATGGAGCAGTGTGATTACAGGGTCCATGGAACATTGTGAATACATAGGCCATGGAACAATGTGATGACAGGGGTCATGTAGCATTGTGATGACAGGGTCATGGAGCATTGGGATTACAGGGCTTATGGGGCACTGTGATGACAGGGGGCATGGAGCATTGTGATAAAAATTGTCCTGGAGCATTATGATGACAGCAGTCACAGAGGATTGCGATGAAAGTTATCATGCAGCCTTGTGATGACAACGGTCATGGATCATTTTGATGACAGGGGTCATGGAACATTGTGATAAGAATGTTCATAAAGCATTTTGATGACAGGGGTCATGAAGCATTGTGTTGACACGGCATGGAGCATTGTAATGATAGGATATCTGGAGCATAGTGATGAAAAGGGGATGGAGCACTTTGATGACAGGGCCCAAGGAGCATTGTGCTGACAATGGCATGGAGCATGGTGATGAAAAGGGTACTGGAGCACTGTGAGGAAAGGAATCATGGATCATTGTGATGACAGGGGTCATGGAGCTTTGTGATGACAAGGGTCATGGAGCATTGTGATGACACGGTCAAGGAACATTGCGATGACAAGAATTATGGAGCATTGTGATGAAAGGACATGGAGCATTGTGATGGAAGGCGACAAGGAACATTGTGATGATATGGGCAGAGAACTTTGTGATGACAGGGGTCATGGAGCATTGTGATGAAAAGTGTCATCGAACATTGTACTGACAGGGATCATGGAGCTTTTTGGTAAGAGAGGCCTTGGAGATTTGTGGTGGCAGGCGTCATGGGGCATTGTAATGACAGCGGTCTTGGATCATTGTGATGAAAGGGGTCATGGAGCACTGTGATTACAGGGGCCATGGAGCATTGTGAATACAAAGGCTAGGGAGCATTGAGGTGACAGGTTTCATGGAGGATTGTGATGAAAGTGATCATGGATCATTGTGATGACAAGAGTCCTGGAACCTTGTGATGACAAGGTTCATGGAGCATTGTGATGACAAGGACCATGGCGAATTGTTATGACATCTGTCATGGGGCATGGTGATGACAGTGGTCATCTAGAATTGTGATGAAAGGTATAATGGAGCACTGTGATGACAGGGGCCATGGAACATTGTGATGACAAAGGCCATGGAGCATTGTGATGACAAGTGTCATGTGGCATTTTGATGACATTGGCATGGAGCATTATGATGACAAGAGTTCTGGAGCATTTTGATGAAAAGGGCATGGAGCATTGTGATGACAGGGGCCATGGAAAATTGTGATGGCATAAGCCATGGAGCATTGTGATGACAAGTGTCATGGGACAATTTGATGACATTGGCATGGAGCATTATGATGACAAGAGTTCTGGAGCACTTTGATGACAAGGGCATGGAGCATTGTGATCACAGGGCCCATGGGGCATTGTGATGAAAAGAGCCATGGAGCATTGAGATGACAGGCGTCTTGAGGTATGGTGATGACAGTGGTCATGGAGCATTGTGATGAAAGATATCATGGAGCAATATGATAACAGGGGCCATGGAGCATTGTGATGACAGGTGTATTGGAGCATTGTGATGAAAATAGTAATGGATCATTGTGATGACATGTGTCCTGGAGCACTGTGATGACACGGTTCATCGAGTATTGTGATGACAAGGGTCATAGCGAATTGTGATGACAGATGTCTTTGGGCATTGTGATGACATTGATCATCTAGGAATTGTGATGAATGGTATCATGGAGCACTGTGATGACTGGGGGCATGAAGCATTGTTATGAAAATTGTCCTGGATTATTGTGATGACAGCAGTCATGGAGAATTGTGATGACAGGGATTATGCAGCATTGTGTTGACAAGGCTATGGACTATTGTGATGACAATGGTCATGGAGCAATGTGATGAAAGTTTTCATGGAACATCGTGATGAAAAGTGCCTGGGAGCATTGTGACGATAAAGGCCATGGAGCATTGTGATGACAAGGACCATGGCGAATTGTTATGACATCTGTCATGGGGCATGGTGATGACAGTGGTCATCTAGAATTGTGATGAAAGGTATAATGGAGCACTGTGATGACAGGGGCCATGGAACATTGTGATGACAAAGGCCATGGAGCATTGTGATGACAAGTGTCATGGGGCATTTTGATGACATTGGCATGGAGCATTATGATGACAAGAGTTCTGGAGCATTTTGATGAAAAGGGCATGGAGCATTTTGATGACAGGGGCCATGGAAAATTGTGATGGCATAAGCCATGGAGCATTGTGATGACAAGTGTCATGGGACATTTTGATGACATTGGCATGGAGCATTATGATGACAAGAGTTCTGGAGCACTTTGATGACAACGGCATGGAGCATTGTGATCACAGGGCCCATGGGGCATTGTGATGAAAAGAGCCATGGAGCATTGAGATGACAGGCGTCTTGAGGTATGGTGATGACAGTGGTCATGGAGCATTGTGATGAAAGAGATCATGGAGCAATATGATAACAGGGACCATTGAGCATTGTGATGACAGGTGTATTGGAGCATTGTGATGAAAATAGTAATGGATCATTGTGATGACATGTGTCCTGGAACACTGTGATGACACGGTTCATCGAGTATTGTGATGACAAGGGTCATAGCGAATTGTGATGACAGGTGTCATTGGGCATTGTGATGACATTGATCATCTAGGAATTGTGATGAAAGGTATCATGGAGCACTGTGATGACTGGGGGCATGAAGCATTGTTATGAACATTCTCCTGGATTATTGTGATGACAGCAGTCATGGAGAATTGTGATGACAGGGATTATGCAGCATTGTGTTGACAAGGCTATGGACTATTGTGATGACAATGGTCATGGAGCAATGTGATGAAAGTTTTCATGGAACATCGTGATGAAAAGTGCCTGGGAGCATTGTGACGATAAAGGCCATGGAGCATTGTGATGACAAGTGTCACGGAGCATTGTAATGAAAGCTTTCATTATGCACTGTGATGAAAAGGGGGATGGAGTATTGTGATGAAACTGGTCCTGGCACATTGTGATAACAAAAGCCATGGAGCATTGTGATGACAGGCATCATGGAGCATGGTGAAGAAAGGGGCCATGGGGAATTGTAATGACAATAGAGAAATGTGATGAAAATGGTCAGCGAGCATAGTGATTAAAGTGGTCATTGAGAATTGTGATGAATAGTGACATAGAGCATTGTGATGACAAAGGTCATGGAGAACTGTGATGACCAGGGTCATGTAGCTTTGTGATGACACGTCCATGGAACATTGTGATGACAAGAATTCTGGAGCATTGTGATGACAAGGGCCGTGGAGCATTGTGATGCCACGGTCATGGAACATTGTGATGACAAAATTCTGGAGCATTGTGAGGAAAAAGGCTTGGAGCATTGTGATTATTGGGGACATGGAGCATTGTGATGACATGGGCAGGGAACACTGTGATGACAGTTGTTATGGAGCAATGTGATGACAAGTGTCATGGAGCATTGTGATGAGAGGGGCCTTGGAGAATTGTGATGACAGGCGTCATGAGGCATTGAGATGGCAGTGGTCATGGAGCATTATGATGAAAGGTGTTATGGAGCACTGTGATTACAGGGGCCATGGAGCATTGTGAATACAAAGGCCATGGGGCATTGAGATGTCAGTGGTCATGGAGCATTGTGATGAAAGTGGTAATGGATCATTGTGATGACAAGTGTCCTGGGACCCTGTGATGACATGGTTCATGGAGCATTGTGATGACAATGGTCATGGCGAATTGTGATGACAATGTCATGGGGCATTGTGATGGCACTGGTCATCTAGAAATGTGATTCAAGTTATTATGGAGCACAGTAATGAGAGGGGCCATGGAGCATTGTGATGACAAGTGTCATGGAGCATTGTGATGACAGGTGTCATGGAGCATCGTGATGACAAATGCCATGGAGAATTGTGATGAGAGGTGGCATTGGGCATTGTGATGAAAGGGGTCATGGAGTACTGGGATTACAGGGGGCATGGAGCATTGTGAAAACAAGTGACATGGTGAATAGTGATGACAGGCTTCATATAGCATTGTGATGACAAGTGCCATTTAGCATTTTGATGTCAGGGTTCATCAGACATTGTGTTGACGGGGGTCACGTGTCATTGTGATGACAAAGGCCATAGAGCATTGTGATCACAGGGATCATGGAGCATTGTGATGACATGGGCCATGGAGCATTGTGAAGACAAGATTCATGGAGCATTGTGATGACACTGTCATGAAGCATGGTGATGACAACAGAACTGGAGCATTGTGATGACAAGGGCATGGAGCATTGTGATTACAGGAGACATGGAGCATTGTGATGACATTGGCAGGGATCATTGTGATGACAGGGATCATGGAGCATTGTGATGACAAAGACCAAGGAACATTTTGATGACAAGTGTCATTGAGCAATGTGATGACACGGGAATGGAGCATTATGATGACAAATGTTCTGGAGCATTGTGATGACAAGCGCATGGAGCATTGTGATTACAGGGGCCATGGAGCATTGTGATGACAACGGCATGGAGCATTGTGATGACAGTGGTCATTGAGCATTGTGATTACAAAGACCATGAGGCATTGTGATGACAGGGACCTTGGAGCATTGTGATGACAATGGTCATCAAGCATTGTGATGACAGGGGTCATAGAGCATTGTGATGAGAAAGACCATGGAGCATGGTGATGACAGAGGCCATGGAACATTGTGATGACAAGGCCATGTACCATTGTGATGACAAGGGCAGGGAACCTCGTGGTGACCGGGGTCATGGAGCATTTTGATGACAACTTTCATGGAACATTGTGATGACAGGGGTCATGGAGCATTGTGTTGAAAAGGAACATGGAGCAGTGTGATTACAGGGTCCATGGAACATTGTGAATACATAGGCCATGGAACAATGTGATGACAGGGGTCATGTAGCATTGTGATGACAGGGTCATGGAGCATTGGGATTACAGGGCTTATGGGGCACTGTGATGACAGGGGGCATGGAGCATTGTGATGAAAATTGTCCTGGAGCATTATGATGACAGCAGTCACAGAGGATTGGGATGAAAGGTATCATGCAGCATTGTGATGACAACGGTCATGGATCATTTTGATGACAGGGGTCATGGAACATTGTGATAAGAATGTTCATAAAGCATTTTGATGACAGGGGTCATGAAGCATTGTGTTGACACGGGCATGGAGCATTGTAATGATAGGATATCTGGAGCATTGTGATGAAAAGGGGATGGAGCATTTTGATGACAGGGTCCAAGGAGCATTGTGCTGACAATGGCATGGAGCATGGTGATGAAAAGGGTACTGGAGCACTGTGAGGAAAGGAATCATGGATCATTGTGATGACAGGGGTCATGGAGCTTTGTGAAGACAAGGGTCATGGAGCATTGTGATGACACGGTCAAGGAACATTGCGATGACAAGAATTATGGAGCATTGTGATGAAAGGACATGGAGCATTGTGATGAAAGGTGACAAGGAGCATTGTGATGATATGGGCAGAGAACTTTGTGATGACAGGGGTCATGGAGCATTGTGATGACAGGGTCCATGGAAAATTGTGATGGCATAAGCCATGGAGCATTGTGATGACAAGTGTCATGGGACATTTTGATGACATTGGCATGGAGCATTATGATGACAAGAGTTCTGGAGCACTTTGATGACAAGGGCATGGAGCATTGTGATTACAGGGCCCATGGGGCTTTGTGATGAAAAGAGCCATGGAGCATTGAGACGACAGGCGTCTTGAGGTATGGTGATGACAGTGGTCATGGAGCATTGTGATGAAAGAGATCATGGAGCAATATGATAACAGGGGCCATGGAGCATTGTGATGACAGGTGTATTGGAGCATTGTGATGAAAATAGTAATGGATCATTGTGATGACATGTGTCCTGGAACACTGTGATGACACGGTTCATCGAGTATTGTGATGACAAGGGTCATAGCGAATGGTGATGACAGGTGTCATTGGGCATTGTGATGACATTGATCATCTAGGAATTGTGATGAAAGGTATCATGGAGCACTGTGATGACTGGGGGCATGAAGCATTGTTATGAAAATTGTCCTGGATTATTGTGATGACAGCAGTCGTGGAGAATTGTGATGACAGGGATTATGCAGCATTGTGTTGACAAGGCTATGGACTATTGTGATGACAATGGTCATGGAGCAATGTGATGAAAGTTTTCATGGAACATCGTGATGAAAAGTGCCTGGGAGCATTGTGACGATAAAGGCCATGGAGCATTGTGATGAAAAGGGTACTGGAGCACTGTGAGGAAAGGAATCATGGATCATTGTGATGACAGGGGTCATGGAGCTTTGTGATGACAAGGGTC
The DNA here is from genome assembly GCF_965194825.1 of Balaenoptera physalus. Lineage (NCBI taxonomy): Eukaryota > Metazoa > Chordata > Mammalia > Artiodactyla > Balaenopteridae > Balaenoptera > Balaenoptera physalus. Next base: position 271,858 of record NW_028126039.1, read on the forward strand.
ATGGAGCATTGTGATGACACGGTCAAGGAACATTGCGATGACAAGAATTATGGAGCATTGTGATGAAAGGACATGGAGCATTGTGATGAAAGGTGACAAGGAGCATTGTGATGATATGGGCAGAGAACTTTGTGATGACAGGGGTCATGGAGCATTGTGATGAAAAGTGTCATCGAACATTGTACTGACAGGGATCATGGAGCTTTTTGGTAAGAGAGGCCTTGGAGATTTGTGGTGGCAGGCATCATGGGGCATTGTGATGAGAGCGGTCTTGGAGCATTGTGATGAAAGGGGTCATGGAGCACTGTGATTACAGGGGCCATGGAGCATTGTGAATACAAAGGCTATGGAGCATTGAGATGACAGGTTTCATGGAGCATTGTGATGAAAGTGATCATGGATCATTGTGATTACAAGTGTCCTGGAACCTTGTGATGACACGGTTCATGGAGCATTGTGATGACAAGGACCATGGCGAATTGTTATGACATCTGTCATGGGGCATGGTGATGACAGTGGTCATCTAGAATTGTGATGAAAGGTATAATGGAGCACTGTGATGACAGGGGCCATGGAACATTGTGATGACAAAGGCCATGGAGCATTGTGATGACAAGTGTCATGGGGCATTTTGATGACATTGGCATGGAGCATTATGATGACAAGAGTTCTGGAGCATTTTGATGAAAAGGGCATAGAGCATTGTGATGACAGGGGCCATGGAAAATTGTGATGGCATAAGCCATGGAGCATTGTGATGACAAGTGTCATGGGACAATTTGATGACATTGGCATGGAGCATTATGATGACAAGAGTTCTGAAGCACTTTGATGACAAGGGCATGGAGCATTGTGATCACAGGGCCCATGGGGCATTGTGATGAAAAGAGCCATGGAGCATTGAGATGACAGGCGTCTTGAGGTATGGTGATGACAGTGGTCATGGAGCATTGTGATGAAAGAGATCATGGAGCAATATGATAACAGGGGCCATGGAGCATTGTGATGACAGGTGTATTGGAGCATTGTGATGAAAATAGTAATGGATCATTGTGATGACATGTGTCCTGGAACACTGTGATGACACGGTTCATCGAGTATTGTGATGACAAGGGTCATAGCGAATTGTGATGACAGGTGTCATTGGGCATTGTGATGACATTGATCATCTAGGAATTGTGATGAAAGGTATCATGGAGCACTGTGATGACTGGGGGCATGAAGCATTGTTATGAAAATTGTCCTGGATTATTGTGATGACAGCAGTCATGGAGAATTGTGATGACAGGGATTATGCAGCATTGTGTTGACAAGGCTATGGACTATTGTGATGACAATGGTCATGGAGCAATGTGATGAAAGTTTTCATGGAACATCGTGATGAAAAGTGCCTGGGAGCATTGTGACGATAAAGGCCATGGAGCATTGTGATGACAAGTGTCACGGAGCATTGTAATGAAAGCTTTCATTATGCACTGTGATGACAAGGGGGATGGAGTATTGTGATGAAACTGGTCCTGGCGCATTGTGATAACAAAAGCCATGGAGCATTGTGATGACAGGCATCATGGAGCATGGTGAAGAAAGGGGCCATGGGGAATTGTAATGACAATAGAGAAATGTGATGAAAATGGTCAGCGAGCATAGTGATTAAAGTGGTCATTGAGAATTGTGATGAATAGTGACATAGAGCATTGTGATGACAAAGGTCATGGAGAACTGTGATGACCAGGGTCATGTAGCTTTGTGATGACACGTCCATGGAACATTGTGATGACAAGAATTCTGGAGCATTGTGATGACAAGGGCCGTGGAGCATTGTGATGCCACGGTCATGGAACATTGTGATGACAAAATTCTGGAGCATTGTGAGGAAAAAGGCTTGGAGCATTGTGATTATTGGGGACATGGAGCATTGTGATGTCATGGGCAGGGAACACTGTGATGACAGTTGTTATGGAGCAATGTGATGACAAGTGTCATGGAGCATTGTGATGAGAGGGGCCTTGGAGAATTGTGATGACAGGCGTCATGAGGCATTGAGATGGCAGTGGTCATGGAGCATTATGATGAAAGGTGTTATGGAGCACTGTGATTACAGGGGCCATGGAGCATTGTGAATACAAAGGCCATGGGGCATTGAGATGACAGTGGTCATGGAGCATTGTGATGAAAGTGGTAATGGATCATTGTGATGACAAGTGTCCTGGGACCCTGTGATGACATGGTTCATGGAGCATTGTGAGGACAATGGTCATGGCGAATTGTGATGACAATGTCATGGGGCATTGTGATGGCACTGGTCATCTAGAAATGTGATTCAAGTTATTATGGAGCACAGTAATGAGAGGGGCCATGGAGCATTGTGATGACAAGTGTCATGGAGCATTGTGATGACAGGTGTCATGGAGCATCGTGATGACAAATGCCATGGAGAATTGTGATGAGAGGTGGCATTGGGCATTGTGATGAAAGGGGTCATGGAGTACTGGGATTACAGGGGGCATGGAGCATTGTGAAAACAAGTGACATGGTGAATAGTGATGACAGGCTTCATATAGCATTGTGATGACAAGTGCCATTTAGCATTTTGATGTCAGGGTTCATCAGGCATTGTGTTGACGGGGGTCACGTGTCATTGTGATGACAAAGGCCATAGAGCATTGTGATCACAGGGGTCATGGAGCATTGTGATGACATGGGCCATGGAGCATTGTGAAGACAAGATTCATGGAGCATTGTGATGACACTGGCATGAAGCATGGTGATGACAACACAACTGGAGCATTGTGATGACAAGGGCATGGAGCATTGTGATTACAGGAGACATGGAGCATTGTGATGACATTGGCAGGGATCATTGTGATGACACGGATCATGGAGCACTGTGATGACAAAGACCAAGGAACATTTTGATGACAAGTGACATTGAGCAATGTGATGACACGGGAATGGAGCATTATGATGACAAATATTCTGGAGCATTGTGATGACAATCGCATGGAGCATTGTGATTACAGAGGCCAAGGAGCATTGTGATGACAACGGCATGGAGCATTGTGATGACAGTGGTCATTGAGCATTGTGATTACAGAAACCATGAGGCATTGTGATGACAGGGACCTTGGAGCATTGTGATGACAATGGTCATCAAGCATTGTGATGACAGGGGTCATAGAGCATTGTGATGAGAAAGACCATGGAGCATGGTGATGACAGAGGCCATGGAACATTGTGATGACAAGGCCATGTACCATTGTGATGACAAGGGCAGGGAACCTCGTGGTGACCGGGGTCATGGAGCATTTTGATGACAACTTTCATGGAACATTGTGATGACAGGGGTCATGGAGCATTGTGTTGAAAAGGAACATGGAGCAGTGTGATTACAGGGTCCATGGAACATTGTGAATACATAGGCCATGGAACAATGTGATGACAGGGGTCATGTAGCATTGTGATGACAGGGTCATGGAGCATTGGGATTACAGGGCTTATGGGGCACTGTGATGACAGGGGGCATGGAGCATTGTGATGAAAATTGTCCTGGAGCATTATGATGACAGCAGTCACAGAGGATTGGGATGAAAGGTATCATGCAGCATTGTGATGACAACGGTCATGGATCATTTTGATGACAGGGGTCATGGAACATTGTGATAAGAATGTTCATAAAGCATTTTGATGACAGGGGTCATGAAGCATTGTGTTGACACGGGCATGGAGCATTGTAATGATAGGATATCTGGAGCATTGTGATGAAAAGGGGATGGAGCATTTTGATGACAGGGTCCAAGGAGCATTGTGCTGACAATGGCATGGAGCATGGTGATGAAAAGGGTACTGGAGCACTGTGAGGAAAGGAATCATGGATCATTGTGATGACAGGGGTCATGGAGATTTGTGATGACAAGGGTCATGGAGCATTGTGATGACACGGTCAAGGAACATTGCGATGACAAGAATTAGGGAGCATTGTGATGAAAGGACATGGAGCATTGTGATGAAAGGTGACAAGGAGCATTGTGATGATATGGGCAGAGAACTTTGTGATGACAGGGGTCATGGAGCATTGTGATGAAAAGTGTCATCGAACATTGTACTGACAGGGATCATGGAGCTTTTTGGTAAGAGAGGCCTTGGAGATTTGTGGTGGCAGGCGTCATGGGGCATTGTAATGACAGCGGTCTTGGATCATTGTGATGAAAGGGGTCATGGAGCACTGTGATTACAGGGGCCATGGAGCATTGTGAATACAAAGGCTAGGGAGCATTGACGTGACAGGTTTCATGGAGCATTGTGATGAAAGTGATCATGGATCATTGTGATGACAAGAGTCCTGGAACCTTGTGATGACAAGGTTCATGGAGCATTGTGATGACAAGGACCATGGCGAATTGTTATGACATCTGTCATGGGGCATGGTGATGACAGTGGTCATCTAGAATTGTGATGAAAGGTATAATGGAGCACTGTGATGACAGGGGCCATGGAACATTGTGATGACAAAGGCCATGGAGCATTGTGATGACAAGTGTCATGGGGCATTTTGATGACATTGGCATGGAGCATTATGATGACAAGAGTTCTGGAGCATTTTGATGAAAAGGGCATGGAGCATTGTGATGACAGGGGCCATGGAAAATTGTGATGGCATAAGCCATGGAGCATTGTGATGACAAGTGTCATGGGACATTTTGATGACATTGGCATGGAGCATTATGATGACAAGAGTTCTGGAGCACTTTGATGACAAGGGCATGGAGAATTGTGATTACAGGGCCCATGGGGCTTTGTGATGAAAAGAGCCATGGAGCATTGAGACGACAGGCGTCTTGAGGTATGGTGATGACAGTGGTCATGGAGCATTGTGATGAAAGAGATCATGGAGCAATATGATAACAGGGGCCATGGAGCATTGTGATGACAGGTGTATTGGAGCATTGTGATGAAAATAGTAATGGATCATTGTGATGACATGTGTCCTGGAACACTGTGATGACACGGTTCATCGAGTATTGTGATGACAAGGGTCATAGCGAATGGTGATGACAGGTGTCATTGGGCATTGTGATGACATTGATCATCTAGGAATTGTGATGAAAGGTATCATGGAGCACTGTGATGACTGGGGGCATGAAGCATTGTTATGAAAATTGTCCTGGATTATTGTGATGACAGCAGTCATGGAGAATTGTGATGACAGGGATTATGCAGCATTGTGTTGACAAGGCTATGGACTATTGTGATGACAATGGTCATGGAGCAATGTGATGAAAGTTTTCATGGAACATCGTGATGAAAAGTGCCTGGGAGCATTGTGACGATAAAGGCCATGGAGCATTGTGATGAAAAGGGTACTGGAGCACTATGAGGAAAGGAATCATGGATCATTGTGATGACAGGGGTCATGGAGCTTTGTGATGACAAGGGTTATGGAGCATTGTGATGACACGGTCAAGGAACATTGCGATGACAAGAATTATGGAGCATTGTGATGAAAGGACATGGAGCATTGTGATGAAAGGTGACAAGGAGCATTGTGATGATATGGGCAGAGAACTTTGTGATGACAGGGGTCATGGAGCATTGTGATGAAAAGTGTCATCGAACATTGTACTGACAGGGATCATGGAGCTTTTTGGTAAGAGAGGCCTTGGAGATTTGTGGTGGCAGGCATCATGGGGCATTGTGATGAGAGCGGTCTTGGAGCATTGTGATGAAAGGGGTCATGGAGCACTGTGATTACAGGGGCCATGGAGCATTGTGAATACAAAGGCTATGGAGCATTGAGATGACAGGTTTCATGGAGCATTGTGATGAAAGTGATCATGGATCATTGTGATTACAAGTGTCCTGGAACCTTGTGATGACACGGTTCATGGAGCATTGTGATGACAAGGACCATGGCGAATTGTTATGACATCTGTCATGGGGCATGGTGATGACAGTGGTCATCTAGAATTGTGATGAAAGGTATAATGGAGCACTGTGATGACAGGGGCCATGGAACATTGTGATGACAAAGGCCATGGAGCATTGTGATGACAAGTGTCATGGGGCATTTTGATGACATTGGCATGGAGCATTATGATGACAAGAGTTCTGAAGCATTTTGATGAAAAGGGCATAGAGCATTGTGATGACAGGGGCCATGGAAAATTGTGATGGCATAAGCCATGGAGCATTGTGATGACAAGTGTCATGGGACAATTTGATGACATTGGCATGGAGCATTATGATGACAAGAGTTCTGGAGCACTTTGATGACAAGGGCATGGAGCATTGTGATCACAGGGCCCATGGGGCATTGTGATGAAAAGAGCCATGGAGCATTGAGATGACAGGGGTCTTGAGGTATGGTGATGACAGTGGTCATGGAGCATTGTGATGAAAGAGATCATGGAGCAATATGATAACAGGGGCCATGGAGCATTGTGATGACAGGTGTATTGGAGCATTGTGATGAAAATAGTAATGGATCATTGTGATGACATGTGTCCTGGAACACTGTGATGAAACGGTTCATCGAGTATTGTGATGACAAGGGTCATAGCGAATTGCATTGACAGGTGTCATTGGGCATTGTGATGACATTGATCATCTAGGAATTGTGATGAAAGGTATCATGGAGCACTGTGATGACTGGGGGCATGAAGCATTGTTATGAAAATTGTCCTGGATTATTGTGATGACAGCAGTCATGGAGAATTGTGATGACAGGGATTATGCAGCATTGTGTTGACAAGGCTATGGACTATTGTGATGACAATGGTCATGGAGCAATGTGATGAAAGTTTTCATGGAACATCGTGATGAAAAGTGCCTGGGAGCATTGTGACGATAAAGGCCATGGAGCATTGTGATGACAAGTGTCACGGAGCATTGTAATGAAAGCTTTCATTATGCACTGTGATGACAAGGGGGATGGAGTATTGTGATGAAATTTGTCATGGCGCATTGTGATAACAAAAGCCATGGAGCATTGTGATGACAGGCATCATGGAGCATGGTGAAGAAAGGGGCCATGGGGAATTGTAATGACAGTAGAGAAATGTGATGAAAATGGTCAGCGAGCATAGTGATTAAAGTGGTCATTGAGAATTGTGATGAATAGTGACATAGAGTATTGTGATGACAAAGGTCATGGAGAACTGTGATGACCAGGGTCATGTAGCTTTGTGATGACACGTCCATGGAACATTGTGATGACAAGAATTCTGGAGCATTGTGATGACAAGGGCCGTGGAGCATTGTGATGCCACGGTCATGGAACATTGTGATGACAAAATTCTGGAGCATTGTGAGGAAAAAGGCTTGGAGCATTGTGATTATAGGGGACATGGAGCATTGTGATGACATGGGCAGGGAACACTGTGATGACAGTTGTTATGGAGCAATGTGATGACAAGTGTCATGGAGCATTGTGATGAGAGGGGCCTTGGAGAATTGTGATGACAGGCGTCATGAGGCATTGAGATGGCAGTGGTCATGGAGCATTATGATGAAAGGTGTTATGGAGCACTGTGATTACAGGGGCCATGGAGCATTGTGAATACAAAGGTCATGGGGCATTGAGATGACAGTGGTCATGGAGCATTGTGATGAAAGTGGTAATGGATCATTGTGATGACAAGTGTCCTGGGACCCTGTGATGACATGGTTCATGGAGCATTGGGATGACAATGGTCATGGCGAATTGTGATGACAATGTCATGGGGCATTGTGATGGCACTGGTCATCTAGAAATGTGATTCAAGTTATTATGGAGCACAGTAATGAGAGGGGCCATGGAGCATTGTGATGACAAGTGTCATGGAGCATTGTGATGACAGGTGTCATGGAGCATCGTGATGACAAATGCCATGGAGAATTGTGATGAGAGGTGGCATTGGGCATTGTGATGAAAGGGGTCATGGAGTACTGGGATTACAGGGGGCATGGAGCATTGTGAAAACAAGTGACATGGTGAATAGTGATGACAGGCTTCATATAGCATTGTGATGACAAGTGCCATTTAGCATTTTGATGTCAGGGTTCATCAGGCATTGTGTTGACGGGGGTCACGTGTCATTGTGATGACAAAGGCCATAGAGCATTGTGATCACAGGGGTCATGGAGCATTGTGATGACATGGGCCATGGAGCATTGTGAAGACAAGATTCATGGAGCATTGTGATGACACTGGCATGAAGCATGGTGACGACAACACAACTGGAGCATTGTGATGACAAGGGCATGGAGCATTGTGATTACAGGAGACATGGAGCATTGTGATGACATTGGCAGGGATCATTGTGATGACAGGGATCATGGAGCATTGTTATGACAAAGACCAAGGAACATTTTGATGACAAGTGTCATTGAGCAATGTGATGACACGGGAATGGAGCATTATGATGACAAATGTTCTGGAGCATTGTGATGACAAGCGCATGGAGCATTGTGATTACAGAGGCCATGGAGCATTGTGATGACAACGGCATGGAGCATTGTGATGACAGTGGTCATTGAGCATTGTGATTACAGAGACCATGAGGCATTGTGATGACAGGGACCTTGGAGCATTGTGATGACAATGGTCATCAAGCATTGTGATGACAGGGGTCATAGAGCATTGTGATGAGAAAGACCATGGAGCATGGTGATGACAGAGGCCATGGAACATTGTGATGACAAGGCCATGTACCATTGTGATGACAAGGGCAGGGAACCTCGTGGTGACCGGGGTCATGGAGCATTTTGAGGACAACTTTCATGGAACATTGTGATGACAGGGGTCATGGAGCATTGTGTTGAAAAGGAACATGGAGCAGTGTGATTACAGGGTCCATGGAACATTGTGAATACATAGACCATGGAACAATGTGATGACAGGGGTCATGTAGCATTGTGATGACAGGGTCATGGAGCATTGGGATTACAGGGCTTATGGGGCACTGTGATGACAGGGGGCATGGAGCATTGTGATGAAAATTGTCCTGGAGCATTATGATGACAGCAGTCACAGAGGATTGGGATGAAAGGTATCATGCAGCATTGTGATGACAACGGTCATGGATCATTTTGATGACAGGGGTCATGGAACATTGCGATAAGAATGTTCATAAAGCATTTTGATGACAGGGGTCATGAAGCATTGTGTTGACACGGGCATGGAGCATTGTAATGATAGGATATCTGGAGCATTGTGATGAAAAGGGGATGGAGCATTTTGATGACAGGGTCCAAGGAGCATTGTGCTGACAATGGCATGGAGCATGGTGATGAAAAGGGTACTGGAGCACTGTGAGGAAAGGAATCATGGATCATTGTGTTGACAGGGGTCATGGAGCTTTGTGATGACAAGGGTCATGGAGCATTGTGATGACACGGTCAAGGAACATTGCGATGACAAGAATTATGGAGCATTGTGATGAAAGGACATGGAGCATTGTGATGAAAGGTGACAAGGAGCATTGTGATGATATGGGCAGAGAACTTTGTGATGACAGGGGTCATGGAGCATTGTGATGAAAAGTGTCATCGAACATTGTACTGACAGGGATCATGGAGCTTTTTGGTAAGAGAGGCCTTGGAGATTTGTGGTGGCAGGCGTCATGGGGCATTGTAATGACAGCGGTCTTGGATCATTGTGATGAAAGGGGTCATTGAGCACTGTGATTACAGGGGCCATGGAGCATTGTGAATACAAAGGCTAGGGAGCATTGAGGTGACAGGTTTCATGGAGCATTGTGATGAAAGTGATCATGGATCATTGTGATGACAAGAGTCCTGGAACCTTGTGATGACAAGGTTCATGGAGCATTGTGATGACAAGGACCATGGCGAATTGTTATGACATCTGTCATGGGGCATGGTGATGACAGTGGTCATCTAGAATTGTGATGAAAGGTATAATGGAGCACTGTGATGACAGGGGCCATGGAACATTGTGATGACAAAGGCCATGGAGCATTGTGATGACAAGTGTCATGGGGCATTTTGATGACATTGGCATGGAGCATTATGATGACAAGAGTTCTGGAGCACTTTGATGACAAGGGCATGGATCATTGTGATCACAGGGCCCATGGGGCATTGTGATGAAAAGAGCCATGGAGCATTGAGATGACAGGCGTCTTGAGGTATGGTGATGACAGTGGTCATGGAGCATTGTGATGAAAGAGATCATGGAGCAATATGATAACAGGGGCCATGGAGCATTGTGATGACAGGTGTATTGGAGCATTGTGATGAAAATAGTAATGGATCATTGTGATGACATGTGTCCTGGAACACTGTGATGACACTGTTCATCGAGTATTGTGATGACAAGGGTCATAGCGAATTGTGATGACAGGTGTCATTGGGCATTGTGATGACATTGATCATCTAGGAATTGTGATGAAAGGTATCATGGAGCACTGTGATGACTGGGGGCATGAAGCATTGTTATGAAAATTGTCCTGGATTATTGTGATGACAGCAGTCATGGAGAATTGTGATGACAGGGATTATGCAGCATTGTGTTGACAAGGCTATGGACTATTGTGATGACAATGGTCATGGAGCAATGTGATGAAAGTTTTCATGGAACATCGTGATGAAAAGTGCCTGGGAGCATTGTGACGATAAAGGCCATGGAGCATTGTGATGACAAGTGTCACGGAGCATTGTAATGAAAGCTTTCATTATGCACTGTGATGACAAGGGGGATGGAGTATTGTGATGAAATTTGTCATGGCGCATTGTGATAACAAAAGCCATGGAGCATTGTGATGACAGGCATCATGGAGCATGGTGAAGAAAGGGGCCATGGGGAATTGTAATGACAGTAGAGAAATGTGATGAAAATGGTCAGCGAGCATAGTGATTAAAGTGGTCATTGAGATTTGTGATGAATAGTGACATAGAGCATTGTGATGACAAAGGTCATGGAGAACTGTGATGACCAGGGTCATGCAGCTTTGTGATGACACGTCCATGGAACATTGTGATGACAAGAATTCTGGAGCATTGTGATGACAAGGGCCGTGGAGCATTGTGATGCCACGGTCATGGAACATTGTGATGACAAAATTCTGGAGCATTGTGAGGAAAAAGGCTTGGAGCATTGTGATTATAGGGGACATGGAGCATTGTGATGACATGGGCAGGGAACACTGTGATGACAGTTGTTATGGAGCAATGTGATGACAAGTGTCATGGAGCATTGTGATGAGAGGGGCCTTGGAGAATTGTGATGACAGGCGTCATGAGGCATTGAGATGGCAGTGGTCATGGAGCATTATGATGAAAGGTGTTATGGAGCACTGTGATTACAGGGGCCATGGAGCATTGTGAATACAAAGGCCATGGGGCATTGAGATGACAGTGGTCATGGAGCATTGTGATGAAAGTGGTAATGGATCATTGTGATGACAAGTGTCCTGGGACCCTGTGATGACATGGTTCATGGAGCATTGGGATGACAATGGTCATGGCGAATTGTGATGACAATGTCATGGGGCATTGTGATGGCACTGGTCATCTAGAAATGTGATTCAAGTTATTATGGAGCACAGTAATGAGAGGGGCCATGGAGCATTGTGATGACAAGTGTCATGGAGCATTGTGATGACAGGTGTCATGGAGCATCGTGATGACAAATGCCATGGAGAATTGTGATGAGAGGTGGCATTGGGCATTGTGATGAAAGGGGTCATGGAGTACTGGGATTACAGGGGGCATGGAGCATTGTGAAAACAAGTGACATGGTGAATAGTGATGACAGGCTTCATATAGCATTGTGATGACAAGTGCCATTTAGCATTTTGATGTCAGGGTTCATCAGGCATTGTGTTGACGGGGGTCACGTGTCATTGTGATGACAAAGGCCATAGAGCATTGTGATCACAGGGGTCATGGAGCATTGTGATGACATGGGCCATGGAGCATTGTGAAGACAAGATTCATGGAGCATTGTGATGACACTGGCATGAAGCATGGTGATGACAACAGAACTGGAGCATTGTGATGACAAGGGCATGGAGCATTGTGATTACAGGAGACATGGAGCATTGTGATGACATTGGAAGGGATCATTGTGATGACAGGGATCATGGAGCATTGTGATGACAAAGACCAAGGAACATTTTGATGACAAGTGTCATTGAGCAATGTGATGACACGGGAATGGAGCATTATGATGACAAATGTTTTGGAGCATTGTGATGACAAGCGCATGGAGCATTGTGATTACAGGGGCCATGGAGCATTGTGAGGACAACGGCATGGAGCATTGTGATGACAGTGGTCATTGAGCATTGTGATTACAAAGACCATGAGGCATTGTGATGACAGGGACCTTGGAGCATTGTGATGACAATGGTCATCAAGCATTGTGATGACAGGGGTCATAGAGCATTGTGATGAGAAAGACCATGGAGCATGGTGATGAGAGAGGCCATGGAACATTGTGATGACAAGGGCATGTACCATTGTGATGACAAGGGCAGGGAACCTCGTGGTTACCGGGGTCATGGAGCATTTTGATGACAACTTTCATGGAACATTGTGATGACAGGGGTCATGGAGCATTGTGTTGAAAAGGAACATGGAGCAGTGTGATTACAGGGTCCATGGAACATTGTGAATACATAGGCCATGGAACAATGTGATGACAGGTGTCATGTAGCATTGTGATGACAGGGTCATGGAGCATTGGGATTACAGGGCTTATGGGGCACTGTGATGACAGGGGGCATGGAGCATTGTGATGAAAATTGTCCTGGAGCACTATGATGACAGCAGTCACAGAGGATTGGGATGAAAGGTATCATGCAGCATTGTGATGACAACGGTCATGGATCATTTTGATGACAGGCGTCATGGAACATTGTGATAAGAATGTTCATAAAGCATTTTGATGACAGGGGTCATGAAGCATTGTGTTGACAAGGGCATGGAGCATTGTAATGATAGGATATCTGGAGCATTGTGATGAAAAGGGGATGGAGCATTTTGATGACAAGGTCCAAGGAGCATTGTGCTGACAATGGCATGGAGCATGGTGATGAAAAGGGTACTGGAGCACTGTGAGGAAAGGAATCATGGATCATTGTGATGACAGGGGTCATGGAGCTTTGTGATGACAAGGGTCATGGAGCATTGTGATGACACGGTCAAGGAACATTGCGATGACAAGAATTATGGAGCATTGTGATGAAAGGACATGGAGCATTGTGATGAAAGGTGACAAGGAGCATTGTGATGATATGGGCAGAGAACTTTGTGATGACAGGGGTCATGGAGCATTGTGATGAAAAGTGTCATCGAACATTGTACTGACAGGGATCATGGAGCTTTTTGGTAAGAGAGGCCTTGGAGATTTGTGGTGGCAGGCGTCATGGGGCATTGTAAAGACAGCGGTCTTGGATCATTGTGATGAAAGGGGTCATGGAGCACTGTGATTACAGGGGCCATGGAGCATTGTGAATACAAAGGCTAGGGAGCATTGAGGTGACAGGTTTCATGGAGCATTGTGATGAAAGTGATCAGGGATCATTGTGATGACAAGAGTCCTGGAACCTTGTGATGACAAGGTTCATGGAGCATTGTGATGACAAGGACCATGGCGAATTGTTATGACATCTGTCATGGGGCATGGTGATGACAGTGGTCATCTAGAATTGTGATGAAAGGTATAATGGAGCACTGTGATGACAGGGGCCATGGAACATTGTGATGACAAAGGCCATGGAGCATTGTGATGACAAGTGTCATGGGGCATTTTGATGACATTGGCATGGAGCATTATGATGACAAGAGTTCTGGAGCATTTTGATGAAAAGGGCATGGAGCATTGTGATGACAGGAGCCATGGAAAATTGTGATGGCATAAGCCATGGAGCATTGTGATGACAAGTGTCATGGGACAATTTGATGACATTGGCATGGAGCATTATGATGACAAGAGTTCTGGAGCCCTTTGATGACAAGGGCATGTAGCATTGTGATCACAGGGCCCATGGGGCATTGTGATGAAAAGAGCCATGGAGCATTGAGATGACAGGCGTCTTGAGGTATGGTGATGACAGTGGTCATGGAGCATTGTGATGAAAGAGATCATGGAGCAATATGATAACAGGGGCCATGGAGCATTGTGATGACAGGTGTATTGGAGCATTGTGATGAAAATAGTAATGGATCATTGTGATGACATGTGTCCTGGAACACTGTGATGACACGGTTCATCGAGTATTGTGATGACAAGGGTCATAGCGAATTGTGATGACAGGTGTCATTGGGCATTGTGATGACATTGATCATCTAGGAATTGTGATGAAAGGTTTCATGGAGCACTGTGATGACGGGGGGCATGAAGCATTGTTATGAAAATTGTCCTGGATTATTGTGATGACAGCAGTCATGGAGAATTGTGATGACAGGGATTATGCAGCATTGTGTTGACAAGGCTATGGACTATTGTGATGACAATGGTCATGGAGCAATGTGATGAAAGTTTTCATGGAACATCGTGATGAAAAGTGCCTGGGAGCATTGTGACGATAAAGGCCATGGAGCATTGTGATGACAAGTGTCACGGAGCATTGTAATGAAAGCTTTCATTATGCACTGTGATGACAAGGGGGATGGAGTATTGTGATGAAATTTGTCATGGCGCATTGTGATAACAAAAGCCATGGAGCATTGTGATGACAGGCATCATGGAGCATGGTGAAGAAAGGGGCCATGGGGAATTGTAATGACAGTAGAGAAATGTGATGAAAATGGTCAGCGAGCATAGTGATTAAAGTGGTCATTGAGAATTGTGATGAATAGTGACATAGAGTATTGTGATGACAAAGGTCATGGAGAACTGTGATGACCAGGGTCATGTAGCTTTGTGATGACACGTCCATGGAACATTGTGATGACAAGAATTCTGGAGCATTGTGATGACAAGGGCCGTGGAGCATTGTGATGCCACGGTCATGGAACATTGTGATGACAAAATTCTGGAGCATTGTGAGGAAAAAGGCTTGGAGCATTGTGATTATAGGGGACATGGAGCATTGTGATGACATGGGCAGGGAACACTGTGATGACAGTTGTTATGGAGCAATGTGATGACAAGTGTCATGGAGCATTGTGATGAGAGGGGCCTTGGAGAATTGTGATGACAGGCGTCATGGGGCATTGAGATGGCAGTGGTCATGGAGCATTATGATGAAAGGTGTTATGGAGCACTGTAATTACAGGGGCCATGGAGCATTGTGAATACAAAGGCCATGGGGCATTGAGATGACAGTGGTCATGGAGCATTGTGATGAAAGTGGTAATGGATCATTGTGATGACAAGTGTCCTGGGACCCTGTGATGACATGGTTCATGGAGCATTGTGATGACAATGGTCATGGCGAATTGTGATGACAATGTCATGGGGCATTGTGATGGCACTGGTCATCTAGAAATGTGATTCAAGTTATTATGGAGCACAGTAATGAGAGGGGCCATGGAGCATTGTGATGACAAGTGTCATGGAGCATTGTGATGACAGGTGTCATGGAGCATCGTGATGACAAATGCCATGGAGAATTGTGATGAGAGGTGGCATTGGGCATTGTGATGAAAGGGGTCATGGAGTACTGGGATTACAGGGGGCATGGAGCATTGTGAAAACAAGTGACATGGTGAATAGTGATGACAGGCTTCATATAGCATTGTGATGACAAGTGCCATTTAGCATTTTGATGTCAGGGTTCATCAGGCATTGTGTTGACGGGGGTCACGTGTCATTGTGATGACAAAGGCCATAGAGCATTGTGATCACAGGGGTCATGGAGCATTGTGATGACATGGGCCATGGAGCATTGTGAAGACAAGATTCATGGAGCATTGTGATGACACTGGCATGAAGCATGGTGACGACAACACAACTGGAGCATTGTGATGACAAGGGCATGGAGCATTGTGATTACAGGAGACATGGAGCATTGTGATGACATTTGCAGGGATCATTGTGATGACAGGGATCATGGAGCATTGTTATGACAAAGACCAAGGAACATTTTGATGACAAGTGTCATTGAGCAATGTGATGACACGGGAATGGAGCATTATGATGACAAATGTTCTGGAGCATTGTGATGACAAGCGCATGGAGCATTGTGATTACAGAGGCCATGGAGCATTGTGATGACAACGGCATGGAGCATTGTGATGACAGTGGTCTTTGAGCATTGTGATTACAGAGACCATGAGGCATTGTGATGACAGGGACCTTGGAGCATTGTGATGACAATGGTCATCAAGCATTGTGATGACAGGGGTCATAGAGCATTGTGATGAGAAAGACCATGGAGCATGGTGATGACAGAGGCCATGGAACATTGTGATGACAAGGCCATGTACCATTGTGATGACAAGGGCTGGGAACCTCGTGGTGACCGGGTTCATGGAGCATTTTGAGGACAACTTTCATGGAACATTGTGATGACAGGGGTCATGGAGCATTGTGTTGAAAAGGAACATGGAGCAGTGTGATTACAGGGTCCATGGAACATTGTGAATACATAGGCCATGGAACAATGTGATGACAGGGGTCATGTAGCATTGTGATGACAGGGTCATGGAGCATTGGGATTACAGGGCTTATGGGGCACTGTGATGACAGGGGGCATGGAGCATTGTGATGAAAATTGTCCTGGAGCATTATGATGACAGCAGTCACAGAGGATTGGGATGAAAGGTATCATGCAGCATTGTGATGACAACGGTCATGGATCATTTTGATGACAGGGGTCATGGAACATTGCGATAAGAATGTTCATAAAGCATTTTGATGACAGGGGTCATGAAGCATTGTGTTGACACGGGCATGGAGCATTGTAATGATAGGATATCTGGAGCATTGTGATGAAAAGGGGATGGAGCATTTTGATGACAGGGTCCAAGGAGCATTGTGCTGACAATGGCATGGAGCATGGTGATGAAAAGGGTACTGGAGCACTGTGAGGAAAGGAATCATGGATCATTGTGTTGACAGGGGTCATGGAGCTTTGTGATGACAAGGGTCATGGAGCATTGTGATGACACGGTCAAGGAACATTGCGATGACAAGAATTATGGAGCATTGTGATGAAAGGACATGGAGCATTGTGATGAAAGGTGACAAGGAGCATTGTGATGATATGGGCAGAGAACTTTGTGATGACAGGGGTCATGGAGCATTGTGATGAAAAGTGTCATCGAACATTGTACTGACAGGGATCATGGAGCTTTTTGGTAAGAGAGGCCTTGGAGATTTGTGGTGGCAGGCGTCATGGGGCATTGTAATGACAGCGGTCTTGGATCATTGTGATGAAAGGGGTCATTGAGCACTGTGATTACAGGGGCCATGGAGCATTGTGAATACAAAGGCTAGGGAGCATTGAGGTGACAGGTTTCATGGAGCATTGTGATGAAAGTGATCATGGATCATTGTGATGACAAGAGTCCTGGAACCTTGTGATGACAAGGTTCATGGAGCATTGTGATGACAAGGACCATGGCGAATTGTTATGACATCTGTCATGGGGCATGGTGATGACAGTGGTCATCTAGAATTGTGATGAAAGGTATAATGGAGCACTGTGATGACAGGGGCCATGGAACATTGTGATGACAAAGGCAATGGAGCATTGTGATGACAAGTGTCATGGGGCATTTTGATGACATTGGCATGGAGCATTATGATGACAAGAGTTCTGGAGCACTTTGATGACAAGGGCATGGATCATTGTGATCACAGGGCCCATGGGGCATTGTGATGAAAAGAGCCATGGAGCATTGAGATGACAGGCGTCTTGAGGTATGGTGATGACAGTGGTCATGGAGCATTGTGATGAAAGAGATCATGGAGCAATATGATAACAGGGGCCATGGAGCATTGTGATGACAGGTGTATTGGAGCATTGTGATGAAAATAGTAATGGATCATTGTGATGACATGTGTCCTGGAACACTGTGATGACACGGTTCATCGAGTATTGTGATGACAAGGGTCATAGCGAATTGTGATGACAGGTGTCATTGGGCATTGTGATGACATTGATCATCTAGGAATTGTGATGAAAGGTATCATGGAGCACTGTGATGACTGGGGGCATGAAGCATTGTTATGAAAATTGTCCTGGATTATTGTGATGACAGCAGTCATGGAGAATTGTGATGACAGGGATTATGCAGCATTGTGTTGACAAGGCTATGGACTATTGTGATGACAATGGTCATGGAGCAATGTGATGAAAGTTTTCATGGAACATCGTGATGAAAAGTGCCTGGGAGCATCGTGACGATAAAGGCCATGGAGCATTGTGATGACAAGTGTCACGGAGCATTGTAATGAAAGCTTTCATTATGCACTGTGATGACAAGGGGGATGGAGTATTGTGATGAAACTTGTCCTGGCGCATTGTGATAACAAAAGCCATGGAGCATTGTGATGACAGGCATCATGGAGCATGGTGAAGAAAGGGGCCATGGGGAATTGTAATGACAATAGAGAAATGTGATGAAAATGGTCAGCGAGCATAGTGATTAAAGTGGTCATTGAGATTTGTGATGAATAGTGACATAGAGCATTGTGATGACAAAGGTCATGGAGAACTGTGATGACCAGGGTCATGCAGCTTTGTGATGACACGTCCATGGAACATTGTGATGACAAGAATTCTGGAGCATTGTGATGACAAGGGCCGTGGAGCATTGTGATGCCACGGTCATGGAACATTGTGATGACAAAATTCTGGAGCATTGTGAGGAAAAAGGCTTGGAGCATTGTGATTATAGGGGACATGGAGCATTGTGATGACATGGGCAGGGAACACTGTGATGACAGTTGTTATGGAGCAATGTGATGACAAGTGTCATGGAGCATTGTGATGAGAGGGGCCTTGGAGAATTGTGATGACAGGCGTCATGAGGCATTGAGATGGCAGTGGTCATGGAGCATTATGATGAAAGGTGTTATGGAGCACTGTGATTACAGGGGCCATGGAGCATTGTGAATACAAAGGCCATGGGGCATTGAGATGACAGTGGTCATGGAGCATTGTGATGAAAGTGGTAATGGATCATTGTGATGACAAGTGTCCTGGGACCCTGTGATGACATGGTTCATGGAGCATTGTGATGACAATGGTCATGGCGAATTGTGATGACAATGTCATGGGGCATTGTGATGGCACTGGTCATCTAGAAATGTGATTCAAGTTATTATGGAGCACAGTAATGAGAGGGGCCATGGAGCATTGTGATGACAAGTGTCATGGAGCATTGTGATGACAGGTGTCATGGAGCATCGTGATGACAAATGCCATGGAGAATTGTGATGAGAGGTGGCATTGGGCATTGTGATGAAAGGGGTCATGGAGTACTGGGATTACAGGGGGCATGGAGCATTGTGAAAACAAGTGACATGGTGAATAGTGATGACAGGCTTCATATAGCATTGTGATGACAAGTGCCATTTAGCATTTTGATGTCAGGGTTCATCAGGCATTGTGTTGACGGGGGTCACGTGTCATTGTGATGACAAAGGCCGTAGAGCATTGTGATCACAGGGGTCATGGAGCATTGTGATGACATGGGCCATGGAGCATTGTGAAGACAAGATTCATGGAGCATTGTGATGACACTGGCATGAAGCATGGTGACGACAACACAACTGGAGCATTGTGATGACAAGGGCATGGAGCATTGTGATTACAGGAGACATGGAGCATTGTGATGACATTTGCAGGGATCATTGTGATGACAGGGATCATGGAGCATTGTTATGACAAAGACCAAGGAACATTTTGATGACAAGTGTCATTGAGCAATGTGATGACACGGGAATGGAGCATTATGATGACAAATGTTCTGGAGCATTGTGATGACAAGCGCATGGAGCATTGTGATTACAGAGGCCATGGAGCATTGTGATGACAACGGCATGGAGCATTGTGATGACAGTGGTCATTGAGCATTGTGATTACAGAGACCATGAGGCATTGTGATGACAGGGACCTTGGAGCATTGTGATGACAATGGTCATCAAGCATTGT
Organism: Balaenoptera physalus; assembly: GCF_965194825.1. Lineage (NCBI taxonomy): Eukaryota > Metazoa > Chordata > Mammalia > Artiodactyla > Balaenopteridae > Balaenoptera > Balaenoptera physalus. The sequence continues at coordinate 291,912 of NW_028126039.1, forward strand.
GATGACAGGGGTCATAGAGCATTGTGATGAGAAAGACCATGGAGCATGGTGATGACAGAGGCCATGGAACATTGTGATGACAAGGCCATGTACCATTGTGATGACAAGGGCAGGGAACCTCGTGGTGACCGGGGTCATGGAGCATTTTGAGGACAACTTTCATGGAACATTGTGATGACAGGGGTCATGGAGCATTGTGTTGAAAAGGAACATGGAGCAGTGTGATTACAGGGTCCATGGAACATTGTGAATACATAGGCCATGGAACAATGTGATGACAGGGGTCATGTAGCATTGTGATGACAGGGTCATGGAGCATTGGGATTACAGGGCTTATGGGGCACTGTGATGACAGGGGGCATGGAGCATTGTGATGAAAATTGTCCTGGAGCATTATGATGACAGCAGTCACAGAGGATTGGGATGAAAGGTATCATGCAGCATTGTGATGACAACGGTCATGGATCATTTTGATGACAAGGGTCATGGAACATTGCGATAAGAATGTTCATAAAGCATTTTGATGACAGGGGTCATGAAGCATTGTGTTGACACGGGCATGGAGCATTGTAATGATAGGATATCTGGAGCATTGTGATGAAAAGGGGATGGAGCATTTTGATGACAGGGTCCAAGGAGCATTGTGCTGACAATGGCATGGAGCATGGTGATGAAAAGGGTACTGGAGCACTGTGAGGAAAGGAATCATGGATCATTGTGTTGACAGGGGTCATGGAGCTTTGTGATGACAAGGGTCATGGAGCATTGTGATGACACGGTCAAGGAACATTGCGATGACAAGAATTATGGAGCATTGTGATGAAAGGACATGGAGCATTGTGATGAAAGGTGACAAGGAGCATTGTGATGATATGGGCAGAGAACTTTGTGATGACAGGGGTCATGGAGCATTGTGATGAAAAGTGTCATCGAACATTGTACTGACAGGGATCATGGAGCTTTTTGGTAAGAGAGGCCTTGGAGATTTGTGGTGGCAGGCGTCATGGGGCATTGTAATGACAGCGGTCTTGGATCATTGTGATGAAAGGGGTCATTGAGCACTGTGATTACAGGGGCCATGGAGCATTGTGAATACAAAGGCTAGGGAGCATTGAGGTGACAGGTTTCATGGAGCATTGTGATGAAAGTGATCATGGATCATTGTGATGACAAGAGTCCTGGAACCTTGTGATGACAAGGTTCATGGAGCATTGTGATGACAAGGACCATGGCGAATTGTTATGACATCTGTCATGGGGCATGGTGATGACAGTGGTCATCTAGAATTGTGATGAAAGGTATAATGGAGCACTGTGATGACAGGGGCCATGGAACATGGTGATGACAAAGGCCATGGAGCATTGTGATGACAAGTGTCATGGGGCATTTTGATGACATTGGCATGGAGCATTATGATGACAAGAGTTCTGGAGCTTTTTGATGAAAAGGGCATGGAGCATTGTGATGACAGGAGCCATGGAAAATTGTGATGGCATAAGCCATGGAGCATTGTGATGACAAGTGTCATGGGACAATTTGATGACATTGGCATGGAGCATTATGATGACAAGAGTTCTGGAGCCCTTTGATGACAAGGGCATGTAGCATTGTGATCACAGGGCCCATGGGGCATTGTGATGAAAAGAGCCATGGAGCATTGAGATGACAGGCGTCTTGAGGTATGGTGATGACAGTGGTCATGGAGCATTGTGATGAAAGAGATCATGGAGCAATATGATAACAGGGGCCATGGAGCATTGTGATGACAGGTGTATTGGAGCATTGTGATGAAAATAGTAATGGATCATTGTGATGACATGTGTCCTGGAACACTGTGATGACACGGTTCATCGAGTATTGTGATGACAAGGGTCATAGCGAATTGTGATGACAGGTGTCATTGGGCATTGTGATGACATTGATCATCTAGGAATTGTGATGAAAGGTTTCATGGAGCACTGTGATGACTGGGGGCATGAAGCATTGTTATGAAAATTGTCCTGGATTATTGTGATGACAGCAGTCATGGAGAATTGTGATGACAGGGATTATGCAGCATTGTGTTGACAAGGCTATGGACTATTGTGATGACAATGGTCATGGAGCAATGTGATGAAAGTTTTCATGGAACATCGTGATGAAAAGTGCCTGGGAGCATTGTGACGATAAAGGCCATGGAGCATTGTGATGACAAGTGTCACGGAGCATTGTAATGAAAGCTTTCATTATGCACTGTGATGACAAGGGGGATGGAGTATTGTGATGAAATTTGTCATGGCGCATTGTGATAACAAAAGCCATGGAGCATTGTGATGACAGGGATCATGGAGCATTGTTATGACAAAGACCAAGGAACATTTTGATGACAAGTGTCATTGAGCAATGTGATGACACGGGAATGGAGCATTATGATGACAAATGTTCTGGAGCATTGTGATGACAAGCGCATGGAGCATTGTGATTACAGAGGCCATGGAGCATTGTGATGACAACGGCATGGAGCATTGTGATGACAGTGGTCATTGAGCATTGTGATTACAGAGACCATGAGGCATTGTGATGACAGGGACCTTGGAGCATTGTGATGACAATGGTCATCAAGCATTGTGATGACAGGGGTCATAGAGCATTGTGATGAGAAAGACCATGGAGCATGGTGATGACAGAGGCCATGGAACATTGTGATGACAAGGCCATGTACCATTGTGATGACAAGGGCAGGGAACCTCGTGGTGACCGGGGTCATGGAGCATTTTGAGGACAACTTTCATGGAACATTGTGATGACAGGGGTCATGGAGCATTGTGTTGAAAAGGAACATGGAGCAGTGTGATTACAGGGTCCATGGAACATTGTGAATACATAGGCCATGGAACAATGTGATGACAGGGGTCATGTAGCATTGTGATGACAGGGTCATGGAGCATTGGGATTACAGGGCTTATGGGGCACTGTGATGACAGGGGGCATGGAGCATTGTGATGAAAATTGTCCTGGAGCATTATGATGACAGCAGTCACAGAGGATTGGGATGAAAGGTATCATGCAGCATTGTGATGACAACGGTCATGGATCATTTTGATGACAGGGGTCATGGAACATTGCGATAAGAATGTTCATAAAGCATTTTGATGACAGGGGTCATGAAGCATTGTGTTGACACGGGCATGCAGCATTGTAATGATAGGATATCTGGAGCATTGTGATGAAAAGGGGATGGAGCATTTTGATGACAGGGTCCAAGGAGCATTGTGCTGACAATGGCATGGAGCATGGTGATGAAAAGGGTACTGGAGCACTGTGAGGAAAGGAATCATGGATCATTGTGTTGACAGGGGTCATGGAGCTTTGTGATGACAAGGGTCATGGAGCATTGTGATGACACGGTCAAGGAACATTGCGATGACAAGAATTATGGAGCATTGTGATGAAAGGACATGGAGCATTGTGATGAAAGGTGACAAGGAGCATTGTGATGATATGGGCAGAGAACTTTGTGATGACAGGGGTCATGGAGCATTGTGATGAAAAGTGTCATCGAACATTGTACTGACAGGGATCATGGAGCTTTTTGGTAAGAGAGGCCTTGGAGATTTGTGGTGGCAGGCGTCATGGGGCATTGTAATGACAGCGGTCTTGGATCATTGTGATGAAAGGGGTCATTGAGCACTGTGATTACAGGGGCCATGGAGCATTGTGAATACAAAGGCTAGGGAGCATTGAGGTGACAGGTTTCATGGAGCATTGTGATGAAAGTGATCATGGATCATTGTGATGACAAGAGTCCTGGAACCTTGTGATGACAAGGTTCATGGAGCATTGTGATGACAAGGACCATGGCGAATTGTTATGACATCTGTCATGGGGCATGGTGATGACAGTGGTCATCTAGAATTGTGATGAAAGGTATAATGGAGCACTGTGATGACAGGGGCCATGGAACATGGTGATGACAAAGGCCATGGAGCATTGTGATGACAAGTGTCATGGGGCATTTTGATGACATTGGCATGGAGCATTATGATGACAAGAGTTCTGGAGCACTTTGATGACAAGGGCATGGATCATTGTGATCACAGGGCCCATGGGGCATTGTGATGAAAAGAGCCATGGAGCATTGAGATGACAGGCGTCTTGAGGTATGGTGATGACAGTGGTCATGGAGCATTGTGATGAAAGAGATCATGGAGCAATATGATAACAGGGGCCATGGAGCATTGTGATGACAGGTGTATTGGAGCATTGTGATGAAAATAGTAATGGATCATTGTGATGACATGTGTCCTGGAACACTGTGATGACACGGTTCATCGAGTATTGTGATGACAAGGGTCATAGCGAATTGTGATGACAGGTGTCATTGGGCATTGTGATGACATTGATCATCTAGGAATTGTGATGAAAGGTATCATGGAGCACTGTGATGACTGGGGGCATGAAGCATTGTTATGAAAATTGTCCTGGATTATTGTGATGACAGCAGTCATGGAGAATTGTGATGACAGGGATTATGCAGCATTGTGTTGACAAGGCTATGGACTATTGTGATGACAATGGTCATGGAGCAATGTGATGAAAGTTTTCATGGAACATCGTGATGAAAAGTGCCTGGGAGCACTGTGACGATAAAGGCCATGGAGCATTGTGATGACAAGTGTCACGGAGCATTGTAATGAAAGCTTTCATTATGCACTGTGATGACAAGGGGGATGGAGTATTGTGATGAAACTTGTCCTGGCACATTGTGATAACAAAAGCCATGGAGCATTGTGATGACAGGCATCATGGAGCATGGTGAAGAAAGGGGCCATGGGGAATTGTAATGACAATAGAGAAATGTGATGAAAATGGTCAGCGAGCATAGTGATTAAAGTGGTCATTGAGATTTGTGATGAATAGTGACATAGAGCATTGTGATGACAAAGGTCATGGAGAACTGTGATGACCAGGGTCATGCAGCTTTGTGATGACACGTCCATGGAACATTGTGATGACAAGAATTCTGGAGCATTGTGATGACAAGGGCCGTGGAGCATTGTGATGCCACGGTCATGGAACATTGTGATGACAAAATTCTGGAGCATTGTGAGGAAAAAGGCTTGGAGCATTGTGATTATAGGGGACATGGAGCATTGTGATGACATGGGCAGGGAACACTGTGATGACAGTTGTTATGGAGCAATGTGATGACAAGTGTCATGGAGCATTGTGATGAGAGGGGCCTTGGAGAATTGTGATGACAGGCGTCATGAGGCATTGAGATGGCAGTGGTCATGGAGCATTATGATGAAAGGTGTTATGGAGCACTGTGATTACAGGGGCCATGGAGCATTGTGAATACAAAGGCCATGGGGCATTGAGATGACAGTGGTCATGGAGCATTGTGATGAAAGTGGTAATGGATCATTGTGATGACAAGTGTCCTGGGACCCTGTGATGACATGGTTCATGGAGCATTGTGATGACAATGGTCATGGCGAATTGTGATGACAATGTCATGGGGCATTGTGATGGCACTGGTCATCTAGAAATGTGATTCAAGTTATTATGGAGCACAGTAATGAGAGGGGACATGGAGCATTGTGATGACAAGTGTCATGGAGCATTGTGATGACAGGTGTCATGGAGCATCGTGATGACAAATGCCATGGAGAATTGTGATGAGAGGTGGCATTGGGCATTGTGATGAAAGGGGTCATGGAGTACTGGGATTACAGGGGGCATGGAGCATTGTGAAAACAAGTGACATGGTGAATAGTGATGACAGGCTTCATATAGCATTGTGATGACAAGTGCCATTTAGCATTTTGATGTCAGGGTTCATCAGGCATTGTGTTGACGGGGGTCACGTGTCATTGTGATGACAAAGGCCATAGAGCATTGTGATCACAGGGGTCATGGAGCATTGTGATGACATGGGCCATGGAGCATTGTGAAGACAAGATTCATGGAGCATTGTGATGACACTGGCATGAAGCATGGTGACGACAACACAACTGGAGCATTGTGATGACAAGGGCATGGAGCATTGTGATTACAGGAGACATGGAGCATTGTGATGACATTTGCAGGGATCATTGTGATGACAGGGATCATGGAGCATTGTTATGACAAAGACCAAGGAACATTTTGATGACAAGTGTCATTGAGCAATGTGATGACACGGGAATGGAGCATTATGATGACAAATGTTCTGGAGCATTGTGATGACAAGCGCATGGAGCATTGTGATTACAGAGGCCATGGAGCATTGTGATGACAACGGCATGGAGCATTGTGATGACAGTGGTCATTGAGCATTGTGATTACAGAGACCATGAGGCATTGTGATGACAGGGACCTTGGAGCATTGTGATGACAATGGTCATCAAGCATTGTGATGACAGGGGTCATAGAGCATTGTGATGAGAAAGACCATGGAGCATGGTGATGACAGAGGCCATGGAACATTGTGATGACAAGGCCATGTACCATTGTGATGACAAGGGCAGGGAACCTCGTGGTGACCGGGGTCATGGAGCATTTTGAGGACAACTTTCATGGAACATTGTGATGACAGGGGTCATGGAGCATTGTGTTGAAAAGGAACATGGAGCAGTGTGATTACAGGGTCCATGGAACATTGTGAATACATAGGCCATGGAACAATGTGATGACAGGGGTCATGTAGCATTGTGATGACAGGGTCATGGAGCATTGGGATTACAGGGCTTATGGGGCACTGTGATGACAGGGGGCATGGAGCATTGTGATGAAAATTGTCCTGGAGCATTATGATGACAGCAGTCACAGAGGATTGGGATGAAAGGTATCATGCAGCATTGTGATGACAACGGTCATGGATCATTTTGATGACAGGGGTCATGGAACATTGCGATAAGAATGTTCATAAAGCATTTTGATGACAGGGGTCATGAAGCATTGTGTTGACACGGGCATGCAGCATTGTAATGATAGGATATCTGGAGCATTGTGATGAAAAGGGGATGGAGCATTTTGATGACAGGGTCCAAGGAGCATTGTGCTGACAATGGCATGGAGCATGGTGATGAAAAGGGTACTGGAGCACTGTGAGGAAAGGAATCATGGATCATTGTGTTGACAGGGGTCATGGAGCTTTGTGATGACAAGGGTCATGGAGCATTGTGATGACACGGTCAAGGAACATTGCGATGACAAGAATTATGGAGCATTGTGATGAAAGGACATGGAGCATTGTGATGAAAGGTGACAAGGAGCATTGTGATGATATGGGCAGAGAACTTTGTGATGACAGGGGTCATGGAGCATTGTGATGAAAAGTGTCATCGAACATTGTACTGACAGGGATCATGGAGCTTTTTGGTAAGAGAGGCCTTGGAGATTTGTGGTGGCAGGCGTCATGGGGCATTGTAATGACAGCGGTCTTGGATCATTGTGATGAAAGGGGTCATTGAGCACTGTGATTACAGGGGCCATGGAGCATTGTGAATACAAAGGCTAGGGAGCATTGAGGTGACAGGTTTCATGGAGCATTGTGATGAAAGTGATCATGGATCATTGTGATGACAAGAGTCCTGGAACCTTGTGATGACAGGGATCATGGAGCATTGTTATGACAAAGACCAAGGAACATTTTGATGACAAGTGTCATTGAGCAATGTGATGACACGGGAATGGAGCATTATGATGACAAATGTTCTGGAGCATTGTGATGACAAGCGCATGGAGCATTGTGATTACAGAGGCCATGGAGCATTGTGATGACAACGGCATGGAGCATTGTGATGACAGTGGTCATTGAGCATTGTGATTACAGAGACCATGAGGCATTGTGATGACAGGGACCTTGGAGCATTGTGATGACAATGGTCATCAAGCATTGTGATGACAGGGGTCATAGAGCATTGTGATGAGAAAGACCATGGAGCATGGTGATGACAGAGGCCATGGAACATTGTGATGACAAGGCCATGTACCATTGTGATGACAAGGGCAGGGAACCTCGTGGTGACCGGGGTCATGGAGCATTTTGAGGACAACTTTCATGGAACATTGTGATGACAGGGGTCATGGAGCATTGTGTTGAAAAGGAACATGGAGCAGTGTGATTACAGGGTCCATGGAACATTGTGAATACATAGGCCATGGAACAATGTGATGACAGGGGTCATGTAGCATTGTGATGACAGGGTCATGGAGCATTGGGATTACAGGGCTTATGGGGCACTGTGATGACAGGGGGCATGGAGCATTGTGATGAAAATTGTCCTGGAGCATTATGATGACAGCAGTCACAGAGGATTGGGATGAAAGGTATCATGCAGCATTGTGATGACAACGGTCATGGATCATTTTGATGACAGGGGTCATGGAACATTGCGATAAGAATGTTCATAAAGCATTTTGATGACAGGGGTCATGAAGCATTGTGTTGACACGGGCATGGAGCATTGTAATGATAGGATATCTGGAGCATTGTGATGAAAAGGGGATGGAGCATTTTGATGACAGGGTCCAAGGAGCATTGTGCTGACAATGGCATGGAGCATGGTGATGAAAAGGGTACTGGAGCACTGTGAGGAAAGGAATCATGGATCATTGTGTTGACAGGGGTCATGGAGCTTTGTGATGACAAGGGTCATGGAGCATTGTGATGACACGGTCAAGGAACATTGCGATGACAAGAATTATGGAGCATTGTGATGAAAGGACATGGAGCATTGTGATGAAAGGTGACAAGGAGCATTGTGATGATATGGGCAGAGAACTTTGTGATGACAGGGGTCATGGAGCATTGTGATGAAAAGTGTCATCGAACATTGTACTGACAGGGATCATGGAGCTTTTTGGTAAGAGAGGCCTTGGAGATTTGTGGTGGCAGGCGTCATGGGGCATTGTAATGACAGCGGTCTTGGATCATTGTGATGAAAGGGGTCATTGAGCACTGTGATTACAGGGGCCATGGAGCATTGTGAATACAAAGGCTAGGGAGCATTGAGGTGACAGGTTTCATGGAGCATTGTGATGAAAGTGATCATGGATCATTGTGATGACAAGAGTCCTGGAACCTTGTGATGACAAGGTTCATGGAGCATTGTGATGACAAGGACCATGGCGAATTGTTATGACATCTGTCATGGGGCATGGTGATGACAGTGGTCATCTAGAATTGTGATGAAAGGTATAATGGAGCACTGTGATGACAGGGGCCATGGAACATGGTGATGACAAAGGCCATGGAGCATTGTGATGACAAGTGTCATGGGGCATTTTGATGACATTGGCATGGAGCATTATGATGACAAGAGTTCTGGAGCACTTTGATGACAAGGGCATGGATCATTGTGATCACAGGGCCCATGGGGCATTGTGATGAAAAGAGCCATGGAGCATTGAGATGACAGGCGTCTTGAGGTATGGTGATGACAGTGGTCATGGAGCATTGTGATGAAAGAGATCATGGAGCAATATGATAACAGGGGCCATGGAGCATTGTGATGACAGGTGTATTGGAGCATTGTGATGAAAATAGTAATGGATCATTGTGATGACATGTGTCCTGGAACACTGTGATGACACGGTTCATCGAGTATTGTGATGACAAGGGTCATAGCGAATTGTGATGACAGGTGTCATTGGGCATTGTGATGACATTGATCATCTAGGAATTGTGATGAAAGGTATCATGGAGCACTGTGATGACTGGGGGCATGAAGCATTGTTATGAAAATTGTCCTGGATTATTGTGATGACAGCAGTCATGGAGAATTGTGATGACAGGGATTATGCAGCATTGTGTTGACAAGGCTATGGACTATTGTGATGACAATGGTCATGGAGCAATGTGATGAAAGTTTTCATGGAACATCGTGATGAAAAGTGCCTGGGAGCATTGTGACGATAAAGGCCATGGAGCATTGTGATGACAAGTGTCACGGAGCATTGTAATGAAAGCTTTCATTATGCACTGTGATGACAAGGGTGATGGAGTATTGTGATGAAACTTGTCCTGGCGCATTGTGATAACAAAAGCCATGGAGCATTGTGATGACAGGCATCATGGAGCATGGTGAAGAAAGGGGCCATGGGGAATTGTAATGACAATAGAGAAATGTGATGAAAATGGTCAGCGAGCATAGTGATTAAAGTGGTCATTGAGATTTGTGATGAATAGTGACATAGAGCATTGTGATGACAAAGGTCATGGAGAACTGTGATGACCAGGGTCATGCAGCTTTGTGATGACACGTCCATGGAACATTGTGATGACAAGAATTCTGGAGCATTGTGATGACAAGGGCCGTGGAGCATTGTGATGCCACGGTCATGGAACATTGTGATGACAAAATTCTGGAGCATTGTGAGGAAAAAGGCTTGGAGCATTGTGATTATAGGGGACATGGAGCATTGTGATGACATGGGCAGGGAACACTGTGATGACAGTTGTTATGGAGCAATGTGATGACAAGTGTCATGGAGCATTGTGATGAGAGGGGCCTTGGAGAATTGTGATGACAGGCGTCATGAGGCATTGAGATGGCAGTGGTCATGGAGCATTATGATGAAAGGTGTTATGGAGCACTGTGATTACAGGGGCCATGGAGCATTGTGAATACAAAGGCCATGGGGCATTGAGATGACAGTGGTCATGGAGCATTGTGATGAAAGTGGTAATGGATCATTGTGATGACAAGTGTCCTGGGACCCTGTGATGACATGGTTCATGGAGCATTGTGATGACAATGGTCATGGCGAATTGTGATGACAATGTCATGGGGCATTGTGATGGCACTGGTCATCTAGAAATGTGATTCAAGTTATTATGGAGCACAGTAATGAGAGGGGCCATGGAGCATTGTGATGACAAGTGTCATGGAGCATTGTGATGACAGGTGTCATGGAGCATCGTGATGACAAATGCCATGGAGAATTGTGATGAGAGGTGGCATTGGGCATTGTGATGAAAGGGGTCATGGAGTACTGGGATTACAGGGGGCATGGAGCATTGTGAAAACAAGTGACATGGTGAATAGTGATGACAGGCTTCATATAGCATTGTGATGACAAGTGCCATTTAGCATTTTGATGTCAGGGTTCATCAGGCATTGTGTTGACGGGGGTCACGTGTCATTGTGATGACAAAGGCCATAGAGCATTGTGATCACAGGGGTCATGGAGCATTGTGATGACATGGGCCATGGAGCATTGTGAAGACAAGATTCATGGAGCATTGTGATGACACTGGCATGATGCATGGTGACGACAACACAACTGGAGCATTGTGATGACAAGGGCATGGAGCATTGTGATTACAGGAGACATGGAGCATTGTGATGACATTTGCAGGGATCATTGTGATGACAGGGATCATGGAGCATTGTTATGACAAAGACCAAGGAACATTTTGATGACAAGTGTCATTGAGCAATGTGATGACACGGGAATGGAGCATTATGATGACAAATGTTCTGGAGCATTGTGATGACAAGCGCATGGAGCATTGTGATTACAGAGGCCATGGAGCATTGTGATGACAACGGCATGGAGCATTGTGATGACAGTGGTCATTGAGCATTGTGATTACAGAGACCATGAGGCATTGTGATGACAGGGACCTTGGAGCATTGTGATGACAATGGTCATCAAGCATTGTGATGACAGGGGTCATAGAGCATTGTGATGAGAAAGACCATGGAGCATGGTGATGACAGAGGCCATGGAACATTGTGATGACAAGGCCATGTACCATTGTGATGACAAGGGCAGGGAACCTCGTGGTGACCGGGGTCATGGAGCATTTTGAGGACAACTTTCATGGAACATTGTGATGACAGGGGTCATGGAGCATTGTGTTGAAAAGGAACATGGAGCAGTGTGATTACAGGGTCCATGGAACATTGTGAATACATAGGCCATGGAACAATGTGATGACAGGGGTCATGTAGCATTGTGATGACAGGGTCATGGAGCATTGGGATTACAGGGCTTATGGGGCACTGTGATGACAGGGGGCATGGAGCATTGTGATGAAAATTGTCCTGGAGCATTATGATGACAGCAGTCACAGAGGATTGGGATGAAAGGTATCATGCAGCATTGTGATGACAACGGTCATGGATCATTTTGATGACAGGGGTCATGGAACATTGCGATAAGAATGTTCATAAAGCATTTTGATGACAGGGGTCATGAAGCATTGTGTTGACACGGGCATGGAGCATTGTAATGATAGGATATCTGGAGCATTGTGATGAAAAGGGGATGGAGCATTTTGATGACAGGGTCCAAGGAGCATTGTGCTGACAATGGCATGGAGCATGGTGATGAAAAGGGTACTGGAGCACTGTGAGGAAAGGAATCATGGATCATTGTGTTGACAGGGGTCATGGAGCTTTGTGATGACAAGGGTCATGGAGCATTGTGATGACACGGTCAAGGAACATTGCGATGACAAGAATTATGGAGCATTGTGATGAAAGGACATGGAGCATTGTGATGAAAGGTGACAAGGAGCATTGTGATGATATGGGCAGAGAACTTTGTGATGACAGGGGTCATGGAGCATTGTGATGAAAAGTGTCATCGAACATTGTACTGACAGGGATCATGGAGCTTTTTGGTAAGAGAGGCCTTGGAGATTTGTGGTGGCAGGCGTCATGGGGCATTGTAATGACAGCGGTCTTGGATCATTGTGATGAAAGGGGTCATTGAGCACTGTGATTACAGGGGCCATGGAGCATTGTGAATACAAAGGCTAGGGAGCATTGAGGTGACAGGTTTCATGGAGCATTGTGATGAAAGTGATCATGGATCATTGTGATGACAAGAGTCCTGGAACCTTGTGATGACAAGGTTCATGGAGCATTGTGATGACAAGGACCATGGCGAATTGTTATGACATCTGTCATGGGGCATGGTGATGACAGTGGTCATCTAGAATTGTGATGAAAGGTATAATGGAGCACTGTGATGACAGGGGCCATGGAACATTGTGATGACAAAGGCCATGGAGCATTGTGATGACAAGTGTCATGGGGCATTTTGATGACATTGGCATGGAGCATTATGATGACAAGAGTTCTGGAGCACTTTGATGACAAGGGCATGGATCATTGTGATCACAGGGCCCATGGGGCATTGTGATGAAAAGAGCCATGGAGCATTGAGATGACAGGCGTCTTGAGGTATGGTGATGACAGTGGTCATGGAGCATTGTGATGAAAGAGATCATGGAGCAATATGATAACAGGGGCCATGGAGCATTGTGATGACAGGTGTATTGGAGCATTGTGATGAAAATAGTAATGGATCATTGTGATGACATGTGTCCTGGAACACTGTGATGACACGGTTCATCGAGTATTGTGATGACAAGGGTCATAGCGAATTGTGATGACAGGTGTCATTGGGCATTGTGATGACATTGATCATCTAGGAATTGTGATGAAAGGTATCATGGAGCACTGTGATGACTGGGGGCATGAAGCATTGTTATGAAAATTGTCCTGGATTATTGTGATGACAGCAGTCATGGAGAATTGTGATGACAGGGATTATGCAGCATTGTGTTGACAAGGCTATGGACTATTGTGATGACAATGGTCATGGAGCAATGTGATGAAAGTTTTCATGGAACATCGTGATGAAAAGTGCCTGGGAGCATTGTGACGATAAAGGCCATGGAGCATTGTGATGACAAGTGTCACGGAGCATTGTAATGAAAGCTTTCATTATGCACTGTGATGACAAGGGGGATGGAGTATTGTGATGAAACTTGTCCTGGCGCATTGTGATAACAAAAGCCATGGAGCATTGTGATGACAGGCATCATGGAGCATGGTGAAGAAAGGGGCCATGGGGAATTGTAATGACAATAGAGAAATGTGATGAAAATGGTCAGCGAGCATAGTGATTAAAGTGGTCATTGAGATTTGTGATGAATAGTGACATAGAGCATTGTGATGACAAAGGTCATGGAGAACTGTGATGACCAGGGTCATGCAGCTTTGTGATGACACGTCCATGGAACATTGTGATGACAAGAATTCTGGAGCATTGTGATGACAAGGGCCGTGGAGCATTGTGATGCCACGGTCATGGAACATTGTGATGACAAAATTCTGGAGCATTGTGAGGAAAAAGGCTTGGAGCATTGTGATTATAGGGGACATGGAGCATTGTGATGACATGGGCAGGGAACACTGTGATGACAGTTGTTATGGAGCAATGTGATGACAAGTGTCATGGAGCATTGTGATGAGAGGGGCCTTGGAGAATTGTGATGACAGGCGTCATGAGGCATTGAGATGGCAGTGGTCATGGAGCATTATGATGAAAGGTGTTATGGAGCACTGTGATTACAGGGGCCATGGAGCATTGTGAATACAAAGGCCATGGGGCATTGAGATGACAGTGGTCATGGAGCATTGTGATGAAAGTGGTAATGGATCATTGTGATGACAAGTGTCCTGGGACCCTGTGATGACATGGTTCATGGAGCATTGTGATGACAATGGTCATGGCGAATTGTGATGACAATGTCATGGGGCATTGTGATGGCACTGGTCATCTAGAAATGTGATTCAAGTTATTATGGAGCACAGTAATGAGAGGGGCCATGGAGCATTGTGATGACAAGTGTCATGGAGCATTGTGATGACAGGTGTCATGGAGCATCGTGATGACAAATGCCATGGAGAATTGTGATGAGAGGTGGCATTGGGCATTGTGATGAAAGGGGTCATGGAGTACTGGGATTACAGGGGGCATGGAGCATTGTGAAAACAAGTGACATGGTGAATAGTGATGACAGGCTTCATATAGCATTGTGATGACAAGTGCCATTTAGCATTTTGATGTCAGGGTTCATCAGGCATTGTGTTGACGGGGGTCACGTGTCATTGTGATGACAAAGGCCATAGAGCATTGTGATCACAGGGGTCATGGAGCATTGTGATGACATGGGCCATGGAGCATTGTGAAGACAAGATTCATGGAGCATTGTGATGACACTGGCATGAAGCATGGTGACGACAACACAACTGGAGCATTGTGATGACAAGGGCATGGAGCATTGTGATTACAGGAGACATGGAGCATTGTGATGACATTTGCAGGGATCATTGTGATGACAGGGATCATGGAGCATTGTTATGACAAAGACCAAGGAACATTTTGATGACAAGTGTCATTGAGCAATGTGATGACACGGGAATGGAGCATTATGATGACAAATGTTCTGGAGCATTGTGATGACAAGCGCATGGAGCATTGTGATTACAGAGGCCATGGAGCATTGTGATGACAACGGCATGGAGCATTGTGATGACAGTGGTCATTGAGCATTGTGATTACAGAGACCATGAGGCATTGTGATGACAGGGACCTTGGAGCATTGTGATGACAATGGTCATCAAGCATTGTGATGACAGGGGTCATAGAGCATTGTGATGAGAAAGACCATGGAGCATGGTGATGACAGAGGCCATGGAACATTGTGATGACAAGGCCATGTACCATTGTGATGACAAGGGCAGGGAACCTCGTGGTGACCGGGGTCATGGAGCATTTTGAGGACAACTTTCATGGAACATTGTGATGACAGGGGTCATGGAGCATTGTGTTGAAAAGGAACATGGAGCAGTGTGATTACAGGGTCCATGGAACATTGTGAATACATAGGCCATGGAACAATGTGATGACAGGGGTCATGTAGCATTGTGATGACAGGGTCATGGAGCATTGGGATTACAGGGCTTATGGGGCACTGTGATGACAGGGGGCATGGAGCATTGTGATGAAAATTGTCCTGGAGCATTATGATGACAGCAGTCACAGAGGATTGGGATGAAAGGTATCATGCAGCATTGTGATGACAACGGTCATGGATCATTTTGATGACAGGGGTCATGGAACATTGCGATAAGAATGTTCATAAAGCATTTTGATGACAGGGGTCATGAAGCATTGTGTTGACACGGGCATGGAGCATTGTAATGATAGGATATCTGGAGCATTGTGATGAAAAGGGGATGGAGCATTTTGATGACAGGGTCCAAGGAGCATTGTGCTGACAATGGCATGGAGCATGGTGATGAAAAGGGTACTGGAGCACTGTGAGGAAAGGAATCATGGATCATTGTGTTGACAGGGGTCATGGAGCTTTGTGATGACAAGGGTCATGGAGCATTGTGATGACACGGTCAAGGAACATTGCGATGACAAGAATTATGGAGCATTGTGATGAAAGGACATGGAGCATTGTGATGAAAGGTGACAAGGAGCATTGTGATGATATGGGCAGAGAACTTTGTGATGACAGGGGTCATGGAGCATTGTGATGAAAAGTGTCATCGAACATTGTACTGACAGGGATCATGGAGCTTTTTGGTAAGAGAGGCCTTGGAGATTTGTGGTGGCAGGCGTCATGGGGCATTGTAATGACAGCGGTCTTGGATCATTGTGATGAAAGGGGTCATTGAGCACTGTGATTACAGGGGCCATGGAGCATTGTGAATACAAAGGCTAGGGAGCATTGAGGTGACAGGTTTCATGGAGCATTGTGATGAAAGTGATCATGGATCATTGTGATGACAAGAGTCCTGGAACCTTGTGATGACAAGGTTCATGGAGCATTGTGATGACAAGGACCATGGCGAATTGTTATGACATCTGTCATGGGGCATGGTGATGACAGTGGTCATCTAGAATTGTGATGAAAGGTATAATGGAGCACTGTGATGACAGGGGCCATGGAACATGGTGATGACAAAGGCCATGGAGCATTGTGATGACAAGTGTCATGGGGCATTTTGATGACATTGGCATGGAGCATTATGATGACAAGAGTTCTGGAGCACTTTGATGACAAGGGCATGGATCATTGTGATCACAGGGCCCATGGGGCATTGTGATGAAAAGAGCCATGGAGCATTGAGATGACAGGCGTCTTGAGGTATGGTGATGACAGTGGTCATGGAGCATTGTGATGAAAGAGATCATGGAGCAATATGATAACAGGGGCCATGGAGCATTGTGATGACAGGTGTATTGGAGCATTGTGATGAAAATAGTAATGGATCATTGTGATGACATGTGTCCTGGAACACTGTGATGACACGGTTCATCGAGTATTGTGATGACAAGGGTCATAGCGAATTGTGATGACAGGTGTCATTGGGCATTGTGATGACATTGATCATCTAGGAATTGTGATGAAAGGTATCATGGAGCACTGTGATGACTGGGGGCATGAAGCATTGTTATGAAAATTGTCCTGGATTATTGTGATGACAGCAGTCATGGAGAATTGTGATGACAGGGATTATGCAGCATTGTGTTGACAAGGCTATGGACTATTGTGATGACAATGGTCATGGAGCAATGTGATGAAAGTTTTCATGGAACATCGTGATGAAAAGTGCCTGGGAGCACTGTGACGATAAAGGCCATGGAGCATTGTGATGACAAGTGTCACGGAGCATTGTAATGAAAGCTTTCATTATGCACTGTGATGACAAGGGGGATGGAGTATTGTGATGAAACTTGTCCTGGCACATTGTGATAACAAAAGCCATGGAGCATTGTGATGACAGGCATCATGGAGCATGGTGAAGAAAGGGGCCATGGGGAATTGTAATGACAATAGAGAAATGTGATGAAAATGGTCAGCGAGCATAGTGATTAAAGTGGTCATTGAGATTTGTGATGAATAGTGACATAGAGCATTGTGATGACAAAGGTCATGGAGAACTGTGATGACCAGGGTCATGCAGCTTTGTGATGACACGTCCATGGAACATTGTGATGACAAGAATTCTGGAGCATTGTGATGACAAGGGCCGTGGAGCATTGTGATGCCACGGTCATGGAACATTGTGATGACAAAATTCTGGAGCATTGTGAGGAAAAAGGCTTGGAGCATTGTGATTATAGGGGACATGGAGCATTGTGATGACATGGGCAGGGAACACTGTGATGACAGTTGTTATGGAGCAATGTGATGACAAGTGTCATGGAGCATTGTGATGAGAGGGGCCTTGGAGAATTGTGATGACAGGCGTCATGAGGCATTGAGATGGCAGTGGTCATGGAGCATTATGATGAAAGGTGTTATGGAGCACTGTGATTACAGGGGCCATGGAGCATTGTGAATACAAAGGCCATGGGGCATTGAGATGACAGTGGTCATGGAGCATTGTGATGAAAGTGGTAATGGATCATTGTGATGACAAGTGTCCTGGGACCCTGTGATGACATGGTTCATGGAGCATTGTGATGACAATGGTCATGGCGAATTGTGATGACAATGTCATGGGGCATTGTGATGGCACTGGTCATCTAGAAATGTGATTCAAGTTATTATGGAGCACAGTAATGAGAGGGGCCATGGAGCATTGTGATGACAAGTGTCATGGAGCATTGTGATGACAGGTGTCATGGAGCATCGTGATGACAAATGCCATGGAGAATTGTGATGAGAGGTGGCATTGGGCATTGTGATGAAAGGGGTCATGGAGTACTGGGATTACAGGGGGCATGGAGCATTGTGAAAACAAGTGACATGGTGAATAGTGATGACAGGCTTCATATAGCATTGTGATGACAAGTGCCATTTAGCATTTTGATGTCAGGGTTCATCAGGCATTGTGTTGACGGGGGTCACGTGTCATTGTGATGACAAAGGCCATAGAGCATTGTGATCACAGGGGTCATGGAGCATTGTGATGACATGGGCCATGGAGCATTGTGAAGACAAGATTCATGGAGCATTGTGATGACACTGGCATGAAGCATGGTGACGACAACACAACTGGAGCATTGTGATGACAAGGGCATGGAGCATTGTGATTACAGGAGACATGGAGCATTGTGATGACATTTGCAGGGATCATTGTGATGACAGGGATCATGGAGCATTGTTATGACAAAGACCAAGGAACATTTTGATGACAAGTGTCATTGAGCAATGTGATGACACGGGAATGGAGCATTATGATGACAAATGTTCTGGAGCATTGTGATGACAAGCGCATGGAGCATTGTGATTACAGAGGCCATGGAGCATTGTGATGACAACGGCATGGAGCATTGTGATGACAGTGGTCATTGAGCATTGTGATTACAGAGACCATGAGGCATTGTGATGACAGGGACCTTGGAGCATTGTGATGACAATGGTCATCAAGCATTGTGATGACAGGGGTCATAGAGCATTGTGATGAGAAAGACCATGGAGCATGGTGATGACAGAGGCCATGGAACATTGTGATGACAAGGCCATGTACCATTGTGATGACAAGGGCAGGGAACCTCGTGGTGACCGGGGTCATGGAGCATTTTGAGGACAACTTTCATGGAACATTGTGATGACAGGGGTCATGGAGCATTGTGTTGAAAAGGAACATGGAGCAGTGTGATTACAGGGTCCATGGAACATTGTGAATACATAGGCCATGGAACAATGTGATGACAGGGGTCATGTAGCATTGTGATGACAGGGTCATGGAGCATTGGGATTACAGGGCTTATGGGGCACTGTGATGACAGGGGGCATGGAGCATTGTGATGAAAATTGTCCTGGAGCATTATGATGACAGCAGTCACAGAGGATTGGGATGAAAGGTATCATGCAGCATTGTGATGACAACGGTCATGGATCATTTTGATGACAGGGGTCATGGAACATTGCGATAAGAATGTTCATAAAGCATTTTGATGACAGGGGTCATGAAGCATTGTGTTGACACGGGCATGGAGCATTGTAATGATAGGATATCTGGAGCATTGTGATGAAAAGGGGATGGAGCATTTTGATGACAGGGTCCAAGGAGCATTGTGCTGACAATGGCATGGAGCATGGTGATGAAAAGGGTACTGGAGCACTGTGAGGAAAGGAATCATGGATCATTGTGTTGACAGGGGTCATGGAGCTTTGTGATGACAAGGGTCATGGAGCATTGTGATGACACGGTCAAGGAACATTGCGATGACAAGAATTATGGAGCATTGTGATGAAAGGACATGGAGCATTGTGATGAAAGGTGACAAGGAGCATTGTGATGATATGGGCAGAGAACTTTGTGATGACAGGGGTCATGGAGCATTGTGATGAAAAGTGTCATCGAACATTGTACTGACAGGGATCATGGAGCTTTTTGGTAAGAGAGGCCTTGGAGATTTGTGGTGGCAGGCGTCATGGGGCATTGTAATGACAGCGGTCTTGGATCATTGTGATGAAAGGGGTCATTGAGCACTGTGATTACAGGGGCCATGGAGCATTGTGAATACAAAGGCTAGGGAGCATTGAGGTGACAGGTTTCATGGAGCATTGTGATGAAAGTGATCATGGATCATTGTGATGACAAGAGTCCTGGAACCTTGTGATGACAGGGATCATGGAGCATTGTTATGACAAAGACCAAGGAACATTTTGATGACAAGTGTCATTGAGCAATGTGATGACACGGGAATGGAGCATTATGATGACAAATGTTCTGGAGCATTGTGATGACAAGCGCATGGAGCATTGTGATTACAGAGGCCATGGAGCATTGTGATGACAACGGCATGGAGCATTGTGATGACAGTGGTCATTGAGCATTGTGATTACAGAGACCATGAGGCATTGTGATGACAGGGACCTTGGAGCATTGTGATGACAATGGTCATCAAGCATTGTGATGACAGGGGTCATAGAGCATTGTGATGAGAAAGACCATGGAGCATGGTGATGACAGAGGCCATGGAACATTGTGATGACAAGGCCATGTACCATTGTGATGACAAGGGCAGGGAACCTCGTGGTGACCGGGGTCATGGAGCATTTTGAGGACAACTTTCATGGAACATTGTGATGACAGGGGTCATGGAGCATTGTGTTGAAAAGGAACATGGAGCAGTGTGATTACAGGGTCCATGGAACATTGTGAATACATAGGCCATGGAACAATGTGATGACAGGGGTCATGTAGCATTGTGATGACAGGGTCATGGAGCATTGGGATTACAGGGCTTATGGGGCACTGTGATGACAGGGGGCATGGAGCATTGTGATGAAAATTGTCCTGGAGCATTATGATGACAGCAGTCACAGAGGATTGGGATGAAAGGTATCATGCAGCATTGTGATGACAACGGTCATGGATCATTTTGATGACAGGGGTCATGGAACATTGCGATAAGAATGTTCATAAAGCATTTTGATGACAGGGGTCATGAAGCATTGTGTTGACACGGGCATGGAGCATTGTAATGATAGGATATCTGGAGCATTGTGATGAAAAGGGGATGGAGCATTTTGATGACAGGGTCCAAGGAGCATTGTGCTGACAATGGCATGGAGCATGGTGATGAAAAGGGTACTGGAGCACTGTGAGGAAAGGAATCATGGATCATTGTGTTGACAGGGGTCATGGAGCTTTGTGATGACAAGGGTCATGGAGCATTGTGATGACACGGTCAAGGAACATTGCGATGACAAGAATTATGGAGCATTGTGATGAAAGGACATGGAGCATTGTGATGAAAGGTGACAAGGAGCATTGTGATGATATGGGCAGAGAACTTTGTGATGACAGGGGTCATGGAGCATTGTGATGAAAAGTGTCATCGAACATTGTACTGACAGGGATCATGGAGCTTTTTGGTAAGAGAGGCCTTGGAGATTTGTGGTGGCAGGCGTCATGGGGCATTGTAATGACAGCGGTCTTGGATCATTGTGATGAAAGGGGTCATTGAGCACTGTGATTACAGGGGCCATGGAGCATTGTGAATACAAAGGCTAGGGAGCATTGAGGTGACAGGTTTCATGGAGCATTGTGATGAAAGTGATCATGGATCATTGTGATGACAAGAGTCCTGGAACCTTGTGATGACAAGGTTCATGGAGCATTGTGATGACAAGGACCATGGCGAATTGTTATGACATCTGTCATGGGGCATGGTGATGACAGTGGTCATCTAGAATTGTGATGAAAGGTATAATGGAGCACTGTGATGACAGGGGCCATGGAACATTGTGATGACAAAGGCCATGGAGCATTGTGATGACAAGTGTCATGGGGCATTTTGATGACATTGGCATGGAGCATTATGATGACAAGAGTTCTGGAGCACTTTGATGACAAGGGCATGGATCATTGTGATCACAGGGCCCATGGGGCATTGTGATGAAAAGAGCCATGGAGCATTGAGATGACAGGCGTCTTGAGGTATGGTGATGACAGTGGTCATGGAGCATTGTGATGAAAGAGATCATGGAGCAATATGATAACAGGGGCCATGGAGCATTGTGATGACAGGTGTATTGGAGCATTGTGATGAAAATAGTAATGGATCATTGTGATGACATGTGTCCTGGAACACTGTGATGACACGGTTCATCGAGTATTGTGATGACAAGGGTCATAGCGAATTGTGATGACAGGTGTCATTGGGCATTGTGATGACATTGATCATCTAGGAATTGTGATGAAAGGTATCATGGAGCACTGTGATGACTGGGGGCATGAAGCATTGTTATGAAAATTGTCCTGGATTATTGTGATGACAGCAGTCATGGAGAATTGTGATGACAGGGATTATGCAGCATTGTGTTGACAAGGCTATGGACTATTGTGATGACAATGGTCATGGAGCAATGTGATGAAAGTTTTCATGGAACATCGTGATGAAAAGTGCCTGGGAGCACTGTGACGATAAAGGCCATGGAGCATTGTGATGACAAGTGTCACGGAGCATTGTAATGAAAGCTTGCATTATGCACTGTGATGACAAGGGGGATGGAGTATTGTGATGAAACTTGTCCTGGCACATTGTGATAACAAAAGCCATGGAGCATTGTGATGACAGGCATCATGGAGCATGGTGAAGAAAGGGGCCATGGGGAATTGTAATGACAATAGAGAAATGTGATGAAAATGGTCAGCGAGCATAGTGATTAAAGTGGTCATTGAGATTTGTGATGAATAGTGACATAGAGCATTGTGATGACAAAGGTCATGGAGAACTGTGATGACCAGGGTCATGCAGCTTTGTGATGACACGTCCATGGAACATTGTGATGACAAGAATTCTGGAGCATTGTGATGACAAGGGGCGTGGAGCATTGTGATGCCACGGTCATGGAACATTGTGATGACAAAATTCTGGAGCATTGTGAGGAAAAAGGCTTGGAGCATTGTGATTATAGGGGACATGGAGCATTGTGATGACATGGGCAGGGAACACTGTGATGACAGTTGTTATGGAGCAATGTGATGACAAGTGTCATGGAGCATTGTGATGAGAGGGGCCTTGGAGAATTGTGATGACAGGCGTCATGAGGCATTGAGATGGCAGTGGTCATGGAGCATTATGATGAAAGGTGTTATGGAGCACTGTGATTACAGGGGCCATGGAGCATTGTGAATACAAAGGCCATGGGGCATTGAGATGACAGTGGTCATGGAGCATTGTGATGAAAGTGGTAATGGATCATTGTGATGACAAGTGTCCTGGGACCCTGTGATGACATGGTTCATGGAGCATTGTGATGACAATGGTCATGGCGAATTGTGATGACAATGTCATGGGGCATTGTGATGGCACTGGTCATCTAGAAATGTGATTCAAGTTATTATGGAGCACAGTAATGAGAGGGGCCATGGAGCATTGTGATGACAAGTGTCATGGAGCATTGTGATGACAGGTGTCATGGAGCATCGTGATGACAAATGCCATGGAGAATTGTGATGAGAGGTGGCATTGGGCATTGTGATGAAAGGGGTCATGGAGTACTGGGATTACAGGGGGCATGGAGCATTGTGAAAACAAGTGACATGGTGAATAGTGATGACAGGCTTCATATAGCATTGTGATGACAAGTGCCATTTAGCATTTTGATGTCAGGGTTCATCAGGCATTGTGTTGACGGGGGTCACGTGTCATTGTGATGACAAAGGCCATAGAGCATTGTGATCACAGGGGTCATGGAGCATTGTGATGACATGGGCCATGGAGCATTGTGAAGACAAGATTCATGGAGCATTGTGATGACACTGGCATGAAGCATGGTGACGACAACACAACTGGAGCATTGTGATGACAAGGGCATGGAGCATTGTGATTACAGGAGACATGGAGCATTGTGATGACATTTGCAGGGATCATTGTGATGACAGGGATCATGGAGCATTGTTATGACAAAGACCAAGGAACATTTTGATGACAAGTGTCATTGAGCAATGTGATGACACGGGAATGGAGCATTATGATGACAAATGTTCTCGAGCATTGTGATGACAAGCGCATGGAGCATTGTGATTACAGAGGCCATGGAGCATTGTGATGACAACGGCATGGAGCATTGTGATGACAGTGGTCATTGAGCATTGTGATTACAGAGACCATGAGGCATTGTGATGACAGGGACCTTGGAGCATTGTGATGACAATGGTCATCAAGCATTGTGATGACAGGGGTCATAGAGCATTGTGATGAGAAAGACCATGGAGCATGGTGATGACAGAGGCCATGGAACATTGTGATGACAAGGCCATGTACCATTTTGATGACAAGGGCAGGGAACCTCGTGGTGACCGGGGTCATGGAGCATTTTGAGGACAACTTTCATGGAACATTGTGATGACAGGGGTCATGGAGCATTGTGTTGAAAAGGAACATGGAGCAGTGTGATTACAGGGTCTATGGAACATTGTGAATACATAGGCCATGGAACAATGTGATGACAGGGGTCATGTAGCATTGTGATGACAGGGTCATGGAGCATTGGGATTACAGGGCTTATGGGGCACTGTGATGACAGGGGGCATGGAGCATTGTGATGAAAATTGTCCTGGAGCATTATGATGACAGCAGTCACAGAGGATTGGGATGAAAGGTATCATGCAGCATTGTGATGACAACGGTCATGGATCATTTTGATGACAGGGGTCATGGAACATTGCGATAAGAATGTTCATAAAGCATTTTGATGACAGGGGTCATGAAGCATTGTGTTGACACGGGCATGGAGCATTGTAATGATAGGATATCTGGAGCATTGTGATGAAAAGGGGATGGAGCATTTTGATGACAGGGTCCAAGGAGCATTGTGCTGACAATGGCATGGAGCATGGTGATGAAAAGGGTACTGGAGCACTGTGAGGAAAGGAATCATGGATCATTGTGTTGACAGGGGTCATGGAGCTTTGTGATGACAAGGGTCATGGAGCATTGTGATGACACGGTCAAGGAACATTGCGATGACAAGAATTATGGAGCATTGTGATGAAAGGACATGGAGCATTGTGATGAAAGGTGACAAGGAGCATTGTGATGATATGGGCAGAGAACTTTGTGATGACAGGGGTCATGGAGCATTGTGATGAAAAGTGTCATCGAACATTGTACTGACAGGGATCATGGAGCTTTTTGGTAAGAGAGGCCTTGGAGATTTGTGGTGGCAGGCGTCATGGGGCATTGTAATGACAGCGGTCTTGGATCATTGTGATGAAAGGGGTCATTGAGCACTGTGATTACAGGGGCCATGGAGCATTGTGAATACAAAGGCTAGGGAGCATTGAGGTGACAGGTTTCATGGAGCATTGTGATGAAAGTGATCATGGATCATTGTGATGACAAGAGTCCTGGAACCTTGTGATGACAAGGTTCATGGAGCATTGTGATGACAAGGACCATGGCGAATTGTTATGACATCTGTCATGGGGCATGGTGATGACAGTGGTCATCTAGAATTGTGATGAAAGGTATAATGGAGCACTGTGATGACAGGGGCCATGGAACATTGTGATGACAAAGGCCATGGAGCATTGTGATGACAAGTGTCATGGGGCATTTTGATGACATTGGCATGGAGCATTATGATGACAAGAGTTCTGGAGCACTTTGATGACAAGGGCATGGATCATTGTGATCACAGGGCCCATGGGGCATTGTGATGAAAAGAGCCATGGAGCATTGAGATGACAGGCGTCTTGAGGTATGGTGATGACAGTGGTCATGGAGCATTGTGATGAAAGAGATCATGGAGCAATATGATAACAGGGGCCATGGAGCATTGTGATGACAGGTGTATTGGAGCATTGTGATGAAAATAGTAATGGATCATTGTGATGACATGTGTCCTGGAACACTGTGATGACACGGTTCATCGAGTATTGTGATGACAAGGGTCATAGCGAATTGTGATGACAGGTGTCATTGGGCATTGTGATGACATTGATCATCTAGGAATTGTGATGAAAGGTATCATGGAGCACTGTGATGACTGGGGGCATGAAGCATTGTTATGAAAATTGTCCTGGATTATTGTGATGACAGCAGTCATGGAGAATTGTGATGAGAGGGATTATGCAGCATTGTGTTGACAAGGCTATGGACTATTGTGATGACAATGGTCATGGAGCAATGTGATGAAAGTTTTCATGGAACATCGTGATGAAAAGTGCCTGGGAGCACTGTGACGATAAAGGCCATGGAGCATTGTGATGACAAGTGTCACGGAGCATTGTAATGAAAGCTTTCATTATGCACTGTGATGACAAGGGGGATGGAGTATTGTGATGAAACTTGTCCTGGCACATTGTGATAACAAAAGCCATGGAGCATTGTGATGACAGGCATCATGGAGCATGGTGAAGAAAGGGGCCATGGGGAATTGTAATGACAATAGAGAAATGTGATGAAAATGGTCAGCGAGCATAGTGATTAAAGTGGTCATTGAGATTTGTGATGAATAGTGACATAGAGCATTGTGATGACAAAGGTCATGGAGAACTGTGATGACCAGGGTCATGTAGCATTGTGATGACACGTCCATGGAACATTGTGATGACAAGAATTCTGGAGCATTGTGATGACAAGGGCCGTGGAGCATTGTGATGCCACGGTCATGGAACATTGTGATGACAAAATTCTGGAGCATTGTGAGGAAAAAGGCTTGGAGCATTGTGATTATAGGGGACATGGAGCATTGTGATGACATGGGCAGGGAACACTGTGATGACAGTTGTTATGGAGCAATGTGATGACAAGTGTCATGGAGCATTGTGATGAGAGGGGCCTTGGAGAATTGTGATGACAGGCGTCATGAGGCATTGAGATGGCAGTGGTCATGGAGCATTATGTTGAAAGGTGTTATGGAGCACTGTGATTACAGGGGCCATGGAGCATTGTGAATACAAAGGCCATGGGGCATTGAGATGACAGTGGTCATGGAGCATTGTGATGAAAGTGGTAATGGATCATTGTGATGACAAGTGTCCTGGGACCCTGTGATGACATGGTTCATGGAGCATTGTGATGACAATGGTCATGGCGAATTGTGATGACAATGTCATGGGGCATTGTGATGGCACTGGTCATCTAGAAATGTGATTCAAGTTATTATGGAGCACAGTAATGAGAGGGGCCATGGAGCATTGTGATGACAAGTGTCATGGAGCATTGTGATGACAGGTGTCATGGAGCATCGTGATGACAAATGCCATGGAGAATTGTGATGAGAGGTGGCATTGGGCATTGTGATGAAAAGGGGATGGAGCATTTTGATGACAGGGTCCAAGGAGCATTGTGCTGACAATGGCATGGAGCATGGTGATGAAAAGGGTACTGGAGCACTGTGAGGAAAGGAATCATGGATCATTGTGTTGACAGGGGTCATGGAGCTTTGTGATGACAAGGGTCATGGAGCATTGTGATGACACGGTCAAGGAACATTGCGATGACAAGAATTATGGAGCATTGTGATGAAAGGACATGGAGCATTGTGATGAAAGGTGACAAGGAGCATTGTGATGATATGGGCAGAGAACTTTGTGATGACAGGGGTCATGGAGCATTGTGATGAAAAGTGTCATCGAACATTGTACTGACAGGGATCATGGAGCTTTTTGGTAAGAGAGGCCTTGGAGATTTGTGGTGGCAGGTGTCATGGGGCATTGTAATGACAGCGGTCTTGGATCATTGTGATGAAAGGGGTCATTGAGCACTGTGATTACAGGGGCCATGGAGCATTGTGAATACAAAGGCTAGGGAGCATTGAGGTGACAGGTTTCATGGAGCATTGTGATGAAAGTGATCATGGATCATTGTGATGACAAGAGTCCTGGAACCTTGTGATGACAAGGTTCATGGAGCATTGTGATGACAAGGACCATGGCGAATTGTTATGACATCTGTCATGGGGCATGGTGATGACAGTGGTCATCTAGAATTGTGATGAAAGGTATAATGGAGCACTGTGATGACAGGGGCCATGGAACATTGTGATGACAAAGGCCATGGAGCATTGTGATGACAAGTGTCATGGGGCATTTTGATGACATTGGCATGGAGCATTATGATGACAAGAGTTCTGGAGCACTTTGATGACAAGGGCATGGATCATTGTGATCACAGGGCCCATGGGGCATTGTGATGAAAAGAGCCATGGAGCATTGAGATGACAGGCGTCTTGAGGTATGGTGATGACAGTGGTCATGGAGCATTGTGATGAAAGAGATCATGGAGCAATATGATAACAGGGGCCATGGAGCATTGTGATGACAGGTGTATTGGAGCATTGTGATGAAAATAGTAATGGATCATTGTGATGACATGTGTCCTGGAACACTGTGATGACACGGTTCATCGAGTATTGTGATGACAAGGGTCATAGCGAATTGTGATGACAGGTGTCATTGGGCATTGTGATGACATTGATCATCTAGGAATTGTGATGAAAGGTATCATGGAGCACTGTGATGACTGGGGGCATGAAGCATTGTTATGAAAATTGTCCTGGATTATTGTGATGACAGCAGTCATGGAGAATTGTGATGACAGGGATTATGCAGCATTGTGTTGACAAGGCTATGGACTATTGTGATGACAATGGTCATGGAGCAATGTGATGAAAGTTTTCATGGAACATCGTGATGAAAAGTGCCTGGGAGCACTGTGACGATAAAGGCCATGGAGCATTGTGATGACAAGTGTCACGGAGCATTGTAATGAAAGCTTTCATTATGCACTGTGATGACAAGGGGGATGGAGTATTGTGATGAAACTTGTCCTGGCACATTGTGATAACAAAAGCCATGGAGCATTGTGATGACAGGCATCATGGAGCATGGTGAAGAAAGGGGCCATGGGGAATTGTAATGACAATAGAGAAATGTGATGAAAATGGTCAGCGAGCATAGTGATTAAAGTGGTCATTGAGATTTGTGATGAATAGTGACATAGAGCATTGTGATGACAAAGGTCATGGAGAACTGTGATGACCAGGGTCATGCAGCTTTGTGATGACACGTCCATGGAACATTGTGATGACAAGAATTCTGGAGCATTGTGATGACAAGGGGCGTGGAGCATTGTGATGCCACGGTCATGGAACATTGTGATGACAAAATTCTGGAGCATTGTGAGGAAAAAGGCTTGGAGCATTGTGATTATAGGGGACATGGAGCATTGTGATGACATGGGCAGGGAACACTGTGATGACAGTTGTTATGGAGCAATGTGATGACAAGTGTCATGGAGCATTGTGATGAGAGGGGCCTTGGAGAATTGTGATGACAGGCGTCATGAGGCATTGAGATGGCAGTGGTCATGGAGCATTATGATGAAAGGTGTTATGGAGCACTGTGATTACAGGGGCCATGGAGCATTGTGAATACAAAGGCCATGGGGCATTGAGATGACAGTGGTCATGGAGCATTGTGATGAAAGTGGTAATGGATCATTGTGATGACAAGTGTCCTGGGACCCTGTGATGACATGGTTCATGGAGCATTGTGATGACAATGGTCATGGCGAATTGTGATGACAATGTCATGGGGCATTGTGATGGCACTGGTCATCTAGAAATGTGATTCAAGTTATTATGGAGCACAGTAATGAGAGGGGCCATGGAGCATTGTGATGACAAGTGTCATGGAGCATTGTGATGACAGGTGTCATGGAGCATCGTGATGACAAATGCCATGGAGAATTGTGATGAGAGGTGGCATTGGGCATTGTGATGAAAGGGGTCATGGAGTACTGGGATTACAGGGGGCATGGAGCATTGTGAAAACAAGTGACATGGTGAATAGTGATGACAGGCTTCATATAGCATTGTGATGACAAGTGCCATTTAGCATTTTGATGTCAGGGTTCATCAGGCATTGTGTTGACGGGGGTCACGTGTCATTGTGATGACAAAGGCCATAGAGCATTGTGATCACAGGGGTCATGGAGCATTGTGATGACATGGGCCATGGAGCATTGTGAAGACAAGATTCATGGAGCATTGTGATGACACTGGCATGAAGCATGGTGATGACAACAGAACTGGAGCATTGTGATGACAAGGGCATGGAGCATTGTGATTACAGGAGACATGGAGCATTGTGATGACATTGGAAGGGATCATTGTGATGACAGGGATCATGGAGCATTGTGATGACAAAGACCAAGGAACATTTTGATGACAAGTGTCATTGAGCAATGTGATGACACGGGAATGGAGCATTATGATGACAAATGTTTTGGAGCATTGTGATGACAAGCGCATGGAGCATTGTGATTACAGGGGCCATGGAGCATTGTGAGGACAACGGCATGGAGCATTGTGATGACAGTGGTCATTGAGCATTGTGATTACAAAGACCATGAGGCATTGTGATGACAGGGACCTTGGAGCATTGTGATGACAATGGTCATCAAGCATTGTGATGACAGGGGTCATAGAGCATTGTGATGAGAAAGACCATGGAGCATGGTGATGACAGAGGCCATGGAACATTGTGATGACAAGGGCATGTACCATTGTGATGACAAGGGCAGGGAACCTCGTGGTGACCGGGGTCATGGAGCATTTTGATGACAACTTTCATGGAACATTGTGATGACAGGGGTCATGGAGCATTGTGTTGAAAAGGAACATGGAGCAGTGTGATTACAGGGTCCATGGAACATTGTGAATACATAGGCCATGGAACAATGTGATGACAGGTGTCATGTAGCATTGTGATGACAGGGTCATGGAGCATTGGGATTACAGGGCTTATGGGGCACTGTGATGACAGGGGGCATGGAGCATTGTGATGAAAATTGTCCTGGAGCACTATGATGACAGCAGTCACAGAGGATTGGGATGAAAGGTATCATGCAGCATTGTGATGACAACGGTCATGGATCATTTTGATGACAGGCGTCATGGAACATTGTGATAAGAATGTTCATAAAGCATTTTGATGACAGGGGTCATGAAGCATTGTGTTGACAAGGGCATGGAGCATTGTAATGATAGGACATCTGGAGCATTGTGATGAAAAGGGGATGGAGCATTTTGATGACAGGGTCCAAGGAGCATTGTGCTGACAATGGCATGGAGCATGGTGATGAAAAGGGTACTGGAGCACTGTGAGGAAAGGAATCATGGATCATTGTGATGACAGGGGTCATGGAGCTTTGTGATGACAAGGGTCATGGAGCATTGTGATGACACGGTCAAGGAACATTGCGATGACAAGAATTATGGAGCATTGTGATGAAAGGACATGGAGCATTGTGATGAAAGGTGACAAGGAGCATTGTGATGATATGGGCAGAGAACTTTGTGATGACAGGGGTCATGGAGCATTGTGATGAAAAGTGTCATCGAACATTGTACTGACAGGGATCATGGAGCTTTTTGGTAAGAGAGGCCTTGGAGATTTGTGGTGGCAGGCGTCATGGGGCATTGTAAAGACAGCGGTCTTGGATCATTGTGATGAAAGGGGTCATGGAGCACTGTGATTACAGGGGCCATGGAGCATTGTGAATACAAAGGCCATGGGGCATTGAGATGACAGTGGTCATGGAGCATTGTGATGAAAGTGGTAATGGATCATTGTGATGACAAGTGTCCTGGGACCCTGTGATGACATGGTTCATGGAGCATTGTGATGACAATGGTCATGGCGAATTGTGATGACAATGTCATGGGGCATTGTGATGGCACTGGTCATCTAGAAATGTGATTCAAGTTATTATGGAGCACAGTAATGAGAGGGGCCATGGAGCATTGTGATGACAAGTGTCATGGAGCATTGTGATGACAGGTGTCATGGAGCATCGTGATGACAAATGCCATGGAGAATTGTGATGAGAGGTGGCATTGGGCATTGTGATGAAAGGGGTCATGGAGTACTGGGATTACAGGGGGCATGGAGCATTGTGAAAACAAGTGACATGGTGAATAGTGATGACAGGCTTCATATAGCATTGTGATGACAAGTGCCATTTAGCATTTTGATGTCAGGGTTCATCAGGCATTGTGTTGACGGGGGTCACGTGTCATTGTGATGACAAAGGCCATAGAGCATTGTGATCACAGGGGTCATGGAGCATTGTGATGACATGGGCCATGGAGCATTGTGAAGACAAGATTCATGGAGCATTGTGATGACACTGGCATGAAGCATGGTGATGACAACAGAACTGGAGCATTGTGATGACAAGGGCATGGAGCATTGTGATTACAGGAGACATGGAGCATTGTGATGACATTGGCAGGGATCATTGTGATGACAGGGATCATGGAGCATTGTGATGACAAAGACCAAGGAACATTTTGATGACAAGTGTCATTGAGCAATGTGATGACACGGGAATGGAGCATTATGATGACAAATGTTTTGGAGCATTGTGATGACAAGCGCATGGAGCATTGTGATTACAGGGGCCATGGAGCATTGTGAGGACAACGGCATGGAGCATTGTGATGACAGTGGTCATTGAGCATTGTGATTACAAAGACCATGAGGCATTGTGATGACAGGGACCTTGGAGCATTGTGATGACAATGGTCATCAAGCATTGTGATGACAGGGGTCATAGAGCATTGTGATGAGAAAGACCATGGAGCATGGTGATGACAGAGGCCATGGAACATTGTGATGACAAGGGCATGTACCATTGTGATGACAAGGGCAGGGAACCTCGTGGTGACCGGGGTCATGGAGCATTTTGATGACAACTTTCATGGAACATTTTGATGACAGGGGTCATGGAGCATTGTGTTGAAAAGGAACATGGAGCAGTGTGATTACAGGGTCCATGGAACATTGTGAATACATAGGCCATGGAACAATGTGATGACAGGTGTCATGTAGCATTGTGATGACAGGGTCATGGAGCATTGGGATTACAGGGCTTATGGGGCACTGTGATGACAGGGGGCATGGAGCATTGTGATGAAAATTGTCCTGGAGCACTATGATGACAGCAGTCACAGAGGATTGGGATGAAAGGTATCATGCAGCATTGTGATGACAACGGTCATGGATCATTTTGATGACAGGCGTCATGGAACATTGTGATAAGAATGTTCATAAAGCATTTTGATGACAGGGGTCATGAAGCATTGTGTTGACAAGGGCATGGAGCATTGTAATGATAGGACATCTGGAGCATTGTGATGAAAAGGGGATGGAGCATTTTGATGACAGGGTCCAAGGAGCATTGTGCTGACAATGGCATGGAGCATGGTGATGAAAAGGGTACTGGAGCACTGTGAGGAAAGGAATCATGGATCATTGTGATGACAGGGGTCATGGAGCTTTGTGATGACAAGGGTCATGGAGCATTGTGATGACACGGTCAAGGAACATTGCGATGACAAGAATTATGGAGCATTGTGATGAAAGGACATGGAGCATTGTGATGAAAGGTGACAAGGAGCATTGTGATGATATGGGCAGAGAACTTTGTGATGACAGGGGTCATGGAGCATTGTGATGAAAAGTGTCATCGAACATTGTACTGACAGGGATCATGGAGCTTTTTGGTAAGAGAGGCCTTGGAGATTTGTGGTGGCAGGCGTCATGGGGCATTGTAAAGACAGCGGTCTTGGATCATTGTGATGAAAGGGGTCATGGAGCACTGTGATTACAGGGGCCATGGAGCATTGTGAATACAAAGGCTAGGGAGCATTGAGGTGACAGGTTTCATGGAGCATTGTGATGAAAGTGATCAGGGATCATTGTGATGACAAGAGTCCTGGAACCTTGTGATGACAAGGTTCATGGAGCATTGTGATGACAAGGACCATGGCGAATTGTTATGACATCTGTCATGGGGCATGGTGATGACAGTGGTCATCTAGAATTGTGATGAAAGGTATAATGGAGCACTGTGATGACAGGGGCCATGGAACATTGTGATGACAAAGGCCATGGAGCATTGTGATGACAAGTGTCATGGGGCATTTTGATGACATTGGCATGGAGCATTATGATGACAAGAGTTCTGGAGCATTTTGATGAAAAGGGCATGGAGCATTGTGATGACAGGAGCCATGGAAAATTGTGATGGCATAAGCCATGGAGCATTGTGATGACAAGTGTCATGGGACAATTTGATGACATTGGCATGGAGAATTATGATGACAAGAGTTCTGGAGCCCTTTGATGACAAGGGCATGTAGCATTGTGATCACAGGGCCCATGGGGCATTGTGATGAAAAGAGCCATGGAGCATTGAGATGACAGGCGTCTTGAGGTATGGTGATGACAGTGGTCATGGAGCATTGTGATGAAAGAGATCATGGAGCAATATGATAACAGGGGCCATGGAGCATTGTGATGACAGGTGTATTGGAGCATTGTGATGAAAATAGTAATGGATCATTGTGATGACATGTGTCCTGGAACACTGTGATGACACGGTTCATCGAGTATTGTGATGACAAGGGTCATAGCGAATTGTGATGACAGGTGTCATTGGGCATTGTGATGACATTGATCATCTAGGAATTGTGATGAAAGGTTTCATGGAGCACTGTGATGACTGGGGGCATGAAGCATTGTTATGAAAATTGTCCTGGATTATTGTGATGACAGCAGTCATGGAGAATTGTGATGACAGGGATTATGCAGCATTGTGTTGACAAGGCTATGGACTATTGTGATGACAATGGTCATGGAGCAATGTGATGAAAGTTTTCATGGAACATCGTGATGAAAAGTGCCTGGGAGCATTGTGACGATAAAGGCCATGGAGCATTGTGATGACAAGTGTCACGGAGCATTGTAATGAAAGCTTTCATTATGCACTGTGATGACAAGGAGGATGGAGTATTGTGATGAAACTTGTCCTGGCACATTGTGATAACAAAAGCCATGGAGCATTGTGATGACAGGCATCATGGAGCATGGTGAAGAAAGGGGCCATGGGGAATTGTAATGACAATAGAGAAATGTGATGAAAATGGTCAGCGAGCATAGTGATTAAAGTGGTCATTGAGATTTGTGATGAATAGTGACATAGAGCATTGTGATGACAAAGGTCATGGAGAACTGTGATGACCAGGGTCATGTAGCATTGTGATGACACGTCCATGGAACATTGTGATGACAAGAATTCTGGAGCATTGTGATGACAAGGGCCGTGGAGCATTGTGATGCCACGGTCATGGAACATTGTGATGACAAAATTCTGGAGCATTGTGAGGAAAAAGGCTTGGAGCATTGTGATTATAGGGGACATGGAGCATTGTGATGACATGGGCAGGGAACACTGTGATGACAGTTGTTATGGAGCAATGTGATGACAAGTGTCATGGAGCATTGTGATGAGAGGGGCCTTGGAGAATTGTGATGACAGGCGTCATGAGGCATTGAGATGGCAGTGGTCATGGAGCATTATGATGAAAGGTGTTATGGAGCACTGTGATTACAGGGGCCATGGAGCATTGTGAATACAAAGGCCATGGGGCATTGAGATGACAGTGGTCATGGAGCATTGTGATGAAAGTGGTAATGGATCATTGTGATGACAAGTGTCCTGGGACCCTGTGATGACATGGTTCATGGAGCATTGTGATGACAATGGTCATGGCGAATTGTGATGACAATGTCATGGGGCATTGTGATGGCACTGGTCATCTAGAAATGTGATTCAAGTTATTATGGAGCACAGTAATGAGAGGGGCCATGGAGCATTGTGATGACAAGTGTCATGGAGCATTGTGATGACAGGTGTCATGGAGCATCGTGATGACAAATGCCATGGAGAATTGTGATGAGAGGTGGCATTGGGCATTGTGATGAAAGGGGTCATGGAGTACTGGGATTACAGGGGGCATGGAGCATTGTGAAAACAAGTGACATGGTGAATAGTGATGACAGGCTTCATATAGCATTGTGATGACAAGTGCCATTTAGCATTTTGATGTCAGGGTTCATCAGGCATTGTGTTGACGGGGGTCACGTGTCATTGTGATGACAAAGGCCATAGAGCATTGTGATCACAGGGGTCATGGAGCATTGTGATGACATGGGCCATGGAGCATTGTGAAGACAAGATTCATGGAGCATTGTGATGACACTGGCATGAAGCATGGTGATGACAACAGAACTGGAGCATTGTGATGACAAGGGCATGGAGCATTGTGATTACAGGAGACATGGAGCATTGTGATGACATTGGAAGGGATCATTGTGATGACAGGGATCATGGAGCATTGTGATGACAAAGACCAAGGAACATTTTGATGACAAGTGTCATTGAGCAATGTGATGACACGGGAATGGAGCATTATGATGACAAATGTTTTGGAGCATTGTGATGACAAGCGCATGGAGCATTGTGATTACAGGGGCCATGGAGCATTGTGAGGACAACGGCATGGAGCATTGTGATGACAGTGGTCATTGAGCATTGTGATTACAAAGACCATGAGGCATTGTGATGACAGGGACCTTGGAGCATTGTGATGACAATGGTCATCAAGCATTGTGATGACAGGGGTCATAGAGCATTGTGATGAGAAAGACCATGGAGCATGGTGATGACAGAGGCCATGGAACATTGTGATGACAAGGGCATGTACCATTGTGATGACAAGGGCAGGGAACCTCGTGGTGACCGGGGTCATGGAGCATTTTGATGACAACTTTCATGGAACATTGTGATGACAGGGGTCATGGAGCATTGTGTTGAAAAGGAACATGGAGCAGTGTGATTACAGGGTCCATGGAACATTGTGAATACATAGGCCATGGAACAATGTGATGACAGGTGTCATGTAGCATTGTGATGACAGGGTCATGGAGCATTGGGATTACAGGGCTTATGGGGCACTGTGATGACAGGGGGCATGGAGCATTGTGATGAAAATTGTCCTGGAGCACTATGATGATAGCAGTCACAGAGGATTGGGATGAAAGGTATCATGCAGCATTGTGATGACAACGGTCATGGATCATTTTGATGACAGGCGTCATGGAACATTGTGATAAGAATGTTCATAAAGCATTTTGATGACAGGGGTCATGAAGCATTGTGTTGACAAGGGCATGGAGCATTGTAATGATAGGATATCTGGAGCATTGTGATGAAAAGGGGATGGAGCATTTTGATGACAGGGTCCAAGGAGCATTGTGCTGACAATGGCATGGAGCATGGTGATGAAAAGGGTACTGGAGCACTGTGAGGAAAGGAATCATGGATCATTGTGATGACAGGGGTCATGGAGCTTTGTGATGACAAGGGTCATGGAGCATTGTGATGACACGGTCAAGGAACATTGCGATGACAAGAATTATGGAGCATTGTGATGAAAGGACATGGAGCATTGTGATGAAAGGTGACAAGGAGCATTGTGATGATATGGGCAGAGAACTTTGTGATGACAGGGGTCATGGAGCATTGTGATGAAAAGTGTCATCGAACATTGTACTGACAGGGATCATGGAGCTTTTTGGTAAGAGAGGCCTTGGAGATTTGTGGTGGCAGGCGTCATGGGGCATTGTAAAGACAGCGGTCTTGGATCATTGTGATGAAAGGGGTCATGGAGCACTGTGATTACAGGGGCCATGGAGCATTGTGAATACAAAGGCTAGGGAGCATTGAGGTGACAGGTTTCATGGAGCATTGTGATGAAAGTGATCAGGGATCATTGTGATGACAAGAGTCCTGGAACCTTGTGATGACAAGGTTCATGGAGCATTGTGATGACAAGGACCATGGCGAATTGTTATGACATCTGTCATGGGGCATGGTGATGACAGTGGTCATCTAGAATTGTGATGAAAGGTATAATGGAGCACTGTGATGACAGGGGCCATGGAACATTGTGATGACAAAGGCCATGGAGCATTGTGATGACAAGTGTCATGGGGCATTTTGATGACATTGGCATGGAGCATTATGATGACAAGAGTTCTGGAGCATTTTGATGAAAAGGGCATGGAGCATTGTGATGACAGGAGCCATGGAAAATTGTGATGGCATAAGCCATGGAGCATTGTGATGACAAGTGTCATGGGACAATTTGATGACATTGGCATGGAGCATTATGATGACAAGAGTTCTGGAGCCCTTTGATGACAAGGGCATGTAGCATTGTGATCACAGGGCCCATGGGGCATTGTGATGAAAAGAGCCATGGAGCATTGAGATGACAGGCGTCTTGAGGTATGGTGATGACAGTGGTCATGGAGCATTGTGATGAAAGAGATCATGGAGCAATATGATAACAGGGGCCATGGAGCATTGTGATGACAGGTGTATTGGAGCATTGTGATGAAAATAGTAATGGATCATTGTGATGACATGTGTCCTGGAACACTGTGATGACACGGTTCATCGAGTATTGTGATGACAAGGGTCATAGCGAATTGTGATGACAGGTGTCATTGGGCATTGTGATGACATTGATCATCTAGGAATTGTGATGAAAGGTTTCATGGAGCACTGTGATGACTGGGGGCATGAAGCATTGTTATGAAAATTGTCCTGGATTATTGTGATGACAGCAGTCATGGAGAATTGTGATGACAGGGATTATGCAGCATTGTGTTGACAAGGCTATGGACTATTGTGATGACAATGGTCATGGAGCAATGTGATGAAAGTTTTCATGGAACATCGTGATGAAAAGTGCCTGGGAGCATTGTGACGATAAAGGCCATGGAGCATTGTGATGACAAGTGTCACGGAGCATTGTAATGAAAGCTTTCATTATGCACTGTGATGACAAGGTGGATGGAGTATTGTGATGAAACTGGTCCTGGCGCATTGTGATAACAAAAGCCATGGAGCATTGTGATGACAGGCATCATGGAGCATGGTGAAGAAAGGGGCCATGGGGAATTGTAATGACAGTAGAGAAATGTGATGAAAATGGTCAGCGAGCAAGGTGATTAAAGTGGTCATTGAGAATTGTGATGAATAGTGACATAGAGTATTGTGATGACAAAGGTCATGGAGAACTGTGATGACCAGGGTCATGTAGCTTTGTGATGACACGTCCATGGAACATTGTGATGACAAGAATTGTGGAGCATTGTGATGACAAGGGCCGTGGAGCATTGTGATGCCACGGTCATGGAACATTGTGATGACAAAATTCTGGAGCATTGTGAGGAAAAAGGCTTGGAGCATTGTGATTATAGGGGACATGGAGCATTGTGATGACATGGGCAGGGAACACTGTGATGACAGTTGTTATGGAGCAATGTGATGACAAGTGTCATGGAGCATTGTGATGAGAGGGGCCTTGGAGAATTGTGATGACAGGCGTCATGAGGCATTGAGATGGCAGTGGTCATGGAGCATTATGATGAAAGGTGTTATGGAGCACTGTGATTACAGGGGCCATGGAGCATTGTGAATACAAAGGCCATGGGGCATTGAGATGACAGTGGTCATGGAGCATTGTGATGAAAGTGGTAATGGATCATTGTGATGACAAGTGTCCTGGGACCCTGTGATGACATGGTTCATGGAGCATTGTGATGACAATGGTCATGGCGAATTGTGATGACAATGTCATGGGGCATTGTGATGGCACTGGTCATCTAGAAATGTGATTCAAGTTATTATGGAGCACAGTAATGAGAGGGGCCATGGAGCATTGTGATGACAAGTGTCATGGAGCATTGTGATGACAGGTGTCATGGAGCATCGTGATGACAAATGCCATGGAGAATTGTGATGAGAGGTGGCATTGGGCATTGTGATGAAAGGGGTCATGGAGTACTGGGATTACAGGGGGCATGGAGCATTGTGAAAACAAGTGACATGGTGAATAGTGATGACAGGCTTCATATAGCATTGTGATGACAAGTGCCATTTAGCATTTTGATGTCAGGGTTCATCAGGCATTGTGTTGACGGGGGTCACGTGTCATTGTGATGACAAAGGCCATAGAGCATTGTGATCACAGGGGTCATGGAGCATTGTGATGACATGGGCCATGGAGCATTGTGAAGACAAGATTCATGGAGCATTGTGATGACACTGGCATGAAGCATGGTGACGACAACACAACTGGAGCATTGTGATGACAAGGGCATGGAGCATTGTGATTACAGGAGACATGGAGCATTGTGATGACATTGGCAGGGATCATTGTGATGACAGGGATCATGGAGCATTGTTATGACAAAGACCAAGGAACATTTTGATGACAAGTGTCATTGAGCAATGTGATGACACGGGAATGGAGCATTATGATGACAAATGTTCTGGAGCATTGTGATGACAAGCGCATGGAGCATTGTGATTACAGAGGCCATGGAGCATTGTGATGACAACGGCATGGAGCATTGTGATGACAGTGGTCATTGAGCATTGTGATTACAGAGACCATGAGGCATTGTGATGACAGGGACCTTGGAGCATTGTGATGACAATGGTCATCAAGCATTGTGATGACAGGGGTCATAGAGCATTGTGATGAGAAAGACCATGGAGCATGGTGATGACAGAGGCCATGGAACATTGTGATGACAAGGCCATGTACCATTGTGATGACAAGGGCAGGGAACCTCGTGGTGACCGGGGTCATGGAGCATTTTGAGGACAACTTTCATGGAACATTGTGATGACAGGGGTCATGGAGCATTGTGTTGAAAAGGAACATGGAGCAGTGTGATTACAGGGTCCATGGAATATTGTGAATACATAGGCCATGGAACAATGTGATGACAGGGGTCATGTAGCATTGTGATGACAGGGTCATGGAGCATTGGGATTACAGGGCTTATGGGGCACTGTGATGACAGGGGGCATGGAGAATTGTGATGAAAATTGTCCTGGAGCACTATGATGACAGCAGTCACAGAGGATTGGGATGAAAGGTATCATGCAGCATTGTGATGACAACGGTCATGGATCATTTTGATGACAGGCGTCATGGAACATTGTGATAAGAATGTTCATAAAGCATTTTGATGACAGGGGTCATGAAGCATTGTGTTGACAAGGGCATGGAGCATTGTAATGATAGGATATCTGGAGCATTGTGATGAAAAGGGGATGGAGCATTTTGATGACAGGGTCCAAGGAGCATTGTGCTGACAATGGCATGGAGCATGGTGATGAAAAGGGTACTGGAGCACTGTGAGGAAAGGAATCATGGATCATTGTGATGACAGGGGTCATGGAGCTTTGTGATGACAAGGGTCATGGAGCATTGTGATGACACGGTCAAGGAACATTGCGATGACAAGAATTATGGAGCATTGTGATGAAAGGACATGGAGCATTGTGATGAAAGGTGACAAGGAGCATTGTGATGATATGGGCAGAGAACTTTGTGATGACAGGGGTCATGGAGCATTGTGATGAAAAGTGTCATCGAACATTGTACTGACAGGGATCATGGAGCTTTTTGGTAAGAGAGGCCTTGGAGATTTGTGGTGGCAGGCGTCATGGGGCATTGTAAAGACAGCGGTCTTGGATCATTGTGATGAAAGGGGTCATGGAGCACTGTGATTACAGGGGCCATGGAGCATTGTGAATACAAAGGCTAGGGAGCATTGAGGTGACAGGTTTCATGGAGCATTGTGATGAAAGTGATCAGGGATCATTGTGATGACAAGAGTCCTGGAACCTTGTGATGACAAGGTTCATGGAGCATTGTGATGACAAGGACCATGGCGAATTGTTATGACATCTGTCATGGGGCATGGTGATGACAGTGGTCATCTAGAATTGTGATGAAAGGTATAATGGAGCACTGTGATGACAGGGGCCATGGAACATTGTGATGACAAAGGCCATGGAGCATTGTGATGACAAGTGTCATGGGGCATTTTGATGACATTGGCATGGAGCATTATGATGACAAGAGTTCTGGAGCATTTTGATGAAAAGGGCATGGAGCATTGTGATGACAGGAGCCATCGAAAATTGTGGTGGCATAAGCCATGGAGCATTGTGATGACAAGTGTCATGGGACAATTTGATGACATTGGCATGGAGCATTATGATGACAAGAGTTCTGGAGCCCTTTGATGACAAGGGCATGTAGCATTGTGATCACAGGGCCCATGGGGTATTGTGATGAAAAGAGCCATGGAGCATTGAGATGACAGGCGTCTTGAGGTATGGTGATGACAGTGGTCATGGAGCATTGTGATGAAAGAGATCATGGAGCAATATGATAACAGGGGCCATGGAGCATTGTGATGACAGGTGTATTGGAGCATTGTGATGAAAATAGTAATGGATCATTGTGATGACATGTGTCCTGGAACACTGTGATGACACGGTTCATCGAGTATT
This sequence comes from Balaenoptera physalus, assembly GCF_965194825.1. Lineage (NCBI taxonomy): Eukaryota > Metazoa > Chordata > Mammalia > Artiodactyla > Balaenopteridae > Balaenoptera > Balaenoptera physalus. Next base: position 334,422 of record NW_028126039.1, read on the forward strand.
GTGATGACAAGGGTCATAGCGAATTGTGATGACAGGTGTCATTGGGCATTGTGATGACATTGATCATCTAGGAATTGTGATGAAAGGTTTCATGGAGCACTGTGATGACTGGGGGCATGAAGCATTGTTATGAAAGTTGTCCTGGATTATTGTGATGACAGCAGTCATGGAGAATTGTGATGACAGGGCTTATGCAGCATTGTGTTGACAAGGCTATGGACTATTGTGATGACAATGGTCATGGAGCAATGTGATGAAAGTTTTCATGGAACATCGTGATGAAAAGTGCCTGGGAGCATTGTGACGATAAAGGCCATGGAGCATTGTGATGACAAGTGTCACGGAGCATTGTAATGAAAGCTTTCATTATGCACTGTGATGACAAGGGGGATGGAGTATTGTGATGAAACTTGTTCTGGCGCATTGTGATAACAAAAGCCATGGAGCATTGTGATGACAGGCATCATGGAGCATGGTGAAGAAAGGGGCCATGGGGAATTGTAATGACAATAGAGAAATGTGATGAAAATGGTCAGCGAGCATAGTGATTAAAGTGGTCATTGAGAATTGTGATGAATAGTGACATAGAGCATTGTGATGACAAAGGTCATGGAGAACTGTGATGACCAGGGTCATGTAGCTTTGTGATGACACGTCCATGGAACATTGTGATGACAAGAATTCTGGAGCATTGTGATGACAAGCGCCGTGGAGCATTGTGATGCCACGGTCATGGAACATTGTGATGACAAAATTCTGGAGCATTGTGAGGAAAAAGGCTTGGAGCATTGTGATTATAGGGGACATGGAGCATTGTGATGACATGGGCAGGGAACACTGTGATGACAGTTGTTATGGAGCAATGTGATGACAAGTGTCATGGAGCATTGTGATGAGAGGGGCCTTGGAGAATTGTGATGACAGGCGTCATGAGGCATTGAGATGGCAGTGGTCATGGAGCATTATGATGAAAGGTGTTATGGAGCACTGTGATTACAGGGGCCATGGAGCATTGTGAATACAAAGGCCATGGGGCATTGAGATGACAGTGGTCATGGAGCATTGTGATGAAAGTGGTAATGGATCATTGTGATGACAAGTGTCCTGGGACCCTGTGATGACATGGTTCATGGAGCATTGTGATGACAATGGTCTTGGCGAATTGTGATGACAATGTCATGGGGCATTGTGATGGCACTGGTCATCTAGAAATGTGATTCAAGTTATTATGGAGCACAGTAATGAGAGGGGCCATGGAGCATTGTGATGACAAGTGTCATGGAGCATTGTGATGACAAGTGTCATGGAGCATTGTGATGACAGGTGTCATGGAGCATCGTGATGACAAATGCCATGGAGAATTGTGATGAGAGGTGGCATTGGGCATTGTGATGAAAGGGGTCATGGAGTACTGGGATTACAGGGGGCATGGAGCATTGTGAAAACAAGTGACATGGTGAATAGTGATGACAGGCTTCATATAGCATTGTGATGACAAGTGCCATTTAGCATTTTGATGTCAGGGTTCATCAGGCATTGTGTTGACGGGGGTCACGTGTCATTGTGATGACAAAGGCCATAGAGCATTGTGATCACAGGGGTCATGGAGCATTGTGATGACATGGGCCATGGAGCATTGTGAAGACAAGATTCATGGAGCATTGTGATGACACTGGCATGAAGCATGGTGATGACAACACAACTGGAGCATTGTGATGACAAGGGCATGGAGCATTGTGATTACAGGAGACATGGAGCATTGTGATGACATTGGCAGGGATCATTGTGATGACAGGGATCATGGAGCATTGTGATGACAAAGACCAAGGAACATTTTGATGACAAGTGTCATTGAGCAATGTGATGACACGGGAATGGAGCATTATGATGACAAATGTTCTGGAGCATTGTGATGACAAGCGCATGGAGCATTGTGATTACAGAGGCCATGGAGCATTGTGAGGACAACGGCATGGAGCATTGTGATGACAGTGGTCATTGAGCATTGTGATTACAAAGACCATGAGGCATTGTGATGACAGGGACCTTGGAGCATTGTGATGACAATGGTCATCAAGCATTGTGATGACAGGGGTCATAGAGCATTGTGATGAGAAAGACCATGGAGCATGGTGATGACAGAGGCCATGGAACATTGTGATGACAAGGCCATGTACCATTGTGATGACAAGGGCAGGGAACCTCGTGGTGACCGGGGTCATGGAGCATTTTGATGACAACTTTCATGGAACATTGTGATGACAGGGGTCATGGAGCATTGTGTTGAAAAGGAACATGGAGCAGTGTGATTACAGGGTCCATGGAACATTGTGAATACATAGGCCATGGAACAATGTGATGACAGGGGTCATGTAGCATTGTGATGACAGGGTCATGGAGCATTGGGATTACAGGGCTTATGGGGCACTGTGATGACAGGGGGCATGGAGCATTGTGATGAAAATTGTCCTGGAGCACTATGATGACAGCAGTCACAGAGGATTGGGATGAAAGGTATCATGCAGCATTGTGATGACAACGGTCATGGATCATTTTGATGACAGGCGTCATGGAACATTGTGATAAGAATGTTCATAAAGCATTTTGATGACAGGGGTCATGAAGCATTGTGTTGACAAGGGCATGGAGCATTGTAATGATAGGATATCTGGAGCATTGTGATGAAAAGGGGATGGAGCATTTTGATGACAGGGTCCAAGGAGCATTGTGCTGACAATGGCATGGAGCATGGTGATGAAAAGGGTACTGGAGCACTGTGAGGAAAGGAATCATGGATCATTGTGATGACAGGGGTCATGGAGCTTTGTGATGACAAGGGTCATGGAGCATTGTGATGACACGGTCAAGGAACATTGCGATGACAAGAATTATGGAGCATTGTGATGAAAGGACATGGAGCATTGTGATGAAAGGTGACAAGGAGCATTGTGATGATATGGGCAGAGAACTTTGTGATGACAGGGGTCATGGAGCATTGTGATGAAAAGTGTCATCGAACATTGTACTGACAGGGATCATGGAGCTTTTTGGTAAGAGAGGCCTTGGAGATTTGTGGTGGCAGGCGTCATGGGGCATTGTAAAGACAGCGGTCTTGGATCATTGTGATGAAAGGGGTCATGGAGCACTGTGATTACAGGGGCCATGGAGCATTGTGAATACAAAGGCTAGGGAGCATTGAGGTGACAGGTTTCATGGAGCATTGTGATGAAAGTGATCAGGGATCATTGTGATGACAAGAGTCCTGGAACCTTGTGATGACAAGGTTCATGGAGCATTGTGATGACAAGGACCATGGCGAATTGTTATGACATCTGTCATGGGGCATGGTGATGACAGTGGTCATCTAGAATTGTGATGAAAGGTATAATGGAGCACTGTGATGACAGGGGCCATGGAACATTGTGATGACAAAGGCCATGGAGCATTGTGATGACAAGTGTCATGGGGCATTTTGATGACATTGGCATGGAGCATTATGATGACAAGAGTTCTGGAGCATTTTGATGAAAAGGGCATGGAGCATTGTGATGACAGGAGCCATGGAAAATTGTGATGGCATAAGCCATGGAGCATTGTGATGACAAGTGTCATGGGACAATTTGATGACATTGGCATGGAGCATTATGATGACAAGAGTTCTGGAGCCCTTTGATGACAAGGGCATGGAGCATTGTGATCACAGGGCCCATGGGGCATTGTGATGAAAAGAGCCATGGAGCATTGAGATGACAGGCGTCTTGAGGTATGGTGATGACAGTGGTCATGGAGCATTGTGATGAAAGAGATCATGGAGCAATATGATAACAGGGGCCATGGAGCATTGTGATGACAGGTGTATTGGAGCATTGTGATGAAAATAGTAATGGATCATTGTGATGACATGTGTCCTGGAACACTGTGATGACACGGTTCATCGAGTATTGTGATGACAAGGGTCATAGCGAATTGTGATGACAGGTGTCATTGGGCATTGTGATGACATTGATCATCTAGGAATTGTGATGAAAGGTATCATGGAGCACTGTGATGACTGGGGGCATGAAGCATTGTTATGAAAATTGTCCTGGATTATTGTGATGACGGCAGTCATGGAGAATTGTGATGACAGGGATTATGCAGCATTGTGTTGACAAGGCTATGGACTATTGTGATGACAATGGTCATGGAGCAATGTGATGAAAGTTTTCATGGAACATCGTGATGAAAACTGCCTGGGAGCATTGTGACGATAAAGGCCATGGAGCATTGTGATGACAAGTGTCACGGAGCATTGTAATGAAAGCTTTCATTATGCACTGTGATGACAAGGGGGATGGAGTATTGTGATGAAACTTGTCCTGGCACATTGTGATAACAAAAGCCATGGAGCATTGTGATGACAGGCATCATGGAGCATGGTGAAGAAAGGGGCCATGGGGAATTGTAATGACAATAGAGAAATGTGATGAAAATGGTCAGCGAGCATAGTGATTAAAGTGGTCATTGAGATTTGTGATGAATAGTGACATAGAGCATTGTGATGACAAAGGTCATGGAGAACTGTGATGACCAGGGTCATGTAGCATTGTGATGACACGTCCATGGAACATTGTGATGACAAGAATTCTGGAGCATTGTGATGACAAGGGCCGTGGAGCATTGTGATGCCACGGTCATGGAACATTGTGATGACAAAATTCTGGAGCATTGTGAGGAAAAAGGCTTGGAGCATTGTGATTATAGGGGACATGGAGCATTGTGATGACATGGGCAGGGAACACTGTGATGACAGTTGTTATGGAGCAATGTGATGACAAGTGTCATGGAGCATTGTGATGAGAGGGGCCTTGGAGAATTGTGATGACAGGCGTCATGAGGCATTGAGATGGCAGTGGTCATGGAGCATTATGTTGAAAGGTGTTATGGAGCACTGTGATTACAGGGGCCATGGAGCATTGTGAATACAAAGGCCATGGGGCATTGAGATGACAGTGGTCATGGAGCATTGTGATGAAAGTGGTAATGGATCATTGTGATGACAAGTGTCCTGGGACCCTGTGATGACATGGTTCATGGAGCATTGTGATGACAATGGTCATGGCGAATTGTGATGACAATGTCATGGGGCATTGTGATGGCACTGGTCATCTAGAAATGTGATTCAAGTTATTATGGAGCACAGTAATGAGAGGGGCCATGGAGCATTGTGATGACAAGTGTCATGGAGCATTGTGATGACAGGTGTCATGGAGCATCGTGATGACAAATGCCATGGAGAATTGTGATGAGAGGTGGCATTGGGCATTGTGATGAAAGGGGTCATGGAGTACTGGGATTACAGGGGGCATGGAGCATTGTGAAAACAAGTGACATGGTGAATAGTGATGACAGGCTTCATATAGCATTGTGATGACAAGTGCCATTTAGCATTTTGATGTCAGGGTTCATCAGGCATTGTGTTGACGGGGGTCACGTGTCATTGTGATGACAAAGGCCATAGAGCATTGTGATCACAGGGGTCATGGAGCATTGTGATGACATGGGCCATGGAGCATTGTGAAGACAAGATTCATGGAGCATTGTGATGACACTGGCATGAAGCATGGTGATGACAACAGAACTGGAGCATTGTGATGACAAGGGCATGGAGCATTGTGATTACAGGAGACATGGAGCATTGTGATGACATTGGAAGGGATCATTGTGATGACAGGGATCATGGAGCATTGTGATGACAAAGACCAAGGAACATTTTGATGACAAGTGTCATTGAGCAATGTGATGACACGGGAATGGAGCATTATGATGACAAATGTTTTGGAGCATTGTGATGACAAGCGCATGGAGCATTGTGATTACAGGGGCCATGGAGCATTGTGAGGACAACGGCATGGAGCATTGTGATGACAGTGGTCATTGAGCATTGTGATTACAAAGACCATGAGGCATTGTGATGACAGGGACCTTGGAGCATTGTGATGACAATGGTCATCAAGCATTGTGATGACAGGGGTCATAGAGCATTGTGATGAGAAAGACCATGGAGCATGGTGATGACAGAGGCCATGGAACATTGTGATGACAAGGGCATGTACCATTGTGATGACAAGGGCAGGGAACCTCGTGGTGACCGGGGTCATGGAGCATTTTGATGACAACTTTCATGGAACATTGTGATGACAGGGGTCATGGAGCATTGTGTTGAAAAGGAACATGGAGCAGTGTGATTACAGGGTCCATGGAACATTGTGAATACATAGGCCATGGAACAATGTGATGACAGGTGTCATGTAGCATTGTGATGACAGGGTCATGGAGCATTGGGATTACAGGGCTTATGGGGCACTGTGATGACAGGGGGCATGGAGCATTGTGATGAAAATTGTCCTGGAGCACTATGATGACAGCAGTCACAGAGGATTGGGATGAAAGGTATCATGCAGCATTGTGATGACAACGGTCATGGATCATTTTGATGACAGGCGTCATGGAACATTGTGATAAGAATGTTCATAAAGCATTTTGATGACAGGGGTCATGAAGCATTGTGTTGACAAGGGCATGGAGCATTGTAATGATAGGACATCTGGAGCATTGTGATGAAAAGGGGATGGAGCATTTTGATGACAGGGTCCAAGGAGCATTGTGCTGACAATGGCATGGAGCATGGTGATGAAAAGGGTACTGGAGCACTGTGAGGAAAGGAATCATGGATCATTGTGATGACAGGGGTCATGGAGCTTTGTGATGACAAGGGTCATGGAGCATTGTGATGACACGGTCAAGGAACATTGCGATGACAAGAATTATGGAGCATTGTGATGAAAGGACATGGAGCATTGTGATGAAAGGTGACAAGGAGCATTGTGATGATATGGGCAGAGAACTTTGTGATGACAGGGGTCATGGAGCATTGTGATGAAAAGTGTCATCGAACATTGTACTGACAGGGATCATGGAGCTTTTTGGTAAGAGAGGCCTTGGAGATTTGTGGTGGCAGGCGTCATGGGGCATTGTAAAGACAGCGGTCTTGGATCATTGTGATGAAAGGGGTCATGGAGCACTGTGATTACAGGGGCCATGGAGCATTGTGAATACAAAGGCCATGGGGCATTGAGATGACAGTGGTCATGGAGCATTGTGATGAAAGTGGTAATGGATCATTGTGATGACAAGTGTCCTGGGACCCTGTGATGACATGGTTCATGGAGCATTGTGATGACAATGGTCATGGCGAATTGTGATGACAATGTCATGGGGCATTGTGATGGCACTGGTCATCTAGAAATGTGATTCAAGTTATTATGGAGCACAGTAATGAGAGGGGCCATGGAGCATTGTGATGACAAGTGTCATGGAGCATTGTGATGACAGGTGTCATGGAGCATCGTGATGACAAATGCCATGGAGAATTGTGATGAGAGGTGGCATTGGGCATTGTGATGAAAGGGGTCATGGAGTACTGGGATTACAGGGGGCATGGAGCATTGTGAAAACAAGTGACATGGTGAATAGTGATGACAGGCTTCATATAGCATTGTGATGACAAGTGCCATTTAGCATTTTGATGTCAGGGTTCATCAGGCATTGTGTTGACGGGGGTCACGTGTCATTGTGATGACAAAGGCCATAGAGCATTGTGATCACAGGGGTCATGGAGCATTGTGATGACATGGGCCATGGAGCATTGTGAAGACAAGATTCATGGAGCATTGTGATGACACTGGCATGAAGCATGGTGATGACAACAGAACTGGAGCATTGTGATGACAAGGGCATGGAGCATTGTGATTACAGGAGACATGGAGCATTGTGATGACATTGGCAGGGATCATTGTGATGACAGGGATCATGGAGCATTGTGATGACAAAGACCAAGGAACATTTTGATGACAAGTGTCATTGAGCAATGTGATGACACGGGAATGGAGCATTATGATGACAAATGTTTTGGAGCATTGTGATGACAAGCGCATGGAGCATTGTGATTACAGGGGCCATGGAGCATTGTGAGGACAACGGCATGGAGCATTGTGATGACAGTGGTCATTGAGCATTGTGATTACAAAGACCATGAGGCATTGTGATGACAGGGACCTTGGAGCATTGTGATGACAATGGTCATCAAGCATTGTGATGACAGGGGTCATAGAGCATTGTGATGAGAAAGACCATGGAGCATGGTGATGACAGAGGCCATGGAACATTGTGATGACAAGGGCATGTACCATTGTGATGACAAGGGCAGGGAACCTCGTGGTGACCGGGGTCATGGAGCATTTTGATGACAACTTTCATGGAACATTGTGATGACAGGGGTCATGGAGCATTGTGTTGAAAAGGAACATGGAGCAGTGTGATTACAGGGTCCATGGAACATTGTGAATACATAGGCCATGGAACAATGTGATGACAGGTGTCATGTAGCATTGTGATGACAGGGTCATGGAGCATTGGGATTACAGGGCTTATGGGGCACTGTGATGACAGGGGGCATGGAGCATTGTGATGAAAATTGTCCTGGAGCACTATGATGACAGCAGTCACAGAGGATTGGGATGAAAGGTATCATGCAGCATTGTGATGACAACGGTCATGGATCATTTTGATGACAGGCGTCATGGAACATTGTGATAAGAATGTTCATAAAGCATTTTGATGACAGGGGTCATGAAGCATTGTGTTGACAAGGGCATGGAGCATTGTAATGATAGGACATCTGGAGCATTGTGATGAAAAGGGGATGGAGCATTTTGATGACAGGGTCCAAGGAGCATTGTGCTGACAATGGCATGGAGCATGGTGATGAAAAGGGTACTGGAGCACTGTGAGGAAAGGAATCATGGATCATTGTGATGACAGGGGTCATGGAGCTTTGTGATGACAAGGGTCATGGAGCATTGTGATGACACGGTCAAGGAACATTGCGATGACAAGAATTATGGAGCATTGTGATGAAAGGACATGGAGCATTGTGATGAAAGGTGACAAGGAGCATTGTGATGATATGGGCAGAGAACTTTGTGATGACAGGGGTCATGGAGCATTGTGATGAAAAGTGTCATCGAACATTGTACTGACAGGGATCATGGAGCTTTTTGGTAAGAGAGGCCTTGGAGATTTGTGGTGGCAGGCGTCATGGGGCATTGTAAAGACAGCGGTCTTGGATCATTGTGATGAAAGGGGTCATGGAGCACTGTGATTACAGGGGCCATGGAGCATTGTGAATACAAAGGCTAGGGAGCATTGAGGTGACAGGTTTCATGGAGCATTGTGATGAAAGTGATCAGGGATCATTGTGATGACAAGAGTCCTGGAACCTTGTGATGACAAGGTTCATGGAGCATTGTGATGACAAGGACCATGGCGAATTGTTATGACATCTGTCATGGGGCATGGTGATGACAGTGGTCATCTAGAATTGTGATGAAAGGTATAATGGAGCACTGTGATGACAGGGGCCATGGAACATTGTGATGACAAAGGCCATGGAGCATTGTGATGACAAGTGTCATGGGGCATTTTGATGACATTGGCATGGAGCATTATGATGACAAGAGTTCTGGAGCATTTTGATGAAAAGGGCATGGAGCATTGTGATGACAGGAGCCATGGAAAATTGTGATGGCATAAGCCATGGAGCATTGTGATGACAAGTGTCATGGGACAATTTGATGACATTGGCATGGAGCATTATGATGACAAGAGTTCTGGAGCCCTTTGATGACAAGGGCATGTAGCATTGTGATCACAGCGCCCATGGGGCATTGTGATGAAAAGAGCCATGGAGCATTGAGATGACAGGCGTCTTGAGGTATGGTGATGACAGTGGTCATGGAGCATTGTGATGAAAGAGATCATGGAGCAATATGATAACAGGGGCCATGGAGCATTGTGATGACAGGTGTATTGGAGCATTGTGATGAAAATAGTAATGGATCATTGTGATGACATGTGTCCTGGAACACTGTGATGACACGGTTCATCGAGTATTGTGATGACAAGGGTCATAGCGAATTGTGATGACAGGTGTCATTGGGCATTGTGATGACATTGATCATCTAGGAATTGTGATGAAAGGTTTCATGGAGCACTGTGATGACTGGGGGCATGAAGCATTGTTATGAAAATTGTCCTGGATTATTGTGATGACAGCAGTCATGGAGAATTGTGATGACAGGGATTATGCAGCATTGTGTTGACAAGGCTATGGACTATTGTGATGACAATGGTCATGGAGCAATGTGATGAAAGTTTTCATGGAACATCGTGATGAAAAGTGCCTGGGAGCATTGTGACGATAAAGGCCATGGAGCATTGTGATGACAAGTGTCACGGAGCATTGTAATGAAAGCTTTCATTATGCACTGTGATGACAAGGAGGATGGAGTATTGTGATGAAACTTGTCCTGGCACATTGTGATAACAAAAGCCATGGAGCATTGTGATGACAGGCATCATGGAGCATGGTGAAGAAAGGGGCCATGGGGAATTGTAATGACAATAGAGAAATGTGATGAAAATGGTCAGCGAGCATAGTGATTAAAGTGGTCATTGAGATTTGTGATGAATAGTGACATAGAGCATTGTGATGACAAAGGTCATGGAGAACTGTGATGACCAGGGTCATGTAGCATTGTGATGACACGTCCATGGAACATTGTGATGACAAGAATTCTGGAGCATTGTGATGACAAGGGCCGTGGAGCATTGTGATGCCACGGTCATGGAACATTGTGATGACAAAATTCTGGAGCATTGTGAGGAAAAAGGCTTGGAGCATTGTGATTATAGGGGACATGGAGCATTGTGATGACATGGGCAGGGAACACTGTGATGACAGTTGTTATGGAGCAATGTGATGACAAGTGTCATGGAGCATTGTGATGAGAGGGGCCTTGGAGAATTGTGATGACAGGCGTCATGAGGCATTGAGATGGCAGTGGTCATGGAGCATTATGATGAAAGGTGTTATGGAGCACTGTGATTACAGGGGCCATGGAGCATTGTGAATACAAAGGCCATGGGGCATTGAGATGACAGTGGTCATGGAGCATTGTGATGAAAGTGGTAATGGATCATTGTGATGACAAGTGTCCTGGGACCCTGTGATGACATGGTTCATGGAGCATTGTGATGACAATGGTCATGGCGAATTGTGATGACAATGTCATGGGGCATTGTGATGGCACTGGTCATCTAGAAATGTGATTCAAGTTATTATGGAGCACAGTAATGAGAGGGGCCATGGAGCATTGTGATGACAAGTGTCATGGAGCATTGTGATGACAGGTGTCATGGAGCATCGTGATGACAAATGCCATGGAGAATTGTGATGAGAGGTGGCATTGGGCATTGTGATGAAAGGGGTCATGGAGTACTGGGATTACAGGGGGCATGGAGCATTGTGAAAACAAGTGACATGGTGAATAGTGATGACAGGCTTCATATAGCATTGTGATGACAAGTGCCATTTAGCATTTTGATGTCAGGGTTCATCAGGCATTGTGTTGACGGGGGTCACGTGTCATTGTGATGACAAAGGCCATAGAGCATTGTGATCACAGGGGTCATGGAGCATTGTGATGACATGGGCCATGGAGCATTGTGAAGACAAGATTCATGGAGCATTGTGATGACACTGGCATGAAGCATGGTGATGACAACAGAACTGGAGCATTGTGATGACAAGGGCATGGAGCATTGTGATTACAGGAGACATGGAGCATTGTGATGACATTGGAAGGGATCATTGTGATGACAGGGATCATGGAGCATTGTGATGACAAAGACCAAGGAACATTTTGATGACAAGTGTCATTGAGCAATGTGATGACACGGGAATGGAGCATTATGATGACAAATGTTTTGGAGCATTGTGATGACAAGCGCATGGAGCATTGTGATTACAGGGGCCATGGAGCATTGTGAGGACAACGGCATGGAGCATTGTGATGACAGTGGTCATTGAGCATTGTGATTACAAAGACCATGAGGCATTGTGATGACAGGGACCTTGGAGCATTGTGATGACAATGGTCATCAAGCATTGTGATGACAGGGGTCATAGAGCATTGTGATGAGAAAGACCATGGAGCATGGTGATGACAGAGGCCATGGAACATTGTGATGACAAGGGCATGTACCATTGTGATGACAAGGGCAGGGAACCTCGTGGTGACCGGGGTCATGGAGCATTTTGATGACAACTTTCATGGAACATTGTGATGACAGGGGTCATGGAGCATTGTGTTGAAAAGGAACATGGAGCAGTGTGATTACAGGGTCCATGGAACATTGTGAATACATAGGCCATGGAACAATGTGATGACAGGTGTCATGTAGCATTGTGATGACAGGGTCATGGAGCATTGGGATTACAGGGCTTATGGGGCACTGTGATGACAGGGGGCATGGAGCATTGTGATGAAAATTGTCCTGGAGCACTATGATGATAGCAGTCACAGAGGATTGGGATGAAAGGTATCATGCAGCATTGTGATGACAACGGTCATGGATCATTTTGATGACAGGCGTCATGGAACATTGTGATAAGAATGTTCATAAAGCATTTTGATGACAGGGGTCATGAAGCATTGTGTTGACAAGGGCATGGAGCATTGTAATGATAGGATATCTGGAGCATTGTGATGAAAAGGGGATGGAGCATTTTGATGACAGGGTCCAAGGAGCATTGTGCTGACAATGGCATGGAGCATGGTGATGAAAAGGGTACTGGAGCACTGTGAGGAAAGGAATCATGGATCATTGTGATGACAGGGGTCATGGAGCTTTGTGATGACAAGGGTCATGGAGCATTGTGATGACACGGTCAAGGAACATTGCGATGACAAGAATTATGGAGCATTGTGATGAAAGGACATGGAGCATTGTGATGAAAGGTGACAAGGAGCATTGTGATGATATGGGCAGAGAACTTTGTGATGACAGGGGTCATGGAGCATTGTGATGAAAAGTGTCATCGAACATTGTACTGACAGGGATCATGGAGCTTTTTGGTAAGAGAGGCCTTGGAGATTTGTGGTGGCAGGCGTCATGGGGCATTGTAAAGACAGCGGTCTTGGATCATTGTGATGAAAGGGGTCATGGAGCACTGTGATTACAGGGGCCATGGAGCATTGTGAATACAAAGGCTAGGGAGCATTGAGGTGACAGGTTTCATGGAGCATTGTGATGAAAGTGATCAGGGATCATTGTGATGACAAGAGTCCTGGAACCTTGTGATGACAAGGTTCATGGAGCATTGTGATGACAAGGACCATGGCGAATTGTTATGACATCTGTCATGGGGCATGGTGATGACAGTGGTCATCTAGAATTGTGATGAAAGGTATAATGGAGCACTGTGATGACAGGGGCCATGGAACATTGTGATGACAAAGGCCATGGAGCATTGTGATGACAAGTGTCATGGGGCATTTTGATGACATTGGCATGGAGCATTATGATGACAAGAGTTCTGGAGCATTTTGATGAAAAGGGCATGGAGCATTGTGATGACAGGAGCCATCGAAAATTGTGGTGGCATAAGCCATGGAGCATTGTGATGACAAGTGTCATGGGACAATTTGATGACATTGGCATGGAGCATTATGATGACAAGAGTTCTGGAGCCCTTTGATGACAAGGGCATGTAGCATTGTGATCACAGGGCCCATGGGGTATTGTGATGAAAAGAGCCATGGAGCATTGAGATGACAGGCGTCTTGAGGTATGGTGATGACAGTGGTCATGGAGCATTGTGATGAAAGAGATCATGGAGCAATATGATAACAGGGGCCATGGAGCATTGTGATGACAGGTGTATTGGAGCATTGTGATGAAAATAGTAATGGATCATTGTGATGACATGTGTCCTGGAACACTGTGATGACACGGTTCATCGAGTATTGTGATGACAAGGGTCATAGCGAATTGTGATGACAGGTGGCATTGGGCATTGTGATGACATTGATCATCTAGGAATTGTGATGAAAGGTTTCATGGAGCACTGTGATGACTGGGGGCATGAAGCATTGTTATGAAAGTTGTCCTGGATTATTGTGATGACAGCAGTCATGGAGAATTGTGATGACAGGGCTTATGCAGCATTGTGTTGACAAGGCTATGGACTATTGTGATGACAATGGTCATGGAGCAATGTGATGAAAGTTTTCATGGAACATCGTGATGAAAAGTGCCTGGGAGCATTGTGACGATAAAGGCCATGGAGCATTGTGATGACAAGTGTCACGGAGCATTGTAATGAAAGCTTTCATTATGCACTGTGATGACAAGGGGGATGGAGTATTGTGATGAAACTTGTTCTGGCGCATTGTGATAACAAAAGCCATGGAGCATTGTGATGACAGGCATCATGGAGCATGGTGAAGAAAGGGGCCATGGGGAATTGTAATGACAATAGAGAAATGTGATGAAAATGGTCAGCGAGCATAGTGATTAAAGTGGTCATTGAGAATTGTGATGAATAGTGACATAGAGCATTGTGATGACAAAGGTCATGGAGAACTGTGATGACCAGGGTCATGTAGCTTTGTGATGACACGTCCATGGAACATTGTGATGACAAGAATTCTGGAGCATTGTGATGACAAGCGCCGTGGAGCATTGTGATGCCACGGTCATGGAACATTGTGATGACAAAATTCTGGAGCATTGTGAGGAAAAAGGCTTGGAGCATTGTGATTATAGGGGACATGGAGCATTGTGATGACATGGGCAGGGAACACTGTGATGACAGTTGTTATGGAGCAATGTGATGACAAGTGTCATGGAGCATTGTGATGAGAGGGGCCTTGGAGAATTGTGATGACAGGCGTCATGAGGCATTGAGATGGCAGTGGTCATGGAGCATTATGATGAAAGGTGTTATGGAGCACTGTGATTACAGGGGCCATGGAGCATTGTGAATACAAAGGCCATGGGGCATTGAGATGACAGTGGTCATGGAGCATTGTGATGAAAGTGGTAATGGATCATTGTGATGACAAGTGTCCTGGGACCCTGTGATGACATGGTTCATGGAGCATTGTGATGACAATGGTCTTGGCGAATTGTGATGACAATGTCATGGGGCATTGTGATGGCACTGGTCATCTAGAAATGTGATTCAAGTTATTATGGAGCACAGTAATGAGAGGGGCCATGGAGCATTGTGATGACAAGTGTCATGGAGCATTGTGATGACAGGTGTCATGGAGCATCGTGATGACAAATGCCATGGAGAATTGTGATGAGAGGTGGCATTGGGCATTGTGATGAAAGGGGTCATGGAGTACTGGGATTACAGGGGGCATGGAGCATTGTGAAAACAAGTGACATGGTGAATAGTGATGACAGGCTTCATATAGCATTGTGATGACAAGTGCCATTTAGCATTTTGATGTCAGGGTTCATCAGGCATTGTGTTGACGGGGGTCACGTGTCATTGTGATGACAAAGGCCATAGAGCATTGTGATCACAGGGGTCATGGAGCATTGTGATGACATGGGCCATGGAGCATTGTGAAGACAAGATTCATGGAGCATTGTGATGACACTGGCATGAAGCATGGTGATGACAACACAACTGGAGCATTGTGATGACAAGGGCATGGAGCATTGTGATTACAGGAGACATGGAGCATTGTGATGACATTGGCAGGGATCATTGTGATGACAGGGATCATGGAGCATTGTGATGACAAAGACCAAGGAACATTTTGATGACAAGTGTCATTGAGCAATGTGATGACACGGGAATGGAGCATTATGATGACAAATGTTCTGGAGCATTGTGATGACAAGCGCATGGAGCATTGTGATTACAGAGGCCATGGAGCATTGTGAGGACAACGGCATGGAGCATTGTGATGACAGTGGTCATTGAGCATTGTGATTACAAAGACCATGAGGCATTGTGATGACAGGGACCTTGGAGCATTGTGATGACAATGGTCATCAAGCATTGTGATGACAGGGGTCATAGAGCATTGTGATGAGAAAGACCATGGAGCATGGTGATGACAGAGGCCATGGAACATTGTGATGACAAGGCCATGTACCATTGTGATGACAAGGGCAGGGAACCTCGTGGTGACCGGGGTCATGGAGCATTTTGATGACAACTTTCATGGAACATTGTGATGACAGGGGTCATGGAGCATTGTGTTGAAAAGGAACATGGAGCAGTGTGATTACAGGGTCCATGGAACATTGTGAATACATAGGCCATGGAACAATGTGATGACAGGGGTCATGTAGCATTGTGATGACAGGGTCATGGAGCATTGGGATTACAGGGCTTATGGGGCACTGTGATGACAGGGGGCATGGAGCATTGTGATGAAAATTGTCCTGGAGCACTATGATGACAGCAGTCACAGAGGATTGGGATGAAAGGTATCATGCAGCATTGTGATGACAACGGTCATGGATCATTTTGATGACAGGCGTCATGGAACATTGTGATAAGAATGTTCATAAAGCATTTTGATGACAGGGGTCATGAAGCATTGTGTTGACAAGGGCATGGAGCATTGTAATGATAGGATATCTGGAGCATTGTGATGAAAAGGGGATGGAGCATTTTGATGACAGGGTCCAAGGAGCATTGTGCTGACAATGGCATGGAGCATGGTGATGAAAAGGGTACTGGAGCACTGTGAGGAAAGGAATCATGGATCATTGTGATGACAGGGGTCATGGAGCTTTGTGATGACAAGGGTCATGGAGCATTGTGATGACACGGTCAAGGAACATTGCGATGACAAGAATTATGGAGCATTGTGATGAAAGGACATGGAGCATTGTGATGAAAGGTGACAAGGAGCATTGTGATGATATGGGCAGAGAACTTTGTGATGACAGGGGTCATGGAGCATTGTGATGAAAAGTGTCATCGAACATTGTACTGACAGGGATCATGGAGCTTTTTGGTAAGAGAGGCCTTGGAGATTTGTGGTGGCAGGCGTCATGGGGCATTGTAAAGACAGCGGTCTTGGATCATTGTGATGAAAGGGGTCATGGAGCACTGTGATTACAGGGGCCATGGAGCATTGTGAATACAAAGGCTAGGGAGCATTGAGGTGACAGGTTTCATGGAGCATTGTGATGAAAGTGATCATGGATCATTGTGATGACAAGAGTCCTGGAACCTTGTGATGACAAGGTTCATGGAGCATTGTGATGACAAGGACCATGGCGAATTGTTATGACATCTGTCATGGGGCATGGTGATGACAGTGGTCATCTAGAATTGTGATGAAAGGTATAATGGAGCACTGTGATGACAGGGGCCATGGAACATTGTGATGACAAAGGCCATGGAGCATTGTGATGACAAGTGTCATGGGGCATTTTGATGACATTGGCATGGAGCATTATGATGACAAGAGTTCTGGAGCATTTTGATGAAAAGGGCATGGAGCATTGTGATGACAGGAGCCATGGAAAATTGTGATGGCATAAGCCATGGAGCATTGTGATGACAAGTGTCATGGGACAATTTGATGACATTGGCATGGAGCATTATGATGACAAGAGTTCTGGAGCCCTTTGATGACAAGGGCATGGAGCATTGTGATCACAGGGCCCATGGGGCATTGTGATGAAAAGAGCCATGGAGCATTGAGATGACAGGCGTCTTGAGGTATGGTGATGACAGTGGTCATGGAGCATTGTGATGAAAGAGATCATGGAGCAATATGATAACAGGGGCCATGGAGCATTGTGATGACAGGTGTATTGGAGCATTGTGATGAAAATAGTAATGGATCATTGTGATGACATGTGTCCTGGAACACTGTGATGACACGGTTCATCGAGTATTGTGATGACAAGGGTCATAGCGAATTGTGATGACAGGTGTCATTGGGCATTGTGATGACATTGATCATCTAGGAATTGTGATGAAAGGTATCATGGAGCACTGTGATGACTGGGGGCATGAAGCATTGTTATGAAAATTGTCCTGGATTATTGTGATGACGGCAGTCATGGAGAATTGTGATGACAGGGATTATGCAGCATTGTGTTGACAAGGCTATGGACTATTGTGATGACAATGGTCATGGAGCAATGTGATGAAAGTTTTCATGGAACATCGTGATGAAAACTGCCTGGGAGCATTGTGACGATAAAGGCCATGGAGCATTGTGATGACAAGTGTCACGGAGCATTGTAATGAAAGCTTTCATTATGCACTGTGATGACAAGGGGGATGGAGTATTGTGATGAAACTTGTCCTGGCGCATTGTGATAACAAAAGCCATGGAGCATTGTGATGACAGGCATCATGGAGCATGGTGAAGAAAGGGGCCATGGGGAATTGTAATGACAATAGAGAAATGTGATGAAAATGGTCAGCGAGCATTGTGATTAAAGTGGTCATTGAGAATTGTGATGAATAGTGACATAGAGCATTGTGATGACAAAGGTCATGGAGAACTGTGATGACCAGGGTCATGTAGCATTGTGATGACACGTCCATGGAACATTGTGATGACAAGAATTCTGGAGCATTGTGATGACAAGGGCCGTGGAGCATTGTGATGCCACGGTCATGGAACATTGTGATGACAAAATTCTGGAGCATTGTGAGGAAAAAGGCTTGGAGCATTGTGATTATAGGGGACATGGAGCATTGTGATGACATGGGCAGGGAACACTGTGATGACAGTTGTTATGGAGCAATGTGATGACAAGTGTCATGGAGCATTGTGATGAGAGGGGCCTTGGAGAATTGTGATGACAGGCGTCATGAGGCATTGAGATGGCAGTGGTCATGGAGCATTATGATGAAAGGTGTTATGGAGCACTGTGATTACAGGGGCCATGGAGCATTGTGAATACAAAGGCCATGGGGCATTGAGATGACAGTGGTCATGGAGCATTGTGATGAAAGTGGTAATGGATCATTGTGATGACAAGTGTCCTGGGACCCTGTGATGACATGGTTCATGGAGCATTGTGATGACAATGGTCATGGCGAATTGTGATGACAATGTCATGGGGCATTGTGATGGCACTGGTCATCTAGAAATGTGATTCAAGTTATTATGGAGCACAGTAATGAGAGGGGCCATGGAGCATTGTGATGACAAGTGTCATGGAGCATTGTGATGACAGGTGTCATGGAGCATCGTGATGACAAATGCCATGGAGAATTGTGATGAGAGGTGGCATTGGGCATTGTGATGAAAGGGGTCATGGAGTACTGGGATTACAGGGGGCATGGAGCATTGTGAAAACAAGTGACATGGTGAATAGTGATGACAGGCTTCATATAGCATTGTGATGACAAGTGCCATTTAGCATTTTGATGTCAGGGTTCATCAGGCATTGTGTTGACGTGGGTCACGTGTCATTGTGACGACAAAGGCCATAGAGCATTGTGATCACAGGGGTCATGGAGCATTGTGATGACATGGGCCATGGAGCATTGTGAAGACAAGATTCATGGAGCATTGTGATGACACTGGCATGAAGCATGGTGATGACAACACAACTGGAGCATTGTGATGACAAGGGCATGGAGCATTGTGATTACAGGAGACATGGAGCATTGTGATGACATTGGCAGGGATCATTGTGATGACAGGGATCATGGAGCATTGTGATGACAAAGACCAAGGAACATTTTGATGACAAGTGTCATTGACAAATGTGATGACACGGGAATGGAGCATTATGATGACAAATGTTCTGGAGCATTGTGATGACAAGCGCATGGAGCATTGTGATTACAGGGGCCATGGAGCATTGTGATGACAACGGCATGGAGCATTGTGATGACAGTGGTCATTGAGCATTGTGATTACAAAGACCATGAGGCATTGTGATGACAGGGACCTTGGAGCATTGTGATGACAATGGTCATCAAGCATTGTGATGACAGGGGTCATAGAGCATTGTGATGAGAAAGACCATGGAGCATGGTGATGACACAGGCCATGGAACATTGTGATGACAAGGCCATGTACCATTGTGATGACAAGGGCAGGGAACCTCGTGGTGACCGGGGTCATGGAGCATTTTGATGACAACTTTCATGGAACATGGTGATGACAGGGGTCATGGAGCATTGTGTTGAAAAGGAACATGGAGCAGTGTGATTACAGGGTCCATGGAACATTGTGAATACATAGGCCATGGAACAATGTGATGACAGGTGTCATGTAGCATTGTGATGACAGGGTCATGGAGCATTGGGATTACAGGGCTTATGGGGCACTGTGATGACAGGGGGCATGGAGCATTGTGATGAAAATTGTCCTGGAGCATTATGATGACAGCAGTCACAGAGGATTGGGATGAAAGGTATCATGCAGCATTGTGATGACAACGGTCATGGATCATTTTGATGACAGGGGTCATGGAACATTGTGATAAGAATGTTCATAAAGCATTTTGATGACAGGGGTCATGAAGCATTGTGTTGACACGGGCATGGAGCATTGTAATGATAGGATATCTGGAGCATTGTGATGAAAAGGGGATGGAGCATTTTGATGACAGGGTCCAAGGAGCATTGTGCTGACAATGGCATGGAGCATGGTGATGAAAAGGGTACTGGAGCACTGTGAGGAAAGGAATCATGGATCATTGTGATGACAGGGGTCATGGAGCTTTGTGATGACAAGGGTCATGGAGCATTGTGATGACACGGTCAAGGAACATTGCGATGACAAGAATTATGGAGCATTGTGATGAAAGGACATGGAGCATTGTGATGAAAGGTGACAAGGAGCATTGTGATGATATGGGCAGAGAACTTTGTGATGACAGGGGTCATGGAGCATTGTGATGAAAAGGGTCATCGAACATTGTACTGACAGGGATCATGGAGCTTTTTGGTAAGAGAGGCCTTGGAGATTTGTGGTGGCAGGCGTCATGGGGCATTGTAATGACAGCGGTCTTGGATCATTGTGATGAAAGGGGTCATGGAGCACTGTGATTACAGGGGCCATGGAGCATTGTGAATACAAAGGCTAGGGAGCATTGAGGTGACAGGTTTCATGGAGCATTGTGATGAAAGTGATCATGGATCATTGTGATGACAAGAGTCCTGGAACCTTGTGATGACAAGGTTCATGGAGCATTGTGATGACAAGGACCATGGCGAATTGTTATGACATCTGTCATGGGGCATGGTGATGACAGTGGTCATCTAGAATTGTGATGAAAGGTATAATGGAGCACTGTGATGACAGGGGCCATGGAACATTGTGATGACAAAGGCCATGGAGCATTGTGATGACAAGTGTCATGGGGCATTTTGATGACATTGGCATGGAGCATTATGATGACAAGAGTTCTGGAGCATTTTGATGAAAAGGGCATGGAGCATTGTGATGACAGGAGCCATGGAAAATTGTGATGGCATAAGCCATGGAGCATTGTGATGACAAGTGTCATGGGACAATTTGATGACATTGGCATGGAGCATTATGATGACAAGAGTTCTGGAGCCCTTTGATGACAAGGGCATGGAGCATTGTGATCACAGGGCCCATGGGGCATTGTGATGAAAAGAGCCATGGAGCATTGAGATGACAGGCGTCTTGAGGTATGGTGATGACAGTGGTCATGGAGCATTGTGATGAAAGAGATCATGGAGCAATATGATAACAGGGGCCATGGAGCATTGTGATGACAGGTGTATTGGAGCATTGTGATGAAAATAGTAATGGATCATTTTGATGACATGTTTCCTGGAACACTGTGATGACACGGTTCATCGAGTATTGTGATGACAAGGGTCATAGCGAATTGTGATGACAGGTGTCATTGGGCATTGTGATGACATTGATCATCTAGGAATTGTGATGAAAGGTATCATGGAGCACTGTGATGACTGGGGGCATGAAGCATTGTTATGAAAATTGTCCTGGATTATTGTGATGACAGCAGTCATGGAGAATTGTGATGACAGGGATTATGCAGCATTGTGTTGACAAGGCTATGGACTATTGTGATGACAATGGTCATGGAGCAATGTGATGAAAGTTTTCATGGAACATCGTGATGAAAAGTGCCTGGGAGCATTGTGACGATAAAGGCCATGGAGCATTGTGATGACAAGTGTCACGGAGCATTGTAATGAAAGCTTTCATTATGCACTGTGATGACAAGGGGGATGGAGTATTGTGATGAAACTTGTCCTGGCGCATTGTGATAACAAAAGCCATGGAGCATTGTGATGACAGGCATCATGGAGCATGGTGAAGAAAGGGGCCATGGGGAATTGTAATGACAATAGAGAAATGTGATGAAAATGGTCAGCGAGCATTGTGATTAAAGTGGTCATTGAGATTTGTGATGAATAGTGACATAGAGCATTGTGATGACAAAGGTCATGGAGAACTGTGATGACCAGGGTCATGTAGCTTTGTGATGACACGTCCATGGAACATTGTGATGACAAGAATTCTGGAGCATTGTGATGACAAGGGCCGTGGAGCATTGTGATGCCACGGTCATGGAACATTGTGATGACAAAATTCTGGAGCATTGTGAGGAAAAAGGCTTGGAGCATTGTGATTATAGGGGACATGGAGCATTGTGATGACATGGGCAGGGAACACTGTGATGACAGTTGTTATGGAGCAATGTGATGACAAGTGTCATGGAGCATTGTGATGAGAGGGGCCTTGGAGAATTGTGATGACAGGCGTCATGAGGCATTGAGATGGCAGTGGTCATGGAGCATTATGATGAAAGGTGTTATGGAGCACTGTGATTACAGGGGCCATGGAGCATTGTGAATACAAAGGCCATGGGGCATTGAGATGACAGTGGTCATGGAGCATTGTGATGAAAGTGGTAATGGATCATTGTGATGACAAGTGTCCTGGGACCCTGTGATGACATGGTTCATGGAGCATTGTGATGACAATGGTCATGGCGAATTGTGATGACAATGTCATGGGGCATTGTGATGGCACTGGTCATCTAGAAATGTGATTCAAGTTATTATGGAGCACAGTAATGAGAGGGGCCATGGAGCATTGTGATGACAAGTGTCACGGAGCATTGTGATGACAGGTGTCATGGAGCATCGTGATGATAAATGCCATGGAGAATTGTGATGAGAGGTGGCATTGGGCATTGTGATGAAAGGGGTCATGGAGTACTGGGATTAGAGGGGGCATGGAGCATTGTGAAAACAAGTGACATGGTGAATAGTGATGACAGGCTTCATATAGCATTGTGATGACAAGTGCCATTTAGCATTTTGATGTCAGGGTTCATCAGGCATTGTGTTGACGGGGGTCACGTGTCATTGTGATGACAAAGGCCATAGAGCATTGTGATCACAGGGGTCATGGAGCATTGTGATGACATGGGCCATGGAGCATTGTGAAGACAAGATTCATGGAGCATTCTGATGACACTGGCATGAAGCATGGTGATGACAACACAACTGGAGCATTGTGATGACAAGGGCATGGAGCATTGTGATTACAGGAGACATGGAGCATTGTGATGACATTGGCAGGGATCATTGTGATGACAGGGATCATGGAGCATTGTGATGACAAAGACCAAGGAACATTTTGATGACAAGTGTCATTGAGCAATGTGATGACACGGGAATGGAGCATTATGATGACAAATGTTCTGGAGCATTGTGATGACAAGCGCATGGAGCATTGTGATTACAGGGGCCATGGAGCATTGTGATGACAACGGCATGGAGCATTGTGATGACAGTGGTCATTGAGCATTGTGATTACAAAGACCATGAGGCATTGTGATGACAGGGACCTTGGAGCATTGTGATGACAATGGTCATCAAGCATTGTGATGACAGGGGTCATAGAGCATTGTGATGAGAAAGACCATGGAGCATGGTGATGACAGAGGCCATGGAACATTGTGATGACAAGGCCATGTACCATTGTGATGACAAGGGCAGGGAACCTCGTGGTGACCGGGGTCATGGAGCATTTTGATGACAACTTTCATGGAACATGGTGATGACAGGGGTCATGGAGCATTGTGTTGAAAAGGTACATGGAGCAGTGTGATTACAGGGTCCATGGAACATTGTGAATACATAGGCCATGGAACAATGTGATGACAGGGGTCATGTAGCATTGTGATGACAGGGTCATGGAGCATTGGGATTACAGGGCTTATGGGGCACTGTGATGACAGGGGGCATGGAGCATTGTGATGAAAATTGTCCTGGAGCATTATGATGACAGCAGTCACAGAGGATTGGGATGAAAGGTATCATGCAGCATTGTGATGACAACGGTCATGGATCATTTTGATGACAGGGGTCATGGAACATTGTGATAAGAATGTTCATAAAGCATTTTGATGACAGGGGTCATGAAGCATTGTGTTGACACGGGCATGGAGCATTGTAATGATAGGATATCTGGAGCATTGTGATGAAAAGGGGATGGAGCATTTTGATGACAGGGTCCAAGGAGCATTGTGCTGACAATGGCATGGAGCATGGTGATGAAAAGGGTACTGGAGCACTGTGAGGAAAGGAATCATGGATCATTGTGATGACAGGGGTCATGGAGCTTTGTGATGACAAGGGTCATGGAGCATTGTGATGACACGGTCAAGGAACATTGCGATGACAAGAATTATGGAGCATTGTGATGAAAGGACATGGAGCATTGTGATGAAAGGTGACAAGGAGCATTGTGATGATATGGGCAGAGAACTTTGTGATGACAGGGGTCATGGAGCATTGTGATGAAAAGTGTCATCGAACATTGTCCTGACAGGGATCATGGAGCTTTTTGGTAAGAGAGGCCTTGGAGATTTGTGGTGGCAGGCGTCATGGGGCATTGTAATGACAGCGGTCTTGGATCATTGTGATGAAAGGGGTCATGGAGCACTGTGATTACAGGGGCCATGGAGCATTGTGAATACAAAGGCTAGGGAGCATTGAGGTGACAGGTTTCATGGAGAATTGTGATGAAAGTGATCATGGATCATTGTGATGACAAGAGTCCTGGAACCTTGTGATGACAAGGTTCATGGAGCATTGTGATGACAAGGACCATGGCGAATTGTTATGACATCTGTCATGGGGCATGGTGATGACAGTGGTCATCTAGAATTGTGATGAAAGGTATCATGGAGCACTGTGATGAAAGGGGCCATGGAACATTGTGATGACAAAGGCCATGGAGCATTGTGATGACAAGTGTCATGGGGCATTTTGATGACATTGGCATGGAGCATTATGATGACAAGAGTTCTGGAGCATTTTGATGAAAAGGGCATGGAGCATTGTGATGACAGGAGCCATGGAAAATTGTGATGGCATAAGCCATGGAGCATTGTGATGACAAGGGTCATGGGACAATTTGATGACATTGGCATGGAGCATTATGATGACAAGAGTTCTGGAGCCCTTTGATGACAAGGGCATGGAGCATTGTGATCACAGGGCCCATGGGGCATTGTGATGAAAAGAGCCATGGAGCATTGAGATGACAGGCGTCTTGAGGTATGGTGATGACAGTGGTCATGGAGCATTGTGATGAAAGAGATCA
This sequence comes from Balaenoptera physalus, assembly GCF_965194825.1. Lineage (NCBI taxonomy): Eukaryota > Metazoa > Chordata > Mammalia > Artiodactyla > Balaenopteridae > Balaenoptera > Balaenoptera physalus. Next base: position 359,954 of record NW_028126039.1, read on the forward strand.
TGGAGCAATATGATAACAGGGGCCATGGAGCATTGTGATGACAGGTGTATTGGAGCATTGTGATGAAAATAGTAATGGATCATTGTGATGACATGTGTCCTGGAACACTGTGATGACACGGTTCATCGAGTATTGTGATGACAAGGGTCATAGCGAATTGTGATGACAGGTGTCATTGGGCATTGTGATGACATTGATCATCTAGGAATTGTGATGAAAGGTATCATGGAGCACTGTGATGACTGGGGGCATGAAGCATTGTTATGAAAATTGTCCTGGATTATTGTGATGACAGCAGTCATGGAGAATTGTGATGACAGGGATTATGCAGCATTGTGTTGACAAGGCTATGGACTATTGTGATGACAATGGTCATGGAGCAATGTGATGAAAGTTTTCATGGAACATCGTGATGAAAAGTGCCTGGGAGCATTGTGACGATAAAGGCCATGGAGCATTGTGATGACAAGTGTCACGGAGCATTGTAATGAAAGCTTTCATTATGCACTGTGATGACAAGGGGGATGGAGTATTGTGATGAAACTTGTCCTGGCGCATTGTGATAACAAAAGGCATGGAGCATTGTGATGAGAAGCATCATGGAGCATGGTGAAGAAAGGGGCCATGGGGAATTGTAATGACAATAGAGAAATGTGATGAAAATGGTCAGCGAGCATAGTGATTAAAGTGGTCATTGAGATTTGTGATGAATAGTGACATAGAGCATTGTGATGACAAAGATCATGGAGAACTGTGATGACCAGGGTCATGCAGCTTTGTGATGACACGTCCATGGAACATTGTGATGACAAGAATTCTGGAGCATTGTGATGACAAGGGCCGTGGAGCATTGTGATGCCACGGTCATGGAACATTGTGATGACAAAATTCTGGAGCATTGTGAGGAAAAAGGCTTGGAGCATTGTGATTATAGGGGACATGGAGCATTGTGATGACGTGGGCAGGGAACACTGTGATGACAGTTGTTATGGAGCAATGTGATGACAAGTGTCATGGAGCATTGTGATGAGAGGGGCCTTGGAGAATTGTGATGACAGGCGTCATGAGGCATTGAGATGGCAGTGGTCATGGAGCATTATGATGAAAGGTGTTATGGAGCACTGTGATTACAGGGGCCATGGAGCATTGTGAATACAAAGGCCATGGGGCATTGAGATGACAGTGGTCATGGAGCATTGTGATGAAAGTGGTAATGGATCATTGTGATGACAAGTGTCCTGGGACCCTGTGATGACATGGTTCATGGAGCATTGTGATGACAATGGTCATGGCGAATTGTGATGACAATGTCATGGGGCATTGTGATGGCACTGGTCATCTAGAAATGTGATTCAAGTTATTATGGAGCACAGTAATGAGAGGGGCCATGGAGCATTGTGATGACAAGTGTCATGGAGCATTGTGATGACAGGTGTCATGGAGCATCGTGATGACAAATGCCATGGAGAATTGTGATGAGAGGTGGCATTGGGCATTGTGATGAAAGGGGTCATGGAGTACTGGGATTACAGGGGGCATGGAGCATTGTGAAAACAAGTGACATGGTGAATAGTGATGACAGGCTTCATATAGCATTGTGATGACAAGTGCCATTTAGCATTTTGATATCAGGGTTCATCAGGCATTGTGTTGACGGGGGTCACGTGTCATTGTGATGACAAAGGCCATAGAGCATTGTGATCACAGGGGTCATGGAGCATTGTGATGACATGGGCCATGGAGCATTGTGAAGACAAGATTCATGGAGCATTGTGATGACACTGGCATGAAGCATGGTGACGACAACACAACTGGAGCATTGTGATGACAAGGGCATGGAGCATTGTGATTACAGGAGACATGGAGCATTGTGATGACATTGGCAGGGATCATTGTGATGACAGGGATCATGGAGCATTGTGATGACAAAGACCAAGGAACATTTTGATGACAAGTGTCATTGAGCAATGTGATGACACGGGAATGGAGCATTATGATGACAAATGTTCTGGAGCATTGTGATGACAAGCGCATGGAGCATTGTGATTACAGAGGCCATGGAGCATTGTGATGACAACGGCATGGAGCATTGTGATGACAGTGGTCATTGAGCATTATGATTACAGAGACCATGAGGCATTGTGATGACAGGGACCTTGGAGCATTGTGATGACAATGGTCATCAAGCATTGTGATGACAGGGGTCATAGAGCATTGTGATGAGAAAGACCATGGAGCATGGTGATGACAGAGGCCATGGAACATTGTGATGACAAGGCCATGTACCATTGTGATGACAAGGGCAGGGAACCTCGTGGTGACCGGGGTCATGGAGCATTTTGAGGACAACTGTCATGGAACATTGTGATGACAGGGGTCATGGAGCATTGTGTTGAAAAGGAACATGGAGCAGTGTGATTACAGGGTCCATGGAACATTGTGAATACATAGGCCATGGAACAATGTGATGACAGGGGTCATGTAGCATTGTGATGACAGGGTCATGGAGCATTGGGATTACAGGGCTTATGGGGCACTGTGATGACAGGGGGCATGGAGCATTGTGATGAAAATTGTCCTGGAGCACTATGATGACAGCAGTCACAGAGGATTGGGATGAAAGGTATCATGCAGCATTGTGATGACAACGGTCATGGATCATTTTGATGACAGGGGTCATGGAACATTGTGATAAGAATGTTCATAAAGCATTTTGATGACAGGGGTCATGAAGCATTGTGTTGACACGGGCATGGAGCATTGTAATGATAGGATATCTGGAGCATTGTGATGAAAAGGGGATGGAGCATTTTGATGACAGGGTCCAAGGAGCATTGTGCTGACAATGGCATGGAGCATGGTGATGAAAAGGGTACTGGAGCACTGTGAGGAAAGGAATCATGGATCATTGTGATGACAGGGGTCATGGAGCTTTGTGATGATAAGGGTCATGGAGCATTGTGATGACACGGTCAAGGAACATTGCGATGACAAGAATTATGGAGCATTGTGATGAAAGGACATGGAGCATTGTGATGAAAGGTGACAAGGAGCATTGTGATGATATGGGCAGAGAACTTTGTGATGACAGGGGTCATGGAGCATTGTGATGAAAAGTGTCATCGAACATTGTACTGACAGGGATCATGGAGCTTTTTGGTAAGAGAGGCCTTGGAGATTTGTGGTGGCAGGCGTCATGGGGCATTGTAAAGACAGCGGTCTTGGATCATTGTGATGAAAGGGGTCATGGAGCACTGTGATTACAGGGGCCATGGAGCATTGTGAATACAAAGGCTAGGGAGCATTGAGGTGACAGGTTTCATGGAGCATTGTGATGAAAGTGATCATGGATCATTGTGATGACAAGAGTCCTGGAACCTTGTGATGACAAGGTTCATGGAGCATTGTGATGACAAGGACCATGGCGAATTGTTATGACATCTGTCATGGGGCATGGTGATGACAGTGGTCATCTAGAATTGTGATGAAAGGTATAATGGAGCACTGTGATGACAGGGGCCATGGAACATTGTGATGACAAAGGCCATGGAGCATTGTGATGACAAGTGTCATGGGGCATTTTGATGACATTGGCATGGAGCATTATGATGACAAGAGTTCTGGAGCATTTTGATGAAAAGGGCATGGAGCATTGTGATGACAGGAGCCATGGAAAATTGTGATGGCATAAGCCATGGAGCATTGTGATGACAAGTGTCATGGGACAATTTGATGACATTGGCATGGAGCATTATGATGACAAGAGTTCTGGAGCCCTTTGATGACAAGGGCATGGAGCATTGTGATCACAGGGCCCATTGGGCATTGTGATGAAAAGAGCCATGGAGCATTGAGATGACAGGCGTCTTGAGGTATGGTGATGACAGTGGTCATGGAGCATTGTGATGAAAGAGATCATGGAGCAATATGATAACAGGGGCCATGGAGCATTGTGATGACAGGTGTATTGGAGCATAGTGATGAAAATAGTAATGGATCATTGTGATGACATGTGTCCTGGAACACTGTGATGACACGGTTCATCGAGTATTGTGATGACAAGGGTCATAGCGAATTGTGATGACAGGTGTCATTGGGCATTGTGATGACATTGATCATCTAGGAATTGTGATGAAAGGTATCATGGAGCACTGTGATGCCTGGGGGCATGAAGCATTGTTATGAAAATTGTCCTGGATTATTGTGATGACGGCAGTCATGGAGAATTGTGATGACAGGGATTATGCAGCATTGTGTTGACAAGGCTATGGACTATTGTGATGACAATGGTCATGGAGCAATGTGATGAAAGTTTTCATGGAACATCGTGATGAAAACTGCCTGGGAGCATTGTGACGATAAAGGCCATGGAGCATTGTGATGACAAGTGTCACGGAGCATTGTAATGAAAGCTTTCATTATGCACTGTGATGACAAGGGGGATGGAGTATTGTGATGAAACTTGTCCTGGCGCATTGTGATAACAAAAGCCATGGAGCATTGTGATGACAGGCATCATGGAGCATGGTGAAGAAAGGGGCCATGGGGAATTGTAATGACAATAGAGAAATGTGATGAAAATGGTCAGCGAGCATTGTGATTAAAGTGGTCATTGAGAATTGTGATGAATAGTGACATAGAGCATTGTGATGACAAAGGTCATGGAGAACTGTGATGACCAGGGTCATGTAGCATTGTGATGACACGTCCATGGAACATTGTGATGACAAGAATTCTGGAGCATTGTGATGACAAGGGCCGTGGAGCATTGTGATGCCACGGTCATGGAACATTGTGATGACAAAATTCTGGAGCATTGTGAGGAAAAAGGCTTGGAGCATTGTGATTATAGGGGACATGGAGCATTGTGATGACATGGGCAGGGAACACTGTGATGACAGTTGTTATGGAGCAATGTGATGACAAGTGTCATGGAGCATTGTGATGAGAGGGGCCTTGGAGAATTGTGATGACAGGCGTCATGAGGCATTGAGATGGCAGTGGTCATGGAGCATTATGATGAAAGGTGTTATGGAGCACTGTGATTACAGGGGCCATGGAGCATTGTGAATACAAAGGCCATGGGGCATTGAGATGACAGTGGTCATGGAGCATTGTGATGAAAGTGGTAATGGATCATTGTGATGACAAGTGTCCTGGGACCCTGTGATGACATGGTTCATGGAGCATTGTGATGACAATGGTCATGGCGAATTGTGATGACAATGTCATGGGGCATTGTGATGGCACTGGTCATCTAGAAATGTGATTCAAGTTATTATGGAGCACAGTAATGAGAGGGGCCATGGAGCATTGTGATGACAAGTGTCATGGAGCATTGTGATGACAGGTGTCATGGAGCATCGTGATGACAAATGCCATGGAGAATTGTGATGAGAGGTGGCGTTGGGCATTGTGATGAAAGGGGTCATGGAGTACTGGGATTACAGGGGGCATGGAGCATTGTGAAAACAAGTGACATGGTGAATAGTGATGACAGGCTTCATATAGCATTGTGATGACAAGTGCCATTTAGCATTTTGATGTCAGGGTTCATCAGGCATTGTGTTGATGGGGGTCACGTGTCATTGTGATGACAAACGCCATAGAGCATTGTGATCACAGGGGTCATGGAGCATTGTGATGACATGGGCCATGGAGCATTGTGAAGACAAGATTCATGGAGCATTGTGATGACACTGGCATGAAACATGGTGATGACAACAGAACTGGAGCATTGTGATGACAAGGGCATGGAGCATTGTGATTACAGGAGACATGGAGCATTGTGATGACATTGGCAGGGATCATTGTGATGACAGGGATCATGGAGCATTGTGATGACAAAGACCAAGGAACATTTTGATGACAAGTGTCATTGAGCAATGTGATGACACGGGAATGGAGCATTATGATGACAAATGTTCTGGAGCATTGTGATGACAAGCGCATGGAGCATTGTGATTACAGAGGCCATGGAGCATTGTGAGGACAACGGCATGGAGCATTGTGATGACAGTGGTCATTGAGCATTGTGATTACAAAGACCATGAGGCATTGTGATGACAGGGACCTTGGAGCATTGTGATGACAATGGTCATCAAGCATTGTGATGACAGGGGTCATAGAGCATTGTGATGAGAAAGACCATGGAGCATGGTGATGACAGAGGCCATGGAACATTGTGATGACAAGGCCATGTACCATTGTGATGACAAGGGCAGGGAACCTCGTGGTGACCGGGGTCATGGAGCATTTTGATGACAACTTTCATGGAACATTGTGATGACAGGGGTCATGGAGCATTGTGTTGAAAAGGAACATGGAGCAGTGTGATTACAGGGTCTATGGAACATTGTGAATACATAGGCCATGGAACAATGTGATGACAGGGGTCATGTAGCATTGTGATGACAGGGTCATGGAGCATTGGGATTACAGGGCTTATGGGGCACTGTGATGACAGGGGGCATGGAGCATTGTGATGAAAATTGTCCTGGAGCACTATGATGACAGCAGTCACAGAGGATTGGGATGAAAGGTATCATGCAGCATTGTGATGACAACGGTCATGGATCATTTTGATGACAGGGGTCATGGAACATTGTGATAAGAATGTTCATAAAGCATTTTGATGACAGGGGTCATGAAGCATTGTGTTGACACGAGCATGGAGCATTGTAATGATAGGATATCTGGAGCATTGTGATGAAAAGGGGATGGAGCATTTTGATGACAGGGTCCAAGGAGCATTGTGCTGACAATGGCATGGAGCATGGTGATGAAAAGGGTACTGGAGCACTGTGAGGAAAGGAATCATGGATCATTGTGATGACAGGGGTCATGGAGCTTTGTGATGACAAGGGTCATGGAGCATTGTGATGACACGGTCAAGGAACATTGCGATGACAAGAATTATGGAGCATTGTGATGAAAGGACATGGAGCATTGTGATGAAAGGTGACAAGGAGCATTGTGATGATATGGGCAGAGAACTTTGTGATGACAGGGGTCATGGAGCATTGTGATGAAAAGTGTCATCGAACATTGTACTGACAGGGATCATGGAGCTTTTTGGTAAGAGAGGCCTTGGAGATTTGTGGTGGCAGGCGTCATGGGGCATTGTAAAGACAGCGGTCTTGGATCATTGTGATGAAAGGGGTCATGGAGCACTGTGATTACAGGGGCCATGGAGCATTGTGAATACAAAGGCTAGGGAGCATTGAGGTGACAGGTTTCATGGAGCATTGTGATGAAAGTGATCATGGATCATTGTGATGACAAGAGTCCTGGAACCTTGTGATGACAAGGTTCATGGAGCATTGTGATGACAAGGACCATGGCGAATTGTTATGACATCTGTCATGGGGCATGGTGATGACAGTGGTCATCTAGAATTGTGATGAAAGGTATAATGGAGCACTGTGATGACAGGGGCCATGGAACATTGTGATGACAAAGGCCATGGAGCATTGTGATGACAAGTGTCATGGGGCATTTTGATGACATTGGCATGGAGCATTATGATGACAAGAGTTCTGGAGCATTTTGATGAAAAGGGCATGGAGCATTGTGATGACAGGAGCCATGGAAAATTGTGATGGCATAAGCCATGGAGCATTGTGATGACAAGTGTCATGGGACAATTTGATGACATTGGCATGGAGCATTATGATGACAAGAGTTCTGGAGCCCTTTGATGACAAGGGCATGGAGCATTGTGATCACAGGGCCCATGGGGCATTGTGATGAAAAGAGCCATGGAGCATTGAGATGACAGGCGTCTTGAGGTATGGTGATGACAGTGGTCATGGAGCATTGTGATGAAAGAGATCATGGAGCAATATGATAACAGGGGCCATGGAGCATTGTGATGACAGGTGTATTGGAGCATTGTGATGAAAATAGTAATGGATCATTGTGATGACATGTTTCCTGGAACACTCTGATGACACGGTTCATCGAGTATTGTGATGACAAGGGTCATAGCGAATTGTGATGACAGGTGTCATTGGGCATTGTGATGACATTGATCATCTAGGAATTGTGATGAAAGGTATCATGGAGCACTGTGATGACTGGGGGCATGAAGCATTGTTATGAAAATTGTCCTGGATTATTGTGATGACAGCAGTCATGGAGAATTGTGATGACAGGGATTATGCAGCATTGTGTTGACAAGGCTATGGACTATTGTGATGACAATGGTCATGGAGCAATGTGATGAAAGTTTTCATGGAACATCGTGATGAAAAGTGCCTGGGAGCATTGTGACGATAAAGGCCATGGAGCATTGTGATGACAAGTGTCACGGAGCATTGTAATGAAAGCTTTCATTATGCACTGTGATGACAAGGGGGATGGAGTATTGTGATGAAACTTGTCCTGGCGCATTGTGATAACAAAAGCCATGGAGCATTGTGATGACAGGCATCATGGAGCATGGTGAAGAAAGGGGCCATGGGGAATTGTAATGACAATAGAGAAATGTGATGAAAATGGTCAGCGAGCATTGTGATTAAAGTGGTCATTGAGATTTGTGATGAATAGTGACATAGAGCATTGTGATGACAAAGGTCATGGAGAACTGTGATGACCAGGGTCATGTAGCTTTGTGATGACACGTCCATGGAACATTGTGATGACAAGAATTCTGGAGCATTGTGATGACAAGGGCCGTGGAGCATTGTGATGCCACGGACATGGAACATTGTGATGACAAAATTCTGGAGCATTGTGAGGAAAAAGGCTTGGAGCATTGTGATTATAGGGGACATGGAGCATTGTGATGACATGGGCAGGGAACACTGTGATGACAGTTGTTATGGAGCAATGTGATGACAAGTGTCATGGAGCATTGTGATGAGAGGGGCCTTGGAGAATTGTGATGACAGGCGTCATGAGGCATTGAGATGGCAGTGGTCATGGAGCATTATGATGAAAGGTGTTATGGAGCACTGTGATTACAGGGGCCATGGAGCATTGTGAATACAAAGGCCATGGGGCATTGAGATGACAGTGGTCATGGAGCATTGTGATGAAAGTGGTAATGGATCATTGTGATGACAAGTGTCCTGGGACCCTGTGATGACATGGTTCATGGAGCATTGTGATGACAATGGTCATGGCGAATTGTGATGACAATGTCATGGGGCATTGTGATGGCACTGGTCATCTAGAAATGTGATTCAAGTTATTATGGAGCACAGTAATGAGAGGGGCCATGGAGCATTGTGATGACAAGTGTCACGGAGCATTGTGATGACAGGTGTCATGGAGCATCGTGATGATAAATGCCATGGAGAATTGTGATGAGAGGTGGCATTGGGCATTGTGATGAAAGGGGTCATGGAGTACTGGGATTAGAGGGGGCATGGAGCATTGTGAAAACAAGTGACATGGTGAATAGTGATGACAGGCTTCATATAGCATTGTGATGACAAGTGCCATTTAGCATTTTGATGTCAGGGTTCATCAGGCATTGTGTTGATGGGGGTCACGTGTCATTGTGATGACAAACGCCATAGAGCATTGTGATCACAGGGGTCATGGAGCATTGTGATGACATGGGCCATGGAGCATTGTGAAGACAAGATTCATGGAGCATTGTGATGACACTGGCATGAAGCATGGTGATGACAACAGAACTGGAGCATTGTGATGACAAGGGCATGGAGCATTGTGATTACAGGAGACATGGAGCATTGTGATGACATTGGCAGGGATCATTGTGATGACAGGGATCATGGAGCATTGTGATGACAAAGACCAAGGAACATTTTGATGACAAGTGTCATTGAGCAATGTGATGACACGGGAATGGAGCATTATGATGACAAATGTTCTGGAGCATTGTGATGACAAGCGCATGGAGCATTGTGATTACAGAGGCCATGGAGCATTGTGAGGACAACGGCATGGAGCATTGTGATGACAGTGGTCATTGAGCATTGTGATTACAAAGACCATGAGGCATTGTGATGACAGGGACCTTGGAGCATTGTGATGACAATGGTCATCAAGCATTGTGATGACAGGGGTCATAGAGCATTGTGATGAGAAAGACCATGGAGCATGGTGATGACAGAGGCCATGGAACATTGTGATGACAAGGCCATGTACCATTGTGATGACAAGGGCAGGGAACCTCGTGGTGACCGGGGTCATGGAGCATTTTGATGACAACTTTCATGGAACATTGTGATGACAGGGGTCATGGAGCATTGTGTTGAAAAGGAACATGGAGCAGTGTGATTACAGGGTCTATGGAACATTGTGAATACATAGGCCATGGAACAATGTGATGACAGGGGTCATGTAGCATTGTGATGACAGGGTCATGGAGCATTGGGATTACAGGGCTTATGGGGCACTGTGATGACAGGGGGCATGGAGCATTGTGATGAAAATTGTCCTGGAGCACTATGATGACAGCAGTCACAGAGGATTGGGATGAAAGGTATCATGCAGCATTGTGATGACAACGGTCATGGATCATTTTGATGACAGGGGTCATGGAACATTGTGATAAGAATGTTCATAAAGCATTTTGATGACAGGGGTCATGAAGCATTGTGTTGACACGAGCATGGAGCATTGTAATGATAGGATATCTGGAGCATTGTGATGAAAAGGGGATGGAGCATTTTGATGACAGGGTCCAAGGAGCATTGTGCTGACAATGGCATGGAGCATGGTGATGAAAAGGGTACTGGAGCACTGTGAGGAAAGGAATCATGGATCATTGTGATGACAGGGGTCATGGAGCTTTGTGATGACAAGGGTCATGGAGCATTGTGATGACACGGTCAAGGAACATTGCGATGACAAGAATTATGGAGCATTGTGATGAAAGGACATGGAGCATTGTGATGAAAGGTGACAAGGAGCATTGTGATGATATGGGCAGAGAACTTTGTGATGACAGGGGTCATGGAGCATTGTGATGAAAAGTGTCATCGAACATTGTACTGACAGGGATCATGGAGCTTTTTGGTAAGAGAGGCCTTGGAGATTTGTGGTGGCAGGCGTCATGGGGCATTGTAAAGACAGCGGTCTTGGATCATTGTGATGAAAGGGGTCATGGAGCACTGTGATTACAGGGGCCATGGAGCATTGTGAATACAAAGGCTAGGGAGCATTGAGGTGACAGGTTTCATGGAGCATTGTGATGAAAGTGATCATGGATCATTGTGATGACAAGAGTCCTGGAACCTTGTGATGACAAGGTTCATGGAGCATTGTGATGACAAGGACCATGGCGAATTGTTATGACATCTGTCATGGGGCATGGTGATGACAGTGGTCATCTAGAATTGTGATGAAAGGTATAATGGAGCACTGTGATGACAGGGGCCATGGAACATTGTGATGACAAAGGCCATGGAGCATTGTGATGACAAGTGTCATGGGGCATTTTGATGACATTGGCATGGAGCATTATGATGACAAGAGTTCTGGAGCATTTTGATGAAAAGGGCATGGAGCATTGTGATGACAGGAGCCATGGAAAATTGTGATGGCATAAGCCATGGAGCATTGTGATGACAAGTGTCATGGGAAAATTTGATGACATTGGCATGGAGCATTATGATGACAAGAGTTCTGGAGCCCTTTGATGACAAGGGCATGGAGCATTGTGATCACAGGGCCCATGGGGCATTGTGATGAAAAGAGCCATGGAGCATTGAGATGACAGGCGTCTTGAGGTATGGTGATGACAGTGGTCATGGAGCATTGTGATGAAAGAGATCATGGAGCAATATGATAACAGGGGCCATGGAGCATTGTGATGACAGGTGTATTGGAGCATTGTGATGAAAATAGTAATGGATCATTGTGATGACATGTGTCCTGGAACACTGTGATGACACGGTTCATCGAGTATTGTGATGACAAGGGTCATAGCGAATTGTGATGACAGGTGTCATTGGGCATTGTGATGACATTGATCATCTAGGAATTGTGATGAAAGGTATCATGGAGCACTGTGATGACAGGGGGCATGAAGCATTGTTATGAAAATTGTCCTGGATTATTGTGATGACAGCAGTCATGGAGAATTGTGATGACAGGGATTATGCAGCATTGTGTTGACAAGGCTATGGACTATTGTGATGACAATGGTCATGGAGCAATGTGATGAAAGTTTTCATGGAACATCGTGATGAAAAGTGCCTGGGAGCATTGTGACGATAAAGGCCATGGAGCATTGTGATGACAAGTGTCACGGAGCATTGTAATGAAAGCTTTCATTATGCACTGTGATGACAAGGGGGATGGAGTATTGTGATGAAACTGGTCCTGGCGCATTGTGATAACAAAAGCCATGGAGCATTGTGATGACAGGCATCATGGAGCATGGTGAAGAAAGGGGCCATGGGGAATTGTAATGACAATAGAGAAATGTGATGAAAATGGTCAGCGAGCATTGTGATTAAAGTGGTCATTGAGAATTGTGATGAATAGTGACATAGAGCATTGTGATGACAAAGGTCATGGAGAACTGTGATGACCAGGGTCATGTAGCTTTGTGATGACACGTCCATGGAACATTGTGATGACAAGAATTCTGGAGCATTGTGATGACAAGGGCCGTGGAGCATTGTGATGCCACGGTCATGGAACATTGTGATGACAAAATTCTGGAGCATTGTGAGGAAAAAGGCTTGGAGCATTGTGATTATAGGGGACATGGAGCATTGTGATCACATGGGCAGGGAACACTGTGATGACAGTTGTTATGGAGCAATGTGATGACAAGTGTCATGGAGCATTGTGATGAGAGGGGCCTTGGAGAATTGTGATGACAGGCGTCATGAGGCATTGAGATGGCAGTGGTCATGGAGCATTATGATGAAAGGTGTTATGGAGCACTGTGATTACAGGGGCCATGGAGCATTGTGAATACAAAGGCCATGGGGCATTGAGATGACAGTGGTCATGGAGCATTGTGATGAAAGTGGTAATGGATCATTGTGATGACAAGTGTCCTGGGACCCTGTGATGACATGGTTCATGGAGCATTGTGATGACAATGGTCATGGCGAATTGTGATGACAATGTCATGGGGCATTGTGATGGCACTGGTCATCTAGAAATGTGATTCAAGTTATTATGGAGCACTGTAATGAGAGGGGCCATGGAGCATTGTGATGACAAGTGTCACGGAGCATTGTGATGACAGGTTTCATGGAGCATCGTGATGATAAATGCCATGGAGAATTGTGATGAGAGGTGGCATTGGGCATTGTGATGAAAGGGGTCATGGAGTACTGGGATTACAGGGGGCATGGAGCATTGTGAAAACAAGTGACATGGTGAATAGTGATGACAGGCTTCATATAGCATTGTGATGACAAGTGCCATTTAGCATTTTGATGTCAGGGTTCATCAGGCATTGTGTTGACGGGGGTCACGTGTCATTGTGATGACAAAGGCCATAGAGCATTGTGATCACAGGGGTCATGGAGCATTGTGATGACATGGGCCATGGAGCATTGTGAAGACAAGATTCATGGAGCATTGTGATGACACTGGCATGAAGCATGGTGATGACAACACAACTGGAGCATTGTGATGACAAGGGCATGGAGCATTGTGATTACAGGAGACATGGAGCATTGTGATGACATTGGCAGGGATCATTGTGATGACAGGGATCATGGAGCATTGTGATGACAAAGACCAAGGAACATTTTGATGACAAGTGTCATTGAGCAATGTGATGACACGGGAATGGAGCATTATGATGACAAATGTTCTGGAGCATTGTGATGACAAGCGCATGGAGCATTGTGATTACAGGGGCCATGGAGCATTGTGATGACAACGGCATGGAGCATTGTGATGACAGTGGTCATTGAGCATTGTGATTACAAAGACCATGAGGCATTGTGATGACAGGGACCTTGGAGCATTGTGATGACAATGGTCATCAAGCATTGTGATGACAGGGGTCATAGAGCATTGTGATGAGAAAGACCATGGAGCATGGTGATGACAGAGGCCATGGAACATTGTGATGACAAGGCCATGTACCATTGTGATGACAAGGGCAGGGAACCTCGTGGTGACCGGGGTCATGGAGCATTTTGAGGACAACTTTCATGGAACATTGTGATGACAGGGGTCATGGAGCATTGTGTTGAAAAGGAACATGGAGCAGTGTGATTACAGGGTCCATGGAACATTGTGAATACATAGGCCATGGAACAATGTGATGACAGGGGTCATGTAGCATTGTGATGACAGGGTCATGGAGCATTGGGATTACAGGGCTTATGGGGCACTGTGATGACAGGGGGCATGGAGCATTGTGATGAAAATTGTCCTGGAGCATTATGATGACAGCAGTCACAGAGGATTGGGATGAAAGGTATCATGCAGCATTGTGATGACAACGGTCATGGATCATTTTGATGACAGGGGTCATGGAACATTGTGATAAGAATGTTCATAAAGCATTTTGATGACAGGGGTCATGAAGCATTGTGTTGACACGGGCATGGAGCATTGTAATGATAGGATATCTGGAGCATTGTGATGAAAAGGGGATGGAGCATTTTGATGACAGGGTCCAAGGAGCATTGTGCTGACAATGGCATGGAGCATGGTGATGAAAAGGGTACCGGAGCACTGTGAGGAAAGGAATCATGGATCATTGTGATGACAGGGGTCATGGAGCTTTGTGATGACAAGGGTCATGGAGCATTGTGATGACACGGTCAAGGAACATTGCGATGACAAGAATTATGGAGCATTGTGATGAAAGGACATGGAGCATTGTGATGAAAGGTGACAAGGAGCATTGTGATGATATGGGCAGAGAACTTTGTGATGACAGGGGTCATGGAGCATTGTGATGAAAAGTGTCATCGAACATTGTACTGACAGGGATCATGGAGCTTTTTGGTAAGAGAGGCCTTGGAGATTTGTGGTGGCAGGCGTCATGGGGCATTGTAATGACAGAGAGGTCTTGGATCATTGTGATGAAAGGGGTCATGGAGCACTGTGATTACAGGGGCCATGGAGCATTGTGAATACAAAGGCTAGGGAGCATTGAGGTGACAGGTTTCATGGAGCATTGTGATGAAAGTGATCATGGATCATTGTGATGACAAGAGTCCTGGAACCTTGTGATGACAAGGTTCATGGAGCATTGTGATGACAAGGACCATGGCGAATTGTTATGACATCTGTCATGGGGCATGGTGATGACAGTGGTCATCTAGAATTGTGATGAAAGGTATCATGGAGCACTGTGATGACAGGGGCCATGGAACGTTGTGATGACAAAGGCCATGGAGCATTGTGATGACAAGTTTCATGGGGCATTTTGATGACATTGGCATGGAGCATTATGATGACAAGAGTTCTGGAGCACTTTGATGACAAGGGCATGGAGCATTGTGATCACAGGGCCCATGGGGCATTGTGATGAAAAGAGCCATGGAGCATTGAGATGACAGGCGTCTTGAGGTATGGTGATGACAGTGGTCATGGAGCATTGTGATGAAAGAGATCATGGAGCAATATGATAACAGGGGCCATGGAGCATTGTGATGACAGGTGTATTGGAGCATTGTGATGAAAATAGTAATGGATCCTTGTGATGACATGTGTCCTAGAACACTGTGATGACACGGTTCATCAAGTATTGTGATGACAAGGTTCATAGCGAATTGTGATGACAGGTGTCATTGGGCATTGTGATGACATTGATCATCTAGGAATTGTGATGAAAGGTATCATGGAGCACTGTGATGACTGGGGGCATGAAGCATTGTTATTAAAATTGTCCTGGATTATTGTGATGACAGCAGTCATGGAGAATTGTGATGACAGGGATTATGCAGCATTGTGTTGACAAGGCTATGGACTATTGTGATGACAATGGTCATGGAGCAATGTGATGAAAGTTTTCATGGAACATCGTGATGAAAAGTGCCTGGGAGCATTGTGACGATAAAGGCCATGGAGCATTGTGATGACAAGTGTCACGGAGCATTGTAATGAAAGCTTTCATTATGCACTGTGATGACAAGGGGGATGGAGTATTGTGATGAAACTTGTCCTGGCGCATTGTGATAACAAAAGCCATGGAGCATTGTGATGACAGGCATCATGGAGCATGGTGAAGAAAGGGGCCATGGGGAATTGTAATGACAATAGAGAAATGTGATGAAAATGGTCAGCGAGCATAGTGATTAAAGTGGTCATTGAGAATTGTGATGAATAGTGACATAGAGCATTGTGATGACAAAGGTCATGGAGAACTGTGATGACCAGGGTCATGTAGCTTTGTGATGACACGTCCATGGAACATTGTGATGACAAGAATTCTGGAGCATTGTGATGACAAGGGCCGTGGAGCATTGTGATGCCACGGTCATGGAACATTGTGATGACAAAATTCTGGAGCATGGTGAGGAAAAAGGCTTGGAGCATTGTGATTATAGGGGACATGGAGCATTGTGATGACATGGGCAGGGAACACTGTGATGACAGTTGTTATGGAGCAATGTGATGACAAGTGTCATGGAGCATTGTGATGAGAGGGGCCTTGGAGAATTGTGATGACAGGCGTCATGAGGCATTGAGATGGCAGTGGTCATGGAGCATTATGATGAAAGGTGTTATGGAGCACTGTGATTACAGGGGCCATGGAGCATTGTGAATACAAAGGCCATGGGGCATTGAGATGACAGTGGTCATGGAGCATTGTGATGAAAGTGGTAATGGATCATTGTGATGACAAGTGTCCTGGGACCCTGTGATGACATGGTTCATGGAGCATTGTGATGACAATGGTCATGGCGAATTGTGATGACAATGTCATGGGGCATTGTGATGGCACTGGTCATCTAGAAATGTGATTCAAGTTATTATGGAGCACAGTAATGAGAGGGGCCATGGAGCATTGTGATGACAAGTGTCATGGAGCATTGTGATGACAGGTGTCATGGAGCATCGTGATGACAAATGCCATGGAGAATTGTGATGAGAGGTGGCATTGGGCATTGTGATGAAAGGGGTCATGGAGTACTGGGATTACAGGGGGCATGGAGCATTGTGAAAACAAGTGACATGGTGAATAGTGATGACAGGCTTCATATAGCATTGTGATGACAAGTGCCATTTAGCATTTTGATGTCAGGGTTCATCAGGCATTGTGTTGACGGGGGTCACGTGTCATTGTGATGACAAAGGCCATAGAGCATTGTGATCACAGGGGTCATGGAGCATTGTGATGACATGGGCCATGGAGCATTGTGAAGACAAGATTCATGGAGCATTGTGATGACACTGGCATGAAGCATGGTGATGACAACAGAACTGGAGCATTGTGATGACAAGGGCATGGAGCATTGTGATTACAGGAGACATGGAGCATTGTGATGACATTGGCAGGGATCATTGTGATGACAGGGATCATGGGGCATTGTGATGACAAAGACCAAGGAACATTTTGATGACAAGTGTCATTGAGCAATGTGATGACACGGGAATGGAGCATTATGATGACAAATGTTCTGGAGCATTGTGATGACAAGCGCATGGAGCATTGTGATTACAGAGGCCATGGAGCATTGTGAGGACAACGGCATGGAGCATTGTGATGACAGTGGTCATTGAGCATTGTGATTACAAAGACCATGAGGCATTGTGATGACAGGGACCTTGGAGCATTGTGATGACAATGGTCATCAAGCATTGTGATGACAGGGGTCATAGAGCATTGTGATGAGAAAGACCATGGAGCATGGTGATGACAGAGGCCATGGAACATTGTGATGACAAGGCCATGTACCATTGTGATGACAAGGGCAGGGAACCTCGTGGTGACCGGGGTCATGGAGCATTTTGATGACAACTTTCATGGTACATGGTGATGACAGGGGTCATGGAGCATTGTGTTGAAAAGGAACATGGAGCAGTGTGATTACAGGGTCCATGGAACATTGTGAATACATAGGCCATGGAACAATGTGATGACAGGGGTCATGTAGCATTGTGATGACAGGGTCATGGAGCATTGGGATTATAGGGCTTATGGGGCACTGTGATGACAGGGGGCATGGAGCATTGTGATGAAAATTGTCCTGGAGCATTATGATGACAGCAGTCACAGAGGATTGGGATGAAAGGTATCATGCAGCATTGTGATGACAACGGTCATGGATCATTTTGATGACAGGGGTCATGGAACATTGTGATAAGAATGTTCATAAAGCATTTTGATGACAGGGGTCATGAAGCATTGTGTTGACACGGGCATGGAGCATTGTAATGATAGGATATCTGGAGCATTGTGATGAAAAGGGGATGGAGCATTTTGATGACAGGGTCCAAGGAGCATTGTGCTGACAATGGCATGGAGCATGGTGATGAAAAGGGTACTGGAGCACTGTGAGGAAAGGAATCATGGATCATTGTGATGACAGGGGTCATGGAGCTTTGTGATGACAAGGGTCATGGAGCATTGTGATGACACGGTCAAGGAACATTGCGATGACAAGAATTATGGAGCATTGTGATGAAAGGACATGGAGCATTGTGATGAAAGGTGACAAGGAGCATTGTGATGATATGGGCAGAGAACTTTGTGATGACAGGGGTCATGGAGCATTGTGATGAAAAGTGTCATCGAACATTGTACTGACAGGGATCATGGAGCTTTTTGGTAAGAGAGGCCTTGGAGATTTGTGGTGGCAGGCTTCATGGGGCATTGTAATGACAGCGGTCTTGGATCATTGTGATGAAAGGGGTCATGGAGCACTGTGATTACAGGGGCCATGGAGCATTGTGAATACAAAGGCTAGGGAGCATTGAGGTGACAGGTTTCATGGAGCATTGTGATGAAAGTGATCATGGATCATTGTGATGACAAGAGTCCTGGAACCTTGTGATGACAAGGTTCATGGAGCATTGTGATGACAAGGACCATGGCGAATTGTTATGACATCTGTCATGGGGCATGGTGATGACAGTGGTCATCTAGAATTGTGATGAAAGGTATAATGGAGCACTGTGATGAAAGGGGCCATGGAACATTGTGATGACAAAGGCCATGGAGCATTGTGATGACAAGTGTCATGGGGCATTTTGATGACATTGGCATGGAGCATTATGACGACAAGAGTTCTGGAGCATTTTGATGAAAAGGGCATGGAGCATTGTGATGACAGGAGCCATGGAAAATTGTGATGGCATAAGCCATGGAGCATTGTGATGACAAGTGTCATGGGACAATTTGATGACATTGGCATGGAGCATTATGATGACAAGAGTTCTGGAGCCCTTTGATGACAAGGGCATGGAGCATTGTGATCACAGGGCCCATGGGGCATTGTGATTAAAAGAGCCATGGAGCATTGAGATGACAGGCGTCTTGAGGTATGGTGATGACAGTGGTCATGGAGCATTGTGATGAAAGAGATCATGGAGCAATATGATAACAGGGGCCATGGAGCATTGTGATGACAGGTGTATTGGAGCATTGTGATGAAAATAGTAATGGATCATTGTGATGACATGTGTCCTGGAACACTGTGATGACACGGTTCATCGAGTATTGTGATGACAAGGGTCATAGCGAATTGTGATGACAGGTGTCATTGGGCATTGTGATGACATTGATCATCTAGGAATTGTGATGAAAGGTATCATGGAGCACTGTGATGACTGGGGGCATGAAGCATTGTTATGAAAATTGTCCTGGATTATTGTGATGACAGCAGTCATGGAGAATTGTGATGACAGGGATTATGCAGCATTGTGTTGACAAGGCTATGGACTATTGTGATGACAATGGTCATGGAGCAATGTGATGAAAGTTTTCATGGAACATCGTGATGAAAAGTGCCTGGGAGCATTGTGACGATAAAGGCCATGGAGCATTGTGATGACAAGTGTCACGGAGCATTGTAATGAAAGCTTTCATTATGCACTGTGATGACAAGGGGGATGGAGTATTGTGATGAAACTTGTCCTGGCGCATTGTGATAACAAAAGCCATGGAGCATTGTGATGACAGGCATCATGGAGCATGGTGAAGAAAGGGGCCATGGGGAATTGTAATGACAATAGAGAAATGTGATGAAAATGGTCAGCGAGCATAGTGATTAAAGTGGTCATTGAGAATTGTGATGAATAGTGACATAGAGCATTGTGATGACAAAGGTCATGGAGAACTGTGATGACCAGGGTCATGTAGCTTTGTGATGACACGTCCATGGAACATTGTGATGACAAGAATTCTGGAGCATTGTGATGACAAGGGCCGTGGAGCATTGTGATGCCACGGTCATGGAACATTGTGATGACAAAATTCTGGAGCATTGTGAGGAAAAAGGCTTAGAGCATTGTGATTATAGGGGACATGGAGCATTGTGATGACGTGGGCAGGGAACACTGTGATGACAGTTGTTATGGAGCAATGTGATGACAAGTGTCATGGAGCATTGTGATGAGAGGGGCCTTGGAGAATTGTGATGACAGGCGTCATGAGGCATTGAGATGGCAGTGGTCATGGAGCATTATGATGAAAGGTGTTATGGAGCACTGTGATTACAGGGGCCATGGAGCATTGTGAATACAAAGGCCATGGGGCATTGAGATGACAGTGGTCATGGAGCATTGTGATGAAAGTGGTAATGGATCATTGTGATGACAAGTGTCCTGGGACCCTGTGATGACATGGTTCATGGAGCATTGTGATGACAATGGTCATGGCGAATTGTGATGACAATGTCATGGGGCATTGTGATGGCACTGGTCATCTAGAAATGTGATTCAAGTTATTATGGAGCACAGTAATGAGAGGGGCCATGGAGCATTGTGATGACAAGTGTCATGGAGCATTGTGATGACAAATGCCATGGAGAATTGTGATGAGAGGTGGCATTGGGCATTGTGATGAAAGGGGTCATGGAGTACTGGGATTACAGGGGGCATGGAGCATTGTGAAAACAAGTGACATGGTGAATAGTGATGACAGGCTTCATATAGCATTGTGATGACAAGTGCCATTTAGCATTTTGATGTCAGGGTTCATCAGGCATTGTGTTGACGGGGGTCACGTGTCATTGTGATGACAAAGGCCATAGAGCATTGTGATCACAGGGGTCATGGAGCATTGTGATGACATGGGCCATGGAGCATTGTGAAGACAAGATTCATGGAGCATTGTGATGACACTGGCATGAAGCATGGTGATGACAACACAACTGGAGCATTGTGATGACAAGGGCATGGAGCATTGTGATTACAGGAGACATGGAGCATTGTGATGACATTGGCAGGGATCATTGTGATGACAGGGATCATGGAGCATTGTGATGACAAAGACCAAGGAACATTTTGATGACAAGTGTCATTGAGCAATGTGATGACACGGGAATGGAGCATTATGATGACAAATGTTCTGGAGCATTGTGATGACAAGCGCATGGAGCATTGTGATTACAGGGGCCATGGAGCATTGTGATGACAACGGCATGGAGCATTGTGATGACAGTGGTCATTGAGCATTGTGATTACAAAGACCATGAGGCATTGTGATGACAGGGACCTTGGAGAATTGTGATGACAATGGTCATCAAGCATTGTGATGACAGGGGTCATAGAGCATTGTGATGAGAAAGACCATGGAGCATGGTGATGACAGAGGCCATGGAACATTGTGATGACAAGGCCATGTACCATTGTGATGACAAGGGCAGGGAACCTTGTGGTGACCGGGGTCCTGGAGCATTTTGATGACAACTTTCATGGAACATTGTGATGACAGGGGTCATGGAGCATTGTGTTGAAAAGGAACATGGAGCAGTGTGATTACAGGGTCCATGGAATATTGTGAATACATAGGCCATGGAACAATGTGATGACAGGGGTCATGTAGCATTGTGATGACAGGGTCATGGAGCATTGGGATTACAGGGCTTATGGGGCACTGTGATGACAGGGGGCATGGAGCATTGTGATGAAAATTGTCCTGGAGCATTATGATGACAGCAGTCACAGAGGATTGGGATGAAAGGTATCATGCAGCATTGTGATGACAACGGTCATGGATCATTTTGATGACAGGGGTCATGGAACATTGTGATAAGAATGTTCATAAAGCATTTTGATGACAGGGGTCATGAAGCATTGTGTTGACATGGGCATGGAGCATTGTAATGATAGGATATCTGGAGCATTGTGATGAAAAGGGGATGGAGCATTTTGATGACAGGGTCCAAGGAGCATTGTGCTGACAATGGCATGGAGCATGGTGATGAAAAGGGTACTGGAGCACTGTGAGGAAAGGAATCATGGATCATTGTGATGACAGGGGTCATGGAGCTTTGTGATGACAAGGGTCATGGAGCATTGTGATGACACGGTCAAGGAACATTGCGATGACAAGAATTATGGAGCATTGTGATGAAAGGACATGGAGCATTGTGATGAAAGGTGACAAGGAGCATTGTGATGATATGGGCAGAGAACATTGTGATGACAGGGGTCATGGAGCATTGTGATGAAAAGTGTCATCGAACATTGTACTGACAGGGATCATGGAGCTTTTTGGTAAGAGAGGCCTTGGAGATTTGTGGTGGCAGGCGTCATGGGGCATTGTAATGACAGCGGTCTTGGATCATTGTGATGAAAGGGGTCATGGAGCACTGTGATTACAGGGGCCATGGAGCATTGTGAATACAAAGGCTAGGGAGCATTGAGGTGACAGGTTTCATGGAGCATTGTGATGAAAGTGATCATGGATCATTGTGATGACAAGAGTCCTGGAACCTTGTGATGACAAGGTTCATGGAGCATTGTGATGACAAGGACCATGGCGAATTGTTATGACATCTGTCATGGGGCATGGTGATGACAGTGGTCATCTAGAATTGTGATGAAAGGTATAATGGAGCACTGTGATGAAAGGGGCCATGGAACATTGTGATGACAAAGGCCATGGAGCATTGTGATGACAAGTGTCATGGGGCATTTTGATGACATTGGCATGGAGCATTATGATGACAAGAGTTCTGGAGCATTTTGATGAAAAGGGCATGGAGCATTGTGATGACAGGAGCCATGGAAAATTGTGATGGCATAAGCCATGGAGCATTGTGATGACAAGTGTCATGGGACAATTTGATGACATTGGCATGGAGCATTATGATGACAAGAGTTCTGGAGCCCTTTGATGACAAGGGCATGGAGCATTGTGATCACAGGGCCCATCGGGCATTGTGATGAAAAGAGCCATGGAGCATTGAGATGACAGGCGTCTTGAGGTATGGTGATGACAGTGGTCATGGAGCATTGTGATGAAAGAGATCATGGAGCAATATGATAACAGGGGCCATGGAGCATTGTGATGACAGGTGTATTGGAGCATTGTGATGAAAATAGTAATGGATCATTGTGATGACATGTGTCCTGGAACACTGTGATGACATGGTTCATCGAGTATTGTGATGACAAGGGTCATAGCGAATTGTGATGACAGGTGTCATTGGGCATTGTGATGACATTGATCATCTAGGAATTGTGATGAAAGGTATCATGGAGCACTGTGATGACTGGGGGCATGAAGCATTGTTATGAAAATTGTCCTGGATTATTGTGATGACAGCAGTCATGGAGAATTGTGATGACAGGGATTATGCAGCATTGTGTTGACAAGGCTATGGACTATTGTGATGACAATGGTCATGGAGCAATGTGATGAAAGTTTTCATGGAACATCGTGATGAAAAGTGCCTGGGAGCATTGTGACGATAAAGGCCTTGGAGCATTGTGATGACAAGTGTCACGGAGCATTGTAATGAAAGCTTTCATTATGCACTGTGATGACAAGGGGGATGGAGTATTGTGATGAAACTTGTCCTGGCGCATTGTGATAACAAAAGCCATGGAGCATTGTGATGACAGGCATCATGGAGCATGGTGAAGAAAGGGGCCATGGGGAATTGTAATGACAATAGAGAAATGTGATGAAAATGGTCAGCGAGCATAGTGATTAAAGTGGTCATTGAGAATTGTGATGAATAGTGACATAGAGCATTGTGATGACAAAGGTCATGGAGAACTGTGATGACCAGGGTCATGTAGCTTTGTGATGACACGTCCATGGAACATTGTGATGACAAGAATTCTGGAGCATTGTGATGACAAGGGCCGTGGAGCATTGTGATGCCACGGTCATGGAACATTGTGATGACAAAATTCTGGAGCATGGTGAGGAAAAAGGCTTGGAGCATTGTGATTATAGGGGACATGGAGCATTGTGATGACATGGGCAGGGAACACTGTGATGACAGTTGTTATGGAGCAATGTGATGACAAGTGTCATGGAGCATTGTGATGAGAGGGGCCTTGGAGAATTGTGATGACAGGCGTCATGAGGCATTGAGATGGCAGTGGTCATGGAGCATTATGATGAAAGGTGTTATGGAGCACTGTGATTACAGGGGCCATGGAGCATTGTGAATACAAAGGCCATGGGGCATTGAGATGACAGTGGTCATGGAGCATTGTGATGAAAGTGGTAATGGATCATTGTGATGACAAGTGTCCTGGGACCCTGTGATGACATGGTTCATGGAGCATTGTGATGACAATGGTCATGGCGAATTGTGATGACAATGTCATGGGGCATTGTGATGGCACTGGTCATCTAGAAATGTGATTCAAGTTATTATGGAGCACAGTAATGAGAGGGGCCATGGAGCATTGTGATGACAAGTGTCATGGAGCATTGTGATGACAGGTGTCATGGAGCATCGTGATGACAAATGCCATGGAGAATTGTGATGAGAGGTGGCATTGGGCATTGTGATGAAAGGGGTCATGGAGTACTGGGATTACAGGGGGCATGGAGCATTGTGAAAACAAGTGACATGGTGAATAGTGATGACAGGCTTCATATAGCATTGTGATGACAAGTGCCATTTAGCATTTTGATGTCAGGGTTCATCAGGCATTGTGTTGACGGGGGTCACGTGTCATTGTGATGACAAAGGCCATAGAGCATTGTGATCACAGGGGTCATGGAGCATTGTGATGACATGGGCCATGGAGCATTGTGAAGACAAGATTCATGGAGCATTGTGATGACACTGGCATGAAGCATGGTGATGACAACAGAACTGGAGCATTGTGATGACAAGGGCATGGAGCATTGTGATTACAGGAGACATGGAGCATTGTGATGACATTGGCAGGGATCATTGTGATGACAGGGATCATGGGGCATTGTGATGACAAAGACCAAGGAACATTTTGATGACAAGTGTCATTGAGCAATGTGATGACACGGGAATGGAGCATTATGATGACAAATGTTCTGGAGCATTGTGATGACAAGCGCATGGAGCATTGTGATTACAGAGGCCATGGAGCATTGTGAGGACAACGGCATGGAGCATTGTGATGACAGTGGTCATTGAGCATTGTGATTACAAAGACCATGAGGCATTGTGATGACAGGGACCTTGGAGCATTGTGATGACAATGGTCATCAAGCATTGTGATGACAGGGGTCATAGAGCATTGTGATGAGAAAGACCATGGAGCATGGTGATGACAGAGGCCATGGAACATTGTGATGACAAGGCCATGTACCATTGTGATGACAAGGGCAGGGAACCTCGTGGTGACCGGGGTCATGGAGCATTTTGATGACAACTTTCATGGTACATGGTGATGACAGGGGTCATGGAGCATTGTGTTGAAAAGGAACATGGAGCAGTGTGATTACAGGGTCCATGGAACATTGTGAATACATAGGCCATGGAACAATGTGATGACAGGGGTCATGTAGCATTGTGATGACAGGGTCATGGAGCATTGGGATTACAGGGCTTATGGGGCACTGTGATGACAGGGGGCATGGAGCATTGTGATGAAAATTGTCCTGGAGCATTATGATGACAGCAGTCACAGAGGATTGGGATGAAAGGTATCATGCAGCATTGTGATGACAACGGTCATGGATCATTTTGATGACAGGGGTCATGGAACATTGTGATAAGAATGTTCATAAAGCATTTTGATGACAGGGGTCATGAAGCATTGTGTTGACACGGGCATGGAGCATTGTAATGATAGGATATCTGGAGCATTGTGATGAAAAGGGGATGGAGCATTTTGATGACAGGGTCCAAGGAGCATTGTGCTGACAATGGCATGGAGCATGGTGATGAAAAGGGTACTGGAGCACTGTGAGGAAAGGAATCATGGATCATTGTGATGACAGGGGTCATGGAGCTTTGTGATGACAAGGGTCATGGAGCATTGTGATGACACGGTCAAGGAACATTGCGATGACAAGAATTATGGAGCATTGTGATGAAAGGACATGGAGCATTGTGATGAAAGGTGACAAGGAGCATTGTGATGATATGGGCAGAGAACTTTGTGATGACAGGGGTCATGGAGCATTGTGATGAAAAGTGTCATCGAACATTGTACTGACAGGGATCATGGAGCTTTTTGGTAAGAGAGGCCTTGGAGATTTGTGGTGGCAGGCGTCATGGGGCATTGTAATGACAGCGGTCTTGGATCATTGTGATGAAAGGGGTCATGGAGCACTGTGATTACAGGGGCCATGGAGCATTGTGAATACAAAGGCTAGGGAGCATTGAGGTGACAGGTTTCATGGAGCATTGTGATGAAAGTGATCATGGATCATTGTGATGACAAGAGTCCTGGAACCTTGTGATGACAAGGTTCATGGAGCATTGTGATGACAAGGACCATGGCGAATTGTTATGACATCTGTCATGGGGCATGGTGATGACAGTGGTCATCTAGAATTGTGATGAAAGGTATAATGGAGCACTGTGATGAAAGGGGCCATGGAACATTGTGATGACAAAGGCCATGGAGCATTGTGATGACAAGTGTCATGGGGCATTTTGATGACATTGGCATGGAGCATTATGACGACAAGAGTTCTGGAGCATTTTGATGAAAAGGGCATGGAGCATTGTGATGACAGGAGCCATGGAAAATTGTGATGGCATAAGCCATGGAGCATTGTGATGACAAGTGTCATGGGACAATTTGATGACATTGGCATGGAGCATTATGATGACAAGAGTTCTGGAGCCCTTTGATGACAAGGGCATGGAGCATTGTGATCACAGGGCCCATCGGGCATTGTGATTAAAAGAGCCATGGAGCATTGAGATGACAGGCGTCTTGAGGTATGGTGATGACAGTGGTCATGGAGCATTGTGATGAAAGAGATCATGGAGCAATATGATAACAGGGGCCATGGAGCATTGTGATGACAGGTGTATTGGAGCATTGTGATGAAAATAGTAATGGATCATTGTGATGACATGTGTCCTGGAACACTGTGATGACACGGTTCATCGAGTATTGTGATGACAAGGGTCATAGCGAATTGTGATGACAGGTGTCATTGGGCATTGTGATGACATTGATCATCTAGGAATTGTGATGAAAGGTATCATGGAGCACTGTGATGACTGGGGGCATGAAGCATTGTTATGAAAATTGTCCTGGATTATTGTGATGACAGCAGTCATGGAGAATTGTGATGACAGGGATTATGCAGCATTGTGTTGACAAGGCTATGGACTATTGTGATGACAATGGTCATGGAGCAATGTGATGAAAGTTTTCATGGAACATCGTGATGAAAAGTGCCTGGGAGCATTGTGACGATAAAGGCCATGGAGCATTGTGATGACAAGTGTCACGGAGCATTGTAATGAAAGCTTTCATTATGCACTGTGATGACAAGGGGGATGGAGTATTGTGATGAAACTTGTCCTGGCGCATTGTGATAACAAAAGCCATGGAGCATTGTGATGACAGGCATCATGGAGCATGGTGAAGAAAGGGGCCATGGGGAATTGTAATGACAATAGAGAAATGTGATGAAAATGGTCAGCGAGCATAGTGATTAAAGTGGTCATTGAGAATTGTGATGAATAGTGACATAGAGCATTGTGATGACAAAGGTCATGGAGAACTGTGATGACCAGGGTCATGTAGCTTTGTGATGACACGTCCATGGAACATTGTGATGACAAGAATTCTGGAGCATTGTGATGACAAGGGCCGTGGAGCATTGTGATGCCACGGTCATGGAACATTGTGATGACAAAATTCTGGAGCATTGTGAGGAAAAAGGCTTAGAGCATTGTGATTATAGGGGACATGGAGCATTGTGATGACGTGGGCAGGGAACACTGTGATGACAGTTGTTATGGAGCAATGTGATGACAAGTGTCATGGAGCATTGTGATGAGAGGGGCCTTGGAGAATTGTGATGACAGGCGTCATGAGGCATTGAGATGGCAGTGGTCATGGAGCATTATGATGAAAGGTGTTATGGAGCACTGTGATTACAGGGGCCATGGAGCATTGTGAATACAAAGGCCATGGGGCATTGAGATGACAGTGGTCATGGAGCATTGTGATGAAAGTGGTAATGGATCATTGTGATGACAAGTGTCCTGGGACCCTGTGATGACATGGTTCATGGAGCATTGTGATGACAATGGTCATGGCGAATTGTGATGACAATGTCATGGGGCATTGTGATGGCACTGGTCATCTAGAAATGTGATTCAAGTTATTATGGAGCACAGTAATGAGAGGGGCCATGGAGCATTGTGATGACAAGTGTCATGGAGCATTGTGATGACAAATGCCATGGAGAATTGTGATGAGAGGTGGCATTGGGCATTGTGATGAAAGGGGTCATGGAGTACTGGGATTACAGGGGGCATGGAGCATTGTGAAAACAAGTGACATGGTGAATAGTGATGACAGGCTTCATATAGCATTGTGATGACAAGTGCCATTTAGCATTTTGATGTCAGGGTTCATCAGGCATTGTGTTGACGGGGGTCACGTGTCATTGTGATGACAAAGGCCATAGAGCATTGTGATCACAGGGGTCATGGAGCATTGTGATGACATGGGCCATGGAGCATTGTGAAGACAAGATTCATGGAGCATTGTGATGACACTGGCATGAAGCATGGTGATGACAACACAACTGGAGCATTGTGATGACAAGGGCATGGAGCATTGTGATTACAGGAGACATGGAGCATTGTGATGACATTGGCAGGGATCATTGTGATGACAGGGATCATGGAGCATTGTGATGACAAAGACCAAGGAACATTTTGATGACAAGTGTCATTGAGCAATGTGATGACACGGGAATGGAGCATTATGATGACAAATGTTCTGGAGCATTGTGATGACAAGCGCATGGAGCATTGTGATTACAGGGGCCATGGAGCATTGTGATGACAACGGCATGGAGCATTGTGATGACAGTGGTCATTGAGCATTGTGATTACAAAGACCATGAGGCATTGTGATGACAGGGACCTTGGAGCATTGTGATGACAATGGTCATCAAGCATTGTGATGACAGGGGTCATAGAGCATTGTGATGAGAAAGACCATGGAGCATGGTGATGACAGAGGCCATGGAACATTGTGATGACAAGGCCATGTACCATTGTGATGACAAGGGCAGGGAACCTTGTGGTGACCGGGGTCCTGGAGCATTTTGATGACAACTTTCATGGAACATTGTGATGACAGGGGTCATGGAGCATTGTGTTGAAAAGGAACATGGAGCAGTGTGATTACAGGGTCCATGGAATATTGTGAATACATAGGCCATGGAACAATGTGATGACAGGGGTCATGTAGCATTGTGATGACAGGGTCATGGAGCATTGGGATTACAGGGCTTATGGGGCACTGTGATGACAGGGGGCATGGAGCATTGTGATGAAAATTGTCCTGGAGCATTATGATGACAGCAGTCACAGAGGATTGGGATGAAAGGTATCATGCAGCATTGTGATGACAACGGTCATGGATCATTTTGATGACAGGGGTCATGGAACATTGTGATAAGAATGTTCATAAAGCATTTTGATGACAGGGGTCATGAAGCATTGTGTTGACATGGGCATGGAGCATTGTAATGATAGGATATCTGGAGCATTGTGATGAAAAGGGGATGGAGCATTTTGATGACAGGGTCCAAGGAGCATTGTGCTGACAATGGCATGGAGCATGGTGATGAAAAGGGTACTGGAGCACTGTGAGGAAAGGAATCATGGATCATTGTGATGACAGGGGTCATGGAGCTTTGTGATGACAAGGGTCATGGAGCATTGTGATGACACGGTCAAGGAACATTGCGATGACAAGAATTATGGAGCATTGTGATGAAAGGACATGGAGCATTGTGATGAAAGGTGACAAGGAGCATTGTGATGATATGGGCAGAGAACATTGTGATGACAGGGGTCATGGAGCATTGTGATGAAAAGTGTCATCGAACATTGTACTGACAGGGATCATGGAGCTTTTTGGTAAGAGAGGCCTTGGAGATTTGTGGTGGCAGGCGTCATGGGGCATTGTAATGACAGCGGTCTTGGATCATTGTGATGAAAGGGGTCATGGAGCACTGTGATTACAGGGGCCATGGAGCATTGTGAATACAAAGGCTAGGGAGCATTGAGGTGACAGGTTTCATGGAGCATTGTGATGAAAGTGATCATGGATCATTGTGATGACAAGAGTCCTGGAACCTTGTGATGACAAGGTTCATGGAGCATTGTGATGACAAGGACCATGGCGAATTGTTATGACATCTGTCATGGGGCATGGTGATGACAGTGGTCATCTAGAATTGTGATGAAAGGTATAATGGAGCACTGTGATGAAAGGGGCCATGGAACATTGTGATGACAAAGGCCATGGAGCATTGTGATGACAAGTGTCATGGGGCATTTTGATGACATTGGCATGGAGCATTATGATGACAAGAGTTCTGGAGCATTTTGATGAAAAGGGCATGGAGCATTGTGATGACAGGAGCCATGGAAAATTGTGATGGCATAAGCCATGGAGCATTGTGATGACAAGTGTCATGGGACAATTTGATGACATTGGCATGGAGCATTATGATGACAAGAGTTCTGGAGCCCTTTGATGACAAGGGCATGGAGCATTGTGATCACAGGGCCCATCGGGCATTGTGATGAAAAGAGCCATGGAGCATTGAGATGACAGGCGTCTTGAGGTATGGTGATGACAGTGGTCATGGAGCATTGTGATGAAAGAGATCATGGAGCAATATGATAACAGGGGCCATGGAGCATTGTGATGACAGGTGTATTGGAGCATTGTGATGAAAATAGTAATGGATCATTGTGATGACATGTGTCCTGGAACACTGTGATGACATGGTTCATCGAGTATTGTGATGACAAGGGTCATAGCGAATTGTGATGACAGGTGTCATTGGGCATTGTGATGACATTGATCATCTAGGAATTGTGATGAAAGGTATCATGGAGCACTGTGATGACTGGGGGCATGAAGCATTGTTATGAAAATTGTCCTGGATTATTGTGATGACAGCAGTCATGGAGAATTGTGATGACAGGGATTATGCAGCATTGTGTTGACAAGGCTATGGACTATTGTGATGACAATGGTCATGGAGCAATGTGATGAAAGTTTTCATGGAACATCGTGATGAAAAGTGCCTGGGAGCATTGTGACGATAAAGGCCATGGAGCATTGTGATGACAAGTGTCACGGAGCATTGTAATGAAAGCTTTCATTATGCACTGTGATGACAAGGGGGATGGAGTATTGTGATGAAACTTGTCCTGGCGCATTGTGATAACAAAAGCCATGGAGCATTGTGATGACAGGCATCATGGAGCATGGTGAAGAAAGGGGCCATGGGGAATTGTAATGACAATAGAGAAATGTGATGAAAATGGTCAGCGAGCATAGTGATTAAAGTGGTCATTGAGAATTGTGATGAATAGTGACATAGAGCATTGTGATGACAAAGGTCATGGAGAACTGTGATGACCAGGGTCATGTAGCTTTGTGATGACACGTCCATGGAACATTGTGATGACAAGAATTCTGGAGCATTGTGATGACAAGGGCCGTGGAGCATTGTGATGCCACGGTCATGGAACATTGTGATGACAAAATTCTGGAGCATTGTGAGGAAAAAGGCTTGGAGCATTGTGATTATAGGGGACATGGAGCATTGTGATGACGTGGGCAGGGAACACTGTGATGACAGTTGTTATGGAGCAATGTGATGACAAGTGTCATGGAGCATTGTGATGAGAGGGGCCTTGGAGAATTGTGATGACAGGCGTCATGAGGCATTGAGATGGCAGTGGTCATGGAGCATTATGATGAAAGGTGTTATGGAGCACTGTGATTACAGGGGCCATGGAGCATTGTGAATACAAAGGCCATGGGGCATTGAGATGACAGTGGTCATGGAGCATTGTGATGAAAGTGGTAATGGATCATTGTGATGACAAGTGTCCTGGGACCCTGCGATGACATGGTTCATGGAGCATTGTGATGACAATGGTCATGGCGAATTGTGATGACAATGTCATGGGGCATTGTGATGGCACTGGTCATCTAGAAATGTGATTCAAGTTATTATGGAGCACAGTAATGAGAGGGGCCCTGGAGCATTGTGATGACAAGTGTCATGGAGCATTGTGATGACAAATGCCATGGAGAATTGTGATGAGAGGTGGCATTGGGCATTGTGATGAAAGGGGTCATGGAGTACTGGGATTACAGGGGGCATGGAGCATTGTGAAAACAAGTGACATGGTGAATAGTGATGACAGGCTTCATATAGCATTGTGATGACAAGTGCCATTTAGCATTTTGATGTCAGGGTTCATCAGGCATTGTGTTGACGGGGGTCACGTGTCATTGTGATGACAAAGGCCATAGAGCATTGTGATCACAGGGGTCATGGAGCATTGTGATGACATGGGCCATGGAGCATTGTGAAGACAAGATTCATGGAGCATTGTGATGACACTGGCATGAAGCATGGTGATGACAACACAACTGGAGCATTGTGATGACAAGGGCATGGAGCATTGTGATTACAGGAGACATGGAGCATTGTGATGACATTGGCAGGGATCATTGTGATGACAGGGATCATGGAGCATTGTGATGACAAAGACCAAGGAACATTTTGATGACAAGTGTCATTGAGCAATGTGATGACACGGGAATGGAGCATTATGATGACAAATGTTCTGGAGCATTGTGATGACAAGCGCATGGAGCATTGTGATTACAGGGGCCATGGAGCATTGTGATGACAACGGCATGGAGCATTGTGATGACAGTGGTCATTGAGCATTGTGATTACAAAGACCATGAGGCATTGTGATGACAGGGACCTTGGAGAATTGTGATGACAATGGTCATCAAGCATTGTGATGACAGGGGTCATAGAGCATTGTGATGAGAAAGACCATGGAGCATGGTGATGACAGAGGCCATGGAACATTGTGATGACAAGGCCATGTACCATTGTGATGACAAGGGCAGGGAACCTTGTGGTGACCGGGGTCCTGGAGCATTTTGATGACAACTTTCATGGAACATTGTGATGACAGGGGTCATGGAGCATTGTGTTGAAAAGGAACATGGAGCAGTGTGATTACAGGGTCCATGGAATATTGTGAATACATAGGCCATGGAACAATGTGATGACAGGGGTCATGTAGCATTGTGATGACAGGGTCATGGAGCATTGGGATTACAGGGCTTATGGGGCACTGTGATGACAGGGGGCATGGAGCATTGTGATGAAAATTGTCCTGGAGCATTATGATGACAGCAGTCACAGAGGATTGGGATGAAAGGTATCATGCAGCATTGTGATGACAATGGTCATGGATCATTTTGATGACAGGGGTCATGGAACATTGTGATAAGAATGTTCATAAAGCATTTTGATGACAGGGGTCATGAAGCATTGTGTTGACATGGGCATGGAGCATTGTAATGATAGGATATCTGGAGCATTGTGATGAAAAGGGGATGGAGCATTTTGATGACAGGGTCCAAGGAGCATTGTGCTGACAATGGCATGGAGCATGGTGATGAAAAGGGTACTGGAGCACTGTGAGGAAAGGAATCATGGATCATTGTGATGACAGGGGTCATGGAGCTTTGTGATGACAAGGGTCATGGAGCATTGTGATGACACGGTCAAGGAACATTGCGATGACAAGAATTATGGAGCATTGTGATGAAAGGACATGGAGCATTGTGATGAAAGGTGACAAGGAGCATTGTGATGATATGGGCAGAGAACGTTCTGATGACAGGGGTCATGGAGCATTGTGATGAAAAGTGTCATCGAACATTGTACTGACAGGGATCATGGAGCTTTTTGGTAAGAGAGGCCTTGGAGATTTGTGGTGGCAGGCGTCATGGGGCATTGTAATGACAGCGGTCTTGGATCATTGTGATGAAAGGGTCATGGAGCACTGGGATTACAGGGGCCATGGAGCATTGTGAATACAAAGGCTAGGGAGCATTGAGGTGACAGGTTTCATGGAGCATTGTGATGAAAGTGATCATGGATCATTGTGATGACAAGAGTCCTGGAACCTTGTGATGACAAGGTTCATGGAGCATTGTGATGACAAAGACGATGGCGAATTGTTATGACATCTGTCATGGGGCATGGTGATGACAGTGGTCATCTAGAATTGTGATGAAAGGTATAATGGAGCACTGTGATGACAGGGGCCATGGAACATTGTGATGACAAAGGCCATGGAGCATTGTGATGACAAGTGTCATGGGACAATTTGATGACATTGGCATGGAGCATTATGATGACAAGAGTTCTGGAGCACTTTGATGACAAGGGCATGGAGCATTGTGATCACAGGGCCCATGGGGCATTGTGATGAAAAGACCCATGGAGCATTGAGATGACAGGCGTCTTGAGGTATGGTGATGACAGTGGTCATGGAGCATTGTGATGAAAGAGATCATGGAGCAATATGATAACAGGGGCCATGGAGCATTGTGATGACAGGTGTATTGGAGCATTGTGATGAAAATTGTAATGGATCATTGTGATGACATGTGTCCTGGAACACTGTGATGACACGGTTCATCGAGTATTGTGATGACAAGGGTCATAGCGAATTGTGATGACAGGTGTCATTGGGCATTGTGATGACATTGATCATCTAGGAATTGTGATGAAAGGTATCATGGAGCACTGTGATGACTGGGGGCATGAAGCATTGTTATGAAAATTGTCCTGGATTATTGTGATGACAGCAGTCATGGAGAATTGTGATGACAGGGATTATGCAGCATTGTGTTGACAAGGCTATGGACTATTGTGATGACAATGGTCATGGAGCAATGTGATGAAAGTTTTCATGGAACATCGTGATGAAAAGTGCCTGGGAGCATTGTGACGATAAAGGCCATGGAGCATTGTGATGACAAGTGTCACGGAGCATTGTAATGAAAGCTTTCATTATGCACTGTGATGACAAGGGGGATGGAGTATTTTGATGAAACTTGTCCTGGCGCATTGTGATAACAAAAGCCATGGAGAATTGTGATGACAGGCATCATGGAGCATGGTGAAGAAAGGGGCCATGGGGAATTGTAATGACAATAGAGAAATGTGATGAAAATGGTCAGCGAGCATAGTGATTAAAGTGGTCATTGAGAATTGTGATGAATAGTGACATAGAGCATTGTGATGACAAAGGTCATGGAGAACTGTGATGACCAGGGTCATGTAGCTTTGTGATGACACGTCCATGGAACATTGTGATTACAAGAATTCTGGAGCATTGTGATGACAAGGGCCGTGGAGCATTGTGATGCCACGGTCATGGAACATTGTGATGACAAAATTCTGGAGCATTGTGAGGAAAAAGGCTTGGAACATTGTGACTATAGGGGACATGGAGCATTGTGATGACATGGGCAGGGAACACTGTGATGACAGTTGTTATGGAGCAATGTGATGACAAGTGTCATGGAGCATTGTGATGAGAGGGGCCTTGGAGAATTGTGATGACAGGCGTCATGAGGCATTGAGATGGCAGTGGTCATGGAGCATTATGATGAAAGGTGTTATGGAGCACTGTGATTACAGGGGCCATGGAGCATTGTGAATACAAAGGCCATGGGGCATTGAGATGACAGTGGTCATGGAGCATTGTGATGAAAGTGGTAATGGATCATTGTGATGACAAGTGTCCTGGGACCCTGTGATGACATGGTTCATGGAGCATTGTGATGACAATGGTCATGGCGAATTGTGATGACAATGTCATGGGGCATTGTGATGGCACTGGTCATCTAGAAATGTGATTCAAGTTATTATGGAGCACAGTAATGAGAGGGGCCATGGAGCATTGTGATGACAAGTGTCATGGAGCATTGTGATGACAGGTGTCATGGAGCATCGTGATGACAAATGCCATGGAGAATTGTGATGAGAGGTGGCATTGGGCATTGTGATGAAAGGGGTCATGGAGTACTGGGATTACAGGGGGCATGGAGCATTGTGAAAACAAGTGACATGGTGAATAGTGATGACAGGCTTCATATAGCATTGTGATGACAAGTGCCATTTAGCATTTTGATGTCAGGGTTCATCAGGCATTGTGTTGACGGGGGTCACGTGTCATTGTGATGACAAAGGCCATAGAGCATTGTGATCACAGGGGTCATGGAGCATTGTGATGACATGGGCCATGGAGCATTGTGAAGACAAGATTCATGGAGCATTGTGATGACACTGGCATGAAGCATGGTGATGACAACACAACTGGAGCATTGTGATGACAAGGGCATGGAGCATTGTGATTACAGGAGACATGGAGCATTGTGATGACATTGGCAGGGATCATTGTGATGACAGGGATCATGGAGCATTGTGATGACAAAGACCAAGGAACATTTTGATGACAAGTGTCATTGAGCAATGTGATGACACGGGAATGGAGCATTATGATGACAAATGTTCTGGAGCATTGTGATGGCAAGCGCATGGAGCATTGTGATTACAGAGGCCATGGAGCATTGTGATGACAACGGCATGGAGCATTGTGATGACAGTGGTCATTGAGCATTGTGATTACAGAGACTATGAGGCATTGTGATGACAGGGACCTTGGAGCATTGTGATGACAATGGTCATCAAGCATTGTGATGACAGGGGTCATAGAGCATTGTGATGAGAAAGACCATGGAGCATGGTGATGACAGAGGCCATGGAACATTGTGATGACAAGGCCATGTACCATTGTGATGACAAGGGCAGGGAACCTCGTGGTGACCGGGGTCATGGAGCATTTTGATGACAACTTTCATGGAACATTGTGATGACAGGGGTCATGGAGCATTGTGTTGAAAAGGAACATGGAGCAGTGTGATTACAGGGTCCATGGAACATTGTGAATACATAGGCCATGGAACAATGTGATGACAGGGGTCATGTAGCATTGTGATGACAGGGTCATGGAGCATTGGGATTACAGGGCTTATGGGGCACTGTGATGACAGGGGGCATGGAGCATTGTGATGAAAATTGTCCTGGAGCATTATGATGACAGCAGTCACAGAGGATTGGGATGAAAGGTATCATGCAGCATTGTGATGACAACGGTCATGGATCATTTTGATGACAGGGTTCATGGAACATTGTGATAAGAATGTTCATAAAGCATTTTGATGACAGGGGTCATGAAGCATTGTGTTGACACGGGCATGGAGCATTGTAATAATAGGATATCTGGAGCATTGTGATGAAAAGGGGATGGAGCATTTTGATGACAGGTTCCAAGGAGCATTTTGCTGACAATGGCATGGAGCATTGTGATGAAAAGGGTACTGGAGCACTGTGAGGAAAGGAATCATGGATCATTGTGATGACAGGGCTCATGGAGCTTTGTGATGACAAGGGTCATGGAGCATTGTGATGACACGTTCAAGGAACATTGCGATGACAAGAATTATGGAGCATTGTGATGAAAGGACATGGAGCATTGTGATGAAAGGTGACAAGGAGCATTGTGATGATATGGGCAGAGAACTTTGTGATGACAGGGGTCATGGAGTATTGTGATGAAAAGTGTCATCGAACATTGTACTGACAGGGATCATGGAGCTTTTTGGTAAGAGAGGCCTGGGAGATTTGTGGTGGCAGGCGTCATGGGGCATTGTAATGACAGCGGTCTTGGATCATTGTGATGAAAGGGTCATGGAGCACTGTGATTACAGGGGCCATGGAGCATTGTGAATACAAAGGCTAGGGAGCATTGAGGTGACAGGTTTCATGGAGCATTGTGATGAAAGTGATCATGGATCATTGTGATGACAAGAGTCCTGGAACCTTGTGATGACAAGGTTCATGGAGCATTGTGATGACAAGGACCATGGCGAATTGTTATGACATCTGTCATGGGGCATGGTGATGACAGTGGTCATCTAGAATTGTGATGAAAGGTATCATGGAGCACTGTGATGACAGGGGCCATGGAACATTGTGATGACAAAGGCCATGGAGCATTGTGATGACAAGTGTCATGGGGCATTTTGATGACATTGGCATGGAGCATTATGATGACAAGAGTTCTGGAGCGTTTTGATGAAAAGGGCATGGAGCATTGTGATGACAGGGGCCATGGAAAATTGTGATGGCATAAGCCATGGAGCATTGTGATGACAAGTGTCATGGGACATTTTGATGACATTGGCATGGAGCATTATGATGACAAGAGTTCTGGAGCACTTTGATGACAAGGGCATGGAGCATTGTGATCACAGGGCCCATAGGGCATTGTGATGAAAAGAGCCATGGAGCATTGAGGTGACAGGCGTCTTGAGGTATGTTGATGACAGTGGTCATGGAGCATTGTGATGAAAGAGATCATGGAGCAATATGATAACAGGGTCCATGGAGCATTGTGATGACAGGTGTATTGGAGCATTGTGATGAAAATAGTAATGGATCATTGTGATGACATGTGTCCTGGAACACTGTGATGACACGGTTCATCGAGTATTGTGATGACAAGGGTCATAGCGAATTGTGATGACAGGTGTCATTGGGCATTGTGATGACATTGATCATCTAGGAATTGTGATGAAAGGTATCATGGAGCACTGTGATGACTGGGGGCATGAAGCATTGTTATGAAAATTGTCCTGGATTATTGTGATGACAGCAGTCATGGAGAATTGTGATGACAGGGATTATGCAGCATTGTGTTGACAAGGCTATGGACTATTGTGATGACAATGGTCATGGAGCAATGTGATGAAAGTTTACATGGAACATCGTGATGAAAAGTGCCTGGGAGCATTGTGACGATAAAGGCCATGGAGCATTGTGATGACAAGTGTCACGGAGCATTGTAATGAAAGCTTTCATTATGCACTGTGATGACAAGGGGGATGGAGTATTGTGATGAAACTTGTCCTGGCGCATTGTGATAACAAAAGCCATGGATCATTGTGATGACAGGCATCATGGAGCATGGTGAAGAAAGGGGCCATGGGGAATTGTAATGACAATAGAGAAATGTGATGAAAATGGTCAGCGAGCATAGTGATTAAAGTGGTCATTGAGAATTGTGATGAATAGTGACATAGAGCATTGTGATGACAAAGGTCATGGAGAACTGTGATGACCAGGGTCATGTAGCTTTGTGATGACACGTCCATGGAACATTGTGATGACAAGAATTCTGGAGCATTGTGATGACAAGGGCCGTGGAGCATTGTGATGCCACGGTCATGGAACATTGTGATGACAAAATTCTGGAGCATTGTGAGGAAAAAGGCTTGGAGCATTGTGATTATAGGGGACATGGAGCATTGTGATGACATGGGCAGGGAACACTGTGATGACAGTTGTTATGAAGCAATGTGATGACAAGTGTCATGGAGCATTGTGATGAGAGGGGCCTTGGAGAATTGTGATGACAGGCGTCATGAGGCATTGAGATGGCAGTGGTCATGGAGCATTATGATGAAAGGTGTTATGGAGCACTGTGATTACAGGGGTCATGGAGCATTGTGAATACAAAGGCCATGGGGCATTGAGATGACAGTGGTCATGGAGCATTGTGATGAAAGTGGTAATGGATCATTGTGATGACAAGTGTCCTGGGACCCTGTGATGACATGGTTCATGGAGCATTGTGATGACAATGGTCATGGCGAATTGTGATGACAATGTCATGGGGCATTGTGATGGCACTGGTCATCTAGAAATGTGATTCAAGTTATTATGGAGCACAGTAATGAGAGGGGCCATGGAGCATTGTGATGACAAGTGTCATGGAGCCTTGTGATGACAGGTGTCATGGATCATCGTGATGACAAATGCCATGGAGAATTGTGATGAGAGGTGGCATTGGGCATTGTGATGAAAGGGGTCATGGAGTACTGGGATTACAGGGGGCATGGAGCATTGTGAAAAGAAGTGAATGGTGAATAGTGATGACAGGCTTCATATAGCATTGTGATGACAAGTGCCATTTAGCATTTGGATGTCAGGGTTCATCAGGCATTGTGTTGACGGGAGTCACGTGTCATTGTGATGACAAAGGCCATAGAGCATTGTGATCACAGGGGTCATGGAGCATTGTGATGACATGGGCCATGGAGCATTGTGAAGACAAGATTCATGGAGCATTGTGATGACACTGGCATGAAGCATGGTGATGACAACACAACTGGAGCATTGTGATGACAAGGGCATGGAGCATTGTGATTACAGGAGACATGGAGCATTGTGATGACATTGGCAGGGATCATTGTGATGACAGGGATCATGGAGCATTGTGATCAGAAAGACCAAGGAACATTTTGATGACAAGTGTCATTGAGCAATGTGATGACACGGGAATGGAGCATTATGATGACAAATGTTCTGGAGCATTGTGATGACAAGCGCATGGAGCATTGTGATTACAGGGGCCATGGAGCATTGTGATGACAACGGCATGGAGCATTCTGATGACAGTGGTCATTGAGCATTGTGATTACAAAGACCATGAGGCATTGTGATGACAGGGACCTTGGAGCATTGTGATGACAATGGTCATCAAGCACTGTGATGACAGGGTTCATAGAGCATTGTGAGGAGAAAGACCATGGAGCATGGTGATGACAGAGGCCATGGAACATTGTGATGACAAGGCCATGTACCATTGTGATGACAAGGGCAGGGAACCTTGTGGTGACCGGGGTCAGGGAGCATTTTGATGACAACTTTCATGGAACATTGTGATGACAGGGGTCATGGAACATTGTGTTGAAAAGGAACATGGAGTAGTGTGATTACAGGGTCCATGGAACATTGTGAATACATAGGCCATGGAACAATGTGATGACAGGGGTCATGTAGCATTGTGATGACAGGGTCATGGAGCATTGGGATTACAGGGCTTATGGGGCACTGTGATGACTGGGGGCATGAAGCATTGTGATGAAAATTGTCCTGGAGCATTATGATGACAGCAGTCACAGAGGATTGGGATGAAAGGTATCATGCAGCATTGTGATGACAACGGTCATGGATCATTTTGATGACAGGGGTCATGGAAAATTGTGATAAGAATGTTCATAAAGCATTTTGATGACAGGGGTCATGAAGCATTGTGTTGACACGGGCATGGTGCATTGTAATGATAGGATATCTGGAGCATTGTGATGAAAAGGGGATGGAGCATTTTGATGACAGGGTCCAAGGAGCATTGTGCTGACAATGGCATGGAGCATTGTGATGAAAAGGGTACTGGAGCACTGTGAGGAAAGGAATCATGGATCATTGTGATGACAGGGGTCATGGAGCTTTGTGATGACAAGGGTCATGGAGCATTGTGATGACACGGTCAAGGAACATTGCGATGACAAGAATTATGGAGCATTGTGATGAAAGGACATGGAGCATTGTGATGAAAGTTGACAAGGAGCATTGTGATGATATGGGCAGAGAACTTTGTGATGACAGGGGTCATGGAGCATTGTGATGAAAAGTGTCATCGAACATTGTACTGACAGGGATCATGGAGCTTTTTGGTAAGAGAGTCCTTGGAGATTTGTGGTGCCAGGTGTGATGGGTCATTGTAATGACAGCGGTCTTGGATCATTGTGATGAAAGGGGTCATGGAGCACTGTGATTACAGGGGCCATGGAGCATTGTGAATACAAAGGCTATGGAGCATTGAGGTGACAGGTTTCATGGAGCATTGTGATGAAAGTGATCATGGATCATTGTGATGACAAGAGTCCTGGAACCTTGTGATGACAAGGTTCATGGAGCATTGTGATGACAAGGACCATGGCGAATTGTTATGACATCTGTCATGGGGCATGGTGATGACAGTGGTCATCTAGAATTGTGATGAAAGGTAAAATGGAGCACTGTGATGACAGGGGCCATGGAACATTGTGATGACAAAGGCCATGGAGCATTGTGATGACAAGTGTCATGGGGCATTTTGATGACATTGGCATGGAGCATTATGATGACAAGAGTTCTGGAACGTTTTGATGAAAAGGGCATGGAGCATTGTGATGACAGGGGCCATGGAAAATTGTGATGGCATAAGCCATGGAGCATTGTGATGACAAGTGTCATCAGACATTTTGATGACATTGGCATGGAGCATTATGATGACAAGAGCTCTGGAGCACTTTGATGACAAGGGCATGGAGCATTGTGATCACAGGGCCCATGGGGCATTGTGATGAAAAGAGCCATGGAGCATTGAGATGACAGGCGTCTTGAGGTATGGTGATGACAGTGGTCATGGAGCATTGTGATGAAAGAGATCATGGAGCAATATGATAACAGGGGCCATGGAGCATTGTGATGACAGGTGTATTGGAGCATTGTGATGAAAATAGTCATGGATCATTGTGATGACATGTGTCCTGGAACACTGTGATAACACGGTTCATCGAGTATTGTGATGACAAGGGTCATAGCGAATTGTGATGACAGGTGTCATTGGGCATTGTGATGACATTGATCATCTAGGAATTGTGATGAAAGGTATCATGGAGCACTGTGATGACTGGAGGCATGAAGCATTGTTATGAAAATTGTCCTGGGTTATTGTGATGACAGCAGTCATGGAGAATTGTGATGACAGGGATTATGCAGCATTGTGTTGACAAGGCTATGGACTATTGTGATGACAATGGTCAGGGAGCAATGTGATGAAAGTTTTCATGGAACATCGTGATGAAAACTGCCTGGGAGCATTGTGACGATAAAGGCCATGGAGCATTGTGATGACAAGTGTCATGGAGCATTGTGATGAGAGGGGCCTTGGAGAATTGTGATGACAGGCGTCATGAGGCATTGAGATGGCAGTGGTCATGGAGCATTTTGA
This sequence comes from Balaenoptera physalus, assembly GCF_965194825.1. Classification (NCBI taxonomy): domain Eukaryota; kingdom Metazoa; phylum Chordata; class Mammalia; order Artiodactyla; family Balaenopteridae; genus Balaenoptera; species Balaenoptera physalus. Next base: position 403,243 of record NW_028126039.1, read on the forward strand.
TGAAAGGTGTTATGGAGCACTGTGATTACAGGGGCCATGGAGCATTGTGAATACAAAGGCCATGGGGCATTGAGATGACAGTGGTCATGGAGCATTGTGATGAAAGTGGTAATGGATCATTGTGATGACAAGTGTCCTGGGACCCTGTGATGACATGGTTCATGGAGCATTGTGATGACAATGGTCATGGCGAATTGTGATGACAATGTCATGGGGCATTGTGATGGCACTGGTCATCTAGAAATGTGATTAAAGTTATTATGGAGCACAGTAATGAGAGTGGCCATGGAGCATTGTGATGACAAGTGTCATGGAGCATTGTGATGGCAGGTGTCATGGAGCATCGTGATGAAAAATGCCATGGAGAATTGTGATGAGAGGTGGCATTGGGCATTGTGATGAAAGGGGTCATGGAGTACTGGGATTACAGGGGGCATGGAGCATTGTGAAAACTAGTGACATGGTGAATAGTGATGACAGGCTTCATATAGCATTGTGATGACAAGTGCCATTTAGCATTTTGATGTCAGGGTTCATCAGGCATTGTGTTGATGGGGGTCACGTGTCATTGTGATGACAAAGGCCATAGAACATTGTGATCACAGGGGTCATGGAGCATTGTGATGACATGGGCCATGGAGCATTGAGAAGACAAGTTTCATGGAGCTTTGTGATGACACTGGCATGAAGCATGGTGATGACAACAGAACCTGAGCATTGTGATGACAAGGGCATGGAGCATTGTGATTAGAGGAGACATGGAGCATTGTGATGACATTGGCAGGGATAATTGTGATGACAGGGATCATGGAGCATTGTGATGACAAAGACCAAGGAACATTTTGATGACAAGTGTCATTGAGCAATGTGATGACACGGGAATGGAGCATTATGATGACAAATGTTCTGGAGCTTGTGATGACAAGCGCATGGAGCATTGTGATTACAGGGGCCATGGAGCATTGTGATGACAACGGCATGGAGCATTGTGATGACAGTGGTCATTGAGCAGTGTGATTACAAAGACCATGAGGCATTGTGATGACAGGGACCTTGGAGCATTGTGATGACAATGGTCATCAAGCATTGTGATGACAGGGGTAATAGAGCATTGTGATGAGAAAGACCATGGAGCATGGTGATGACAGAGGCCATGGAACATTGTGAATGCAAGGCCATGTACCATTGTGATGACAAGGGCAGGGAACCTTGTGGTGACCGGGGTCATGGAGCATTTTGATGACAACTTTCATGGAACATTGTGATGACATGGGTCATGGAGCATTGTGTTGAAAAGGAACATGGAGCAGTGTGATTACAGGGTCCATGGAACATTGTGAATACATAGGCCATGGAACAATGTGATGACAGGGGTCATGTAGCATTGTGATGACAGGGTCATGCAGCATTGGGATTACAGGGCTTATGGGGCACTGTGATGACAGGGGGCATGGAGCATTGTGATGAAAATTTTCCTGGAGCATTATGATGACAGCAGTCACAGAGGATTGGGATGAAAGGTATCATGCAGCATTGTGATGACAACGGTCATGGATCATTTTGATGACAGGGGTCATGGAACATTGTGATAAGAATGTTCATAAAGCATTTTGATGACAGGGTTCATGAAGCATTGTGTTGACACGGGCATGGAGCATTGTAATGATAGGATATCTGGAGCATTGTGATGAAAAGGGGATGGAGCATTTTGATGACAGGGTCCAAGGAGCATTGTGCTGACAATGACATGGAGCATTGTGATGAAATGAGTACTGGAGCACTGTGAGGAAAGGAATCATGGATCATTGTGATGACAGGGGTCATGGAGCTTTGTGATGACAAGGGTCATGGAGCATTGTGATGACACGGTCAAGGAACATTGCGATGACAAGAATTATGGAGCATTGTGATGAAAGGACATGGAGCATTGTGATGAAAGGTGACAAGGAGCATTGTGATGATATGGGCAGAGAACTTTGTGATGACAGGGGTCATGGAGCATTGTGATGAAAAGTGTCATCGAACATTGTACTGAAAGGGATCATGGAGCTTTTTGGTAAGAGAGGCCTTGGAGATTTGTGGTGGCAGGCGTCATGGGGCATTGTAATGACAGCAGTCTTGGATCATTGTGATGAAAAGGATCATGGAGCACTGAGATTACAGGGGCCATGGAGCATTGTGAATACAAAGGCTATGGAGCATTGAGGTGACAGGTTTCACGGAGAATTGTGATGAAAGTGATCATGGATCATTGTGATGACAAGAGTCCTGGAACCTTGTGATGACAAGGTTCATGGAGCATTGTGATGACAAGGACCATGGCGAATTGTTATGACATCTGTCATGGGGCATGGTGATGACAGTGGTCATCTAGAATTGTGATGAAAGGTATAATGGAACACTGTGATGACAGGGGCCATGGAACATTGTGATGACAAAGGCCATGGAGCATTGTGATGACAAGTGTCATGGGGCATTTTGATGACATTGGCATGGAGCATTATGATGACAAGAGCTCTGGCCACTTTGATGACAAGGGCATGGAGCATTGTGATGACAGGGGCCATGGAAAATTGTGATGGCATAAGCCATGGAGCATTGTGATGACAAGTGTCATCAGACATTTTGATGACATTGGCATGGAGCATTATGATGACAAGAGCTCTGGAGCACTTTGATGACAAGGGCATGGAGCATTGTGATCACAGGGCCCATGGGGCATTGTGATGAAAAGAGCCATGGAGCATTGAGATGACAGGCGTCTTGAGGTATGGTGATGACAGTGGTCATGGAGCATTGTGATGAAAGAGATCATGGAGCAATATGATAACAGGGGCCATGGAGCATTGTGATGACAGGTGTATTGGAGCATTGTGATGAAAATAGTAATGGATCATTGTGATGACATGTGTCCTGGAACACTGTGATAACACGGTTCATCGAGTATTGTGATGACAAGGGTCATAGCGAATTGTGATGACAGGTGTCATTGGGCATTGTGATGACATTGATCATCTAGGAACTGTGATGAAAGGTATCATGGAGCACTGTGATGACTGGAGGCATGAAGCATTGTTATGAAAATTGTCCTGGGTTATTGTGATGACAGCAGTCATGGAGAATTGTGATGACAGGGATTATGCAGCATTGTGTTGACAAGGCTATGGACTATTGTGATGACAATGGTGATGGAGCAATGTGATGAAAGTTTTATGGAACATCGTGATGAAAACTGCCTGGGAGCATTGAGACGATAAAGGCCATGGAGCATTGTGATGACAAGTGTCATGGAGCATTGTAATGAAAGCTTTCATTATGCACTGTGATGACAAGGGGGATGGAGTATTGTGATGAAACTGGTCCTGGCACATTGTGATAACAAAAGCCATGGAGCATTGTGATGACAGGCATCATGGAGCATTGTGAAGAAAGGGGCCATGGGGAATTTTAATGACAATAGAGAAATGTGATGAAAATGGTCAGCGAGCATAGTGATTAAAGTGGTCATTGAGAATTGTGATGAATAGTGACATAGAGCATTGTGATGACAAAGGTCATGGAGAACTGTGATGACCAGGGTCATGTAGCTTTGTGATGACACGTCCATGGAACATTGTGATGACAAGAATTCTGGAGCATTGTGATGACAAGGGCCGTGGAGCATTGTGATGCCACGGTCATGGAACATTGTGATGACAAAATTCTGGAGCATTGTGAGGGAAAAGGCTTGGAGCATTGTGATTATAGGGGACATGGAGCATTGTGATGTCATGGGCAGGGAACACTGTGATGACAGTTGTTATGGAGCAATGTGATGACAAGTGTCATGGAGCATTGTGATGAGAGGGGCCTTGGAGAATTGTGATGACAGGCGTCATGAGGCATTGAGATGGCAGTGGTCATGGAGCATTATGATGAAAGGTGTTATGGAGCACTGTGATTACAGGGGCCATGGAGCATTGTGAATACAAAGGCCATGGGGCATTGAGATGACAGTGGTCATGGAGCATTGTGATGAAAGTGGTAATGGATCATTGTGATGACAAGTGTCCTGGGACCCTGTGATGACATGGTTCATGGAGCATTGTGATGACAATGGTCATGGCGAATTGTGATGACAATGTCATGGGGCATTGTGATGGCACTGGTCATCTAGAAATGTGATTCAAGTTATTATGGAGCACAGTAATGAGAGGGGCCCTGGAGCATTGTGATGACAAGTGTCATGGAGCATTGTGATGACAAATGCCATGGAGAATTGTGATGAGAGGTGGCATTGGGCATTGTGATGAAAGGGGTCATGGAGTACTGGGATTACAGGGGGCATGGAGCATTGTGAAAACAAGTGACATGGTGAATAGTGATGACAGGCTTCATATAGCATTGTGATGACAAGTGCCATTTAGCATTTTGATGTCAGGGTTCATCAGGCATTGTGTTGACGGGGGTCACGTGTCATTGTGATGACAAAGGCCATAGAGCATTGTGATCACAGGGGTCATGGAGCATTGTGATGACATGGGCCATGGAGCATTGTGAAGACAAGATTCATGGAGCATTGTGATGACACTGGCATGAAGCATGGTGATGACAACACAACTGGAGCATTGTGATGACAAGGGCATGGAGCATTGTGATTACAGGAGACATGGAGCATTGTGATGACATTGGCAGGGATCATTGTGATGACAGGGATCATGGAGCATTGTGATGACAAAGACCAAGGAACATTTTGATGACAAGTGTCATTGAGCAATGTGATGACACGGGAATGGAGCATTATGATGACAAATGTTCTGGAGCATTGTGATGACAAGCGCATGGAGCATTGTGATTACAGGGGCCATGGAGCATTGTGATGACAACGGCATGGAGCATTGTGATGACAGTGGTCATTGAGCATTGTGATTACAAAGACCATGAGGCATTGTGATGACAGGGACCTTGGAGAATTGTGATGACAATGGTCATCAAGCATTGTGATGACAGGGGTCATAGAGCATTGTGATGAGAAAGACCATGGAGCATGGTGATGACAGAGGCCATGGAACATTGTGATGACAAGGCCATGTACCATTGTGATGACAAGGGCAGGGAACCTTGTGGTGACCGGGGTCCTGGAGCATTTTGATGACAACTTTCATGGAACATTGTGATGACAGGGGTCATGGAGCATTGTGTTGAAAAGGAACATGGAGCAGTGTGATTACAGGGTCCATGGAATATTGTGAATACATAGGCCATGGAACAATGTGATGACAGGGGTCATGTAGCATTGTGATGACAGGGTCATGGAGCATTGGGATTACAGGGCTTATGGGGCACTGTGATGACAGGGGGCATGGAGCATTGTGATGAAAATTGTCCTGGAGCATTATGATGACAGCAGTCACAGAGGATTGGGATGAAAGGTATCATGCAGCATTGTGATGACAACGGTCATGGATCATTTTGATGACAGGGGTCATGGAACATTGTGATAAGAATGTTCATAAAGCATTTTGATGACAGGGGTCATGAAGCATTGTGTTGACATGGGCATGGAGCATTGTAATGATAGGATATCTGGAGCATTGTGATGAAAAGGGGATGGAGCATTTTGATGACAGGGTCCAAGGAGCATTGTGCTGACAATGGCATGGAGCATGGTGATGAAAAGGGTACTGGAGCACTGTGAGGAAAGGAATCATGGATCATTGTGATGACAGGGGTCATGGAGCTTTGTGATGACAAGGGTCATGGAGCATTGTGATGACACGGTCAAGGAACATTGCGATGACAAGAATTATGGAGCATTGTGATGAAAGGACATGGAGCATTGTGATGAAAGGTGACAAGGAGCATTGTGATGATATGGGCAGAGAACGTTCTGATGACAGGGGTCATGGAGCATTGTGATGAAAAGTGTCATCGAACATTGTACTGACAGGGATCATGGAGCTTTTTGGTAAGAGAGGCCTTGGAGATTTGTGGTGGCAGGCGTCATGGGGCATTGTAATGACAGCGGTCTTGGATCATTGTGATGAAAGGGTCATGGAGCACTGGGATTACAGGGGCCATGGAGCATTGTGAATACAAAGGCTAGGGAGCATTGAGGTGACAGGTTTCATGGAGCATTGTGATGAAAGTGATCATGGATCATTGTGATGACAAGAGTCCTGGAACCTTGTGATGACAAGGTTCATGGAGCATTGTGATGACAAAGACGATGGCGAATTGTTATGACATCTGTCATGGGGCATGGTGATGACAGTGGTCATCTAGAATTGTGATGAAAGGTATAATGGAGCACTGTGATGACAGGGGCCATGGAACATTGTGATGACAAAGGCCATGGAGCATTGTGATGACAAGTGTCATGGGACAATTTGATGACATTGGCATGGAGCATTATGATGACAAGAGTTCTGGAGCACTTTGATGACAAGGGCATGGAGCATTGTGATCACAGGGCCCATGGGGCATTGTGATGAAAAGACCCATGGAGCATTGAGATGACAGGCGTCTTGAGGTATGGTGATGACAGTGGTCATGGAGCATTGTGATGAAAGAGATCATGGAGCAATATGATAACAGGGGCCATGGAGCATTGTGATGACAGGTGTATTGGAGCATTGTGATGAAAATTGTAATGGATCATTGTGATGACATGTGTCCTGGAACACTGTGATGACACGGTTCATCGAGTATTGTGATGACAAGGGTCATAGCGAATTGTGATGACAGGTGTCATTGGGCATTGTGATGACATTGATCATCTAGGAATTGTGATGAAAGGTATCATGGAGCACTGTGATGACTGGGGGCATGAAGCATTGTTATGAAAATTGTCCTGGATTATTGTGATGACAGCAGTCATGGAGAATTGTGATGACAGGGATTATGCAGCATTGTGTTGACAAGGCTATGGACTATTGTGATGACAATGGTCATGGAGCAATGTGATGAAAGTTTTCATGGAACATCGTGATGAAAAGTGCCTGGGAGCATTGTGACGATAAAGGCCATGGAGCATTGTGATGACAAGTGTCACGGAGCATTGTAATGAAAGCTTTCATTATGCACTGTGATGACAAGGGGGATGGAGTATTTTGATGAAACTTGTCCTGGCGCATTGTGATAACAAAAGCCATGGAGAATTGTGATGACAGGCATCATGGAGCATGGTGAAGAAAGGGGCCATGGGGAATTGTAATGACAATAGAGAAATGTGATGAAAATGGTCAGCGAGCATAGTGATTAAAGTGGTCATTGAGAATTGTGATGAATAGTGACATAGAGCATTGTGATGACAAAGGTCATGGAGAACTGTGATGACCAGGGTCATGTAGCTTTGTGATGACACGTCCATGGAACATTGTGATTACAAGAATTCTGGAGCATTGTGATGACAAGGGCCGTGGAGCATTGTGATGCCACGGTCATGGAACATTGTGATGACAAAATTCTGGAGCATTGTGAGGAAAAAGGCTTGGAACATTGTGACTATAGGGGACATGGAGCATTGTGATGACATGGGCAGGGAACACTGTGATGACAGTTGTTATGGAGCAATGTGATGACAAGTGTCATGGAGCATTGTGATGAGAGGGGCCTTGGAGAATTGTGATGACAGGCGTCATGAGGCATTGAGATGGCAGTGGTCATGGAGCATTATGATGAAAGGTGTTATGGAGCACTGTGATTACAGGGGCCATGGAGCATTGTGAATACAAAGGCCATGGGGCATTGAGATGACAGTGGTCATGGAGCATTGTGATGAAAGTGGTAATGGATCATTGTGATGACAAGTGTCCTGGGACCCTGTGATGACATGGTTCATGGAGCATTGTGATGACAATGGTCATGGCGAATTGTGATGACAATGTCATGGGGCATTGTGATGGCACTGGTCATCTAGAAATGTGATTCAAGTTATTATGGAGCACAGTAATGAGAGGGGCCATGGAGCATTGTGATGACAAGTGTCATGGAGCATTGTGATGACAGGTGTCATGGAGCATCGTGATGACAAATGCCATGGAGAATTGTGATGAGAGGTGGCATTGGGCATTGTGATGAAAGGGGTCATGGAGTACTGGGATTACAGGGGGCATGGAGCATTGTGAAAACAAGTGACATGGTGAATAGTGATGACAGGCTTCATATAGCATTGTGATGACAAGTGCCATTTAGCATTTTGATGTCAGGGTTCATCAGGCATTGTGTTGACGGGGGTCACGTGTCATTGTGATGACAAAGGCCATAGAGCATTGTGATCACAGGGGTCATGGAGCATTGTGATGACATGGGCCATGGAGCATTGTGAAGACAAGATTCATGGAGCATTGTGATGACACTGGCATGAAGCATGGTGATGACAACACAACTGGAGCATTGTGATGACAAGGGCATGGAGCATTGTGATTACAGGAGACATGGAGCATTGTGATGACATTGGCAGGGATCATTGTGATGACAGGGATCATGGAGCATTGTGATGACAAAGACCAAGGAACATTTTGATGACAAGTGTCATTGAGCAATGTGATGACACGGGAATGGAGCATTATGATGACAAATGTTCTGGAGCATTGTGATGACAAGCGCATGGAGCATTGTGATTACAGAGGCCATGGAGCATTGTGATGACAACGGCATGGAGCATTGTGATGACAGTGGTCATTGAGCATTGTGATTACAGAGACTATGAGGCATTGTGATGACAGGGACCTTGGAGCATTGTGATGACAATGGTCATCAAGCATTGTGATGACAGGGGTCATAGAGCATTGTGATGAGAAAGACCATGGAGCATGGTGATGACAGAGGCCATGGAACATTGTGATGACAAGGCCAAGTACCATTGTGATGACAAGGGCAGGGAACCTCGTGGTGACCGGGGTCATGGAGCATTTTGATGACAACTTTCATGGAACATTGTGATGACAGGGGTCATGGAGCATTGTGTTGAAAAGGAACATGGAGCAGTGTGATTACAGGGTCCATGGAACATTGTGAATACATAGGCCATGGAACAATGTGATGACAGGGGTCATGTAGCATTGTGATGACAGGGTCATGGAGCATTGGGATTACAGGGCTTATGGGGCACTGTGATGACAGGGGGCATGGAGCATTGTGATGAAAATTGTCCTGGAGCATTATGATGACAGCCGTCACAGAGGATTGGGATGAAAGGTATCATGCAGCATTGTGATGACAACGGTCATGGATCATTTTGATGACAGGGGTCATGGAACATTGTGATAAGAATGTTCATAAAGCATTTTGATGACAGGGGTCATGAAGCATTGTGTTGACACGGGCATGGAGCATTGTAATGATAGGGTATCTGGAGCATTGTGATGAAAAGGGGATGGAGCATTTTGATGACAGGGTCCAAGGAGCATTGTGCTGACAATGGCATGGAGCATGGTGATGAAAAGGGTACTGGAGCACTGTGAGGAAAGGAATCATGGATCATTGTGATGACAGGGGTCATGGAGCTTTGTGATGACAAGGGTCATGGAGCATTGTGATGACACGGTCAAGGAACATTGCGATGACCAGAATTATGGAGCATTGTGATGAAAGGACATGGAGCATTGTGATGAAAGGTGACAAGGAGCATTGTGATGATATGGGCAGAGAACTTTGGGATGACAGGGGTCATGGAGCATTGTGATGAAAAGTGTCATCGAACATTGTACTGACAGGGATCATGGAGCTTTTTGGTAAGAGAGGCCTTGGAGATTTGTGGTGGCAGGCGTCATGGGGCATTGTAATGACAGCGGTCTTGGATCATTGTGATGAAAGGGGTCATGGAGCACTGTGATTACAGGGGCCATGGAGCATTGTGAATACAAAGGCTAGGGAGCATTGAGGTGACAGGTTTCATGGAGCATTGTGATGAAAGTGATCATGGATCATTGTGATGACAAGAGTCCTGGAACCTTGTGATGACAAGGTTCATGGAGCATTGTGATGACAAGGACCATGGCGAATTGTTATGACATCTGTCATGGGGCATGGTGATGACAGTGGTCATCTAGAATTGTGATGAAAGGTATCATGGAGCACTGTGATGACAGGGGCCATGGAACATTGTGATGACAAAGGCCATGGAGCATTGTGATGACAAGTGTCATGGGGCATTTTGATGACATTGGCATGGAGCATTATGATGACAAGAGTTCTGGAGCGTTTTGATGAAAAGGGCATGGAGCATTGTGATGACAGGGGCCATGGAAAATTGTGATGGCATAAGCCATGGAGCATTGTGATGACAAGTGTCATGGGACATTTTGATGACATTGGCATGGAGCATTATGATGACAAGAGTTCTGGAGCACTTTGATGACAAGGGCATGGAGCATTGTGATCACAGGGCCCATAGGGCATTGTGATGAAAAGAGCCATGGAGCATTGAGGTGACAGGCGTCTTGAGGTATGTTGATGACAGTGGTCATGGAGCATTGTGATGAAAGAGATCATGGAGCAATATGATAACAGGGTCCATGGAGCATTGTGATGACAGGTGTATTGGAGCATTGTGATGAAAATAGTAATGGATCATTGTGATGACATGTGTCCTGGAACACTGTGATGACACGGTTCATCGAGTATTGTGATGACAAGGGTCATAGCGAATTGTGATGACAGGTGTCATTGGGCATTGTGATGACATTGATCATCTAGGAATTGTGATGAAAGGTATCATGGAGCACTGTGATGACTGGGGGCATGAAGCATTGTTATGAAAATTGTCCTGGATTATTGTGATGACAGCAGTCATGGAGAATTGTGATGACAGGGATTATGCAGCATTGTGTTGACAAGGCTATGGACTATTGTGATGACAATGGTCATGGAGCAATGTGATGAAAGTTTACATGGAACATCGTGATGAAAAGTGCCTGGGAGCATTGTGACGATAAAGGCCATGGAGCATTGTGATGACAAGTGTCACGGAGCATTGTAATGAAAGCTTTCATTATGCACTGTGATGACAAGGGGGATGGAGTATTGTGATGAAACTTGTCCTGGCGCATTGTGATAACAAAAGCCATGGATCATTGTGATGACAGGCATCATGGAGCATGGTGAAGAAAGGGGCCATGGGGAATTGTAATGACAATAGAGAAATGTGATGAAAATGGTCAGCGAGCATAGTGATTAAAGTGGTCATTGAGAATTGTGATGAATAGTGACATAGAGCATTGTGATGACAAAGGTCATGGAGAACTGTGATGACCAGGGTCATGTAGCTTTGTGATGACACGTCCATGGAACATTGTGATGACAAGAATTCTGGAGCATTGTGATGACAAGGGCCGTGGAGCATTGTGATGCCACGGTCATGGAACATTGTGATGACAAAATTCTGGAGCATTGTGAGGAAAAAGGCTTGGAGCATTGTGATTATAGGGGACATGGAGCATTGTGATGACATGGGCAGGGAACACTGTGATGACAGTTGTTATGAAGCAATGTGATGACAAGTGTCATGGAGCATTGTGATGAGAGGGGCCTTGGAGAATTGTGATGACAGGCGTCATGAGGCATTGAGATGGCAGTGGTCATGGAGCATTATGATGAAAGGTGTTATGGAGCACTGTGATTACAGGGGTCATGGAGCATTGTGAATACAAAGGCCATGGGGCATTGAGATGACAGTGGTCATGGAGCATTGTGATGAAAGTGGTAATGGATCATTGTGATGACAAGTGTCCTGGGACCCTGTGATGACATGGTTCATGGAGCATTGTGATGACAATGGTCATGGCGAATTGTGATGACAATGTCATGGGGCATTGTGATGGCACTGGTCATCTAGAAATGTGATTCAAGTTATTATGGAGCACAGTAATGAGAGGGGCCATGGAGCATTGTGATGACAAGTGTCATGGAGCCTTGTGATGACAGGTGTCATGGATCATCGTGATGACAAATGCCATGGAGAATTGTGATGAGAGGTGGCATTGGGCATTGTGATGAAAGGGGTCATGGAGTACTGGGATTACAGGGGGCATGGAGCATTGTGAAAAGAAGTGAATGGTGAATAGTGATGACAGGCTTCATATAGCATTGTGATGACAAGTGCCATTTAGCATTTGGATGTCAGGGTTCATCAGGCATTGTGTTGACGGGAGTCACGTGTCATTGTGATGACAAAGGCCATAGAGCATTGTGATCACAGGGGTCATGGAGCATTGTGATGACATGGGCCATGGAGCATTGTGAAGACAAGATTCATGGAGCATTGTGATGACACTGGCATGAAGCATGGTGATGACAACACAACTGGAGCATTGTGATGACAAGGGCATGGAGCATTGTGATTACAGGAGACATGGAGCATTGTGATGACATTGGCAGGGATCATTGTGATGACAGGGATCATGGAGCATTGTGATCAGAAAGACCAAGGAACATTTTGATGACAAGTGTCATTGAGCAATGTGATGACACGGGAATGGAGCATTATGATGACAAATGTTCTGGAGCATTGTGATGACAAGCGCATGGAGCATTGTGATTACAGGGGCCATGGAGCATTGTGATGACAACGGCATGGAGCATTGTGATGACAGTGGTCATTGAGCATTGTGATTACAAAGACCATGAGGCATTGTGATGACAGGGACCTTGGAGCATTGTGATGACAATGGTCATCAAGCACTGTGATGACAGGGTTCATAGAGCATTGTGAGGAGAAAGACCATGGAGCATGGTGATGACAGAGGCCATGGAACATTGTGATGACAAGGCCATGTACCATTGTGATGACAAGGGCAGGGAACCTTGTGGTGACCGGGGTCAGGGAGCATTTTGATGACAACTTTCATGGAACATTGTGATGACAGGGGTCATGGAACATTGTGTTGAAAAGGAACATGGAGTAGTGTGATTACAGGGTCCATGGAACATTGTGAATACATAGGCCATGGAACAATGTGATGACAGGGGTCATGTAGCATTGTGATGACAGGGTCATGGAGCATTGGGATTACAGGGCTTATGGGGCACTGTGATGACAGGGGGCATGAAGCATTGTGATGAAAATTGTCCTGGAGCATTATGATGACAGCAGTCACAGAGGATTGGGATGAAAGGTATCATGCAGCATTGTGATGACAACGGTCATGGATCATTTTGATGACAGGGGTCATGGAAAATTGTGATAAGAATGTTCATAAAGCATTTTGATGACAGGGGTCATGAAGCATTGTGTTGACACGGGCATGGTGCATTGTAATGATAGGATATCTGGAGCATTGTGATGAAAAGGGGATGGAGCATTTTGATGACAGGGTCCAAGGAGCATTGTGCTGACCATGGCATGGAGCATTGTGATGAAAAGGGTACTGGAGCACTGTGAGGAAAGGAATCATGGATCATTGTGATGACAGGGGTCATGGAGCTTTGTGATGACAAGGGTCATGGAGCATTGTGATGACACGGTCAAGGAACATTGCGATGACAAGAATTATGGAGCATTGTGATGAAAGGACATGGAGCATTGTGATGAAAGTTGACAAGGAGCATTGTGATGATATGGGCAGAGAACTTTGTGATGACAGGGGTCATGGAGCATTGTGATGAAAAGTGTCATCGAACATTGTACTGACAGGGATCATGGAGCTTTTTGGTAAGAGAGTCCTTGGAGATTTGTGGTGCCAGGTGTGATGGGTCATTGTAATGACAGCGGTCTTGGATCATTGTGATGAAAGGGGTCATGGAGCACTGTGATTACAGGGGCCATGGAGCATTGTGAATACAAAGGCTATGGAGCATTGAGGTGACAGGTTTCATGGAGCATTGTGATGAAAGTGATCATGGATCATTGTGATGACAAGAGTCCTGGAACCTTGTGATGACAAGGTTCATGGAGCATTGTGATGACAAGGACCATGGCGAATTGTTATGACATCTGTCATGGGGCATGGTGATGACAGTGGTCATCTAGAATTGTGATGAAAGGTATAATGGAACACTGTGATGACAGGGGCCATGGAACATTGTGATGACAAAGGCCATGGAGCATTGTGATGACAAGTGTCATGGGGCATTTTGATGACATTGGCATGGAGCATTATGATGACAAGAGCTCTGGCCACTTTGATGACAAGGGCATGGAGCATTGTGATGACAGGGGCCATGGAAAATTGTGATGGCATAAGCCATGGAGCATTGTGATGACAAGTGTCATCAGACATTTTGATGACATTGGCATGGAGCATTATGATGACAAGAGCTCTGGAGCACTTTGATGACAAGGGCATGGAGCATTGTGATCACAGGGCCCATGGGGCATTGTGATGAAAAGAGCCATGGAGCATTGAGATGACAGGCGTCTTGAGGTATGGTGATGACAGTGGTCATGGAGCATTGTGATGAAAGAGATCATGGAGCAATATGATAACAGGGGCCATGGAGCATTGTGATGACAGGTGTATTGGAGCATTGTGATGAAAATAGTAATGGATCATTGTGATGACATGTGTCCTGGAACACTGTGATAACACGGTTCATCGAGTATTGTGATGACAAGGGTCATAGCGAATTGTGATGACAGGTGTCATTGGGCATTGTGATGACATTGATCATCTAGGAACTGTGATGAAAGGTATCATGGAGCACTGTGATGACTGGAGGCATGAAGCATTGTTATGAAAATTGTCCTGGGTTATTGTGATGACAGCAGTCATGGAGAATTGTGATGACAGGGATTATGCAGCATTGTGTTGACAAGGCTATGGACTATTGTGATGACAATGGTGATGGAGCAATGTGATGAAAGTTTTATGGAACATCGTGATGAAAACTGCCTGGGAGCATTGAGACGATAAAGGCCATGGAGCATTGTGATGACAAGTGTCATGGAGCATTGTAATGAAAGCTTTCATTATGCACTGTGATGACAAGGGGGATGGAGTATTGTGATGAAACTGGTCCTGGCACATTGTGATAACAAAAGCCATGGAGCATTGTGATGACAGGCATCATGGAGCATTGTGAAGAAAGGGGCCATGGGGAATTTTAATGACAATAGAGAAATGTGATGAAAATGGTCAGCGAGCATAGTGATTAAAGTGGTCATTGAGAATTGTGATGAATAGTGACATAGAGCATTGTGATGACAAAGGTCATGGAGAACTGTGATGACCAGGGTCATGTAGCTTTGTGATGACACGTCCATGGAACATTGTGATGACAAGAATTCTGGAGCATTGTGATGACAAGGGCCGTGGAGCATTGTGATGCCACGGTCATGGAACATTGTGATGACAAAATTCTGGAGCATTGTGAGGGAAAAGGCTTGGAGCATTGTGATTATAGGGGACATGGAGCATTGTGATGTCATGGGCAGGGAACACTGTGATGACAGTTGTTATGGAGCAATGTGATGACAAGTGTCATGGAGCATTGTGATGAGAGGGGCCTTGGAGAATTGTGATGACAGGCGTCATGAGGCATTGAGATGGCAGTGGTCATGGAGCATTATGATGAAAGGTGTTATGGAGCACTGTGATTACAGGGGCCATGGAGCATTGTGAATACAAAGGCCATGGGGCATTGAGATGACAGTGGTCATGGAGCATTGTGATGAAAGTGGTAATGGATCATTGTGATGACAAGTGTCCTGGGACCCTGTGATGACATGGTTCATGGAGCATTGTGATGACAATGGTCATGGCGAATTGTGATGACAATGTCATGGGGCATTGTGATGGCACTGGTCATCTAGAAATGTGATTCAAGTTATTATGGAGCACAGTAATGAGAGGGGCCCTGGAGCATTGTGATGACAAGTGTCATGGAGCATTGTGATGACAAATGCCATGGAGAATTGTGATGAGAGGTGGCATTGGGCATTGTGATGAAAGGGGTCATGGAGTACTGGGATTACAGGGGGCATGGAGCATTGTGAAAACAAGTGACATGGTGAATAGTGATGACAGGCTTCATATAGCATTGTGATGACAAGTGCCATTTAGCATTTTGATGTCAGGGTTCATCAGGCATTGTGTTGACGGGGGTCACGTGTCATTGTGATGACAAAGGCCATAGAGCATTGTGATCACAGGGGTCATGGAGCATTGTGATGACATGGGCCATGGAGCATTGTGAAGACAAGATTCATGGAGCATTGTGATGACACTGGCATGAAGCATGGTGATGACAACACAACTGGAGCATTGTGATGACAAGGGCATGGAGCATTGTGATTACAGGAGACATGGAGCATTGTGATGACATTGGCAGGGATCATTGTGATGACAGGGATCATGGAGCATTGTGATGACAAAGACCAAGGAACATTTTGATGACAAGTGTCATTGAGCAATGTGATGACACGGGAATGGAGCATTATGATGACAAATGTTCTGGAGCATTGTGATGACAAGCGCATGGAGCATTGTGATTACAGGGGCCATGGAGCATTGTGATGACAACGGCATGGAGCATTGTGATGACAGTGGTCATTGAGCATTGTGATTACAAAGACCATGAGGCATTGTGATGACAGGGACCTTGGAGAATTGTGATGACAATGGTCATCAAGCATTGTGATGACAGGGGTCATAGAGCATTGTGATGAGAAAGACCATGGAGCATGGTGATGACAGAGGCCATGGAACATTGTGATGACAAGGCCATGTACCATTGTGATGACAAGGGCAGGGAACCTTGTGGTGACCGGGGTCCTGGAGCATTTTGATGACAACTTTCATGGAACATTGTGATGACAGGGGTCATGGAGCATTGTGTTGAAAAGGAACATGGAGCAGTGTGATTACAGGGTCCATGGAATATTGTGAATACATAGGCCATGGAACAATGTGATGACAGGGGTCATGTAGCATTGTGATGACAGGGTCATGGAGCATTGGGATTACAGGGCTTATGGGGCACTGTGATGACAGGGGGCATGGAGCATTGTGATGAAAATTGTCCTGGAGCATTATGATGACAGCAGTCACAGAGGATTGGGATGAAAGGTATCATGCAGCATTGTGATGACAACGGTCATGGATCATTTTGATGACAGGGGTCATGGAACATTGTGATAAGAATGTTCATAAAGCATTTTGATGACAGGGGTCATGAAGCATTGTGTTGACATGGGCATGGAGCATTGTAATGATAGGATATCTGGAGCATTGTGATGAAAAGGGGATGGAGCATTTTGATGACAGGGTCCAAGGAGCATTGTGCTGACAATGGCATGGAGCATGGTGATGAAAAGGGTACTGGAGCACTGTGAGGAAAGGAATCATGGATCATTGTGATGACAGGGGTCATGGAGCTTTGTGATGACAAGGGTCATGGAGCATTGTGATGACACGGTCAAGGAACATTGCGATGACAAGAATTATGGAGCATTGTGATGAAAGGACATGGAGCATTGTGATGAAAGGTGACAAGGAGCATTGTGATGATATGGGCAGAGAACGTTCTGATGACAGGGGTCATGGAGCATTGTGATGAAAAGTGTCATCGAACATTGTACTGACAGGGATCATGGAGCTTTTTGGTAAGAGAGGCCTTGGAGATTTGTGGTGGCAGGCGTCATGGGGCATTGTAATGACAGCGGTCTTGGATCATTGTGATGAAAGGGTCATGGAGCACTGGGATTACAGGGGCCATGGAGCATTGTGAATACAAAGGCTAGGGAGCATTGAGGTGACAGGTTTCATGGAGCATTGTGATGAAAGTGATCATGGATCATTGTGATGACAAGAGTCCTGGAACCTTGTGATGACAAGGTTCATGGAGCATTGTGATGACAAAGACGATGGCGAATTGTTATGACATCTGTCATGGGGCATGGTGATGACAGTGGTCATCTAGAATTGTGATGAAAGGTATAATGGAGCACTGTGATGACAGGGGCCATGGAACATTGTGATGACAAAGGCCATGGAGCATTGTGATGACAAGTGTCATGGGACAATTTGATGACATTGGCATGGAGCATTATGATGACAAGAGTTCTGGAGCACTTTGATGACAAGGGCATGGAGCATTGTGATCACAGGGCCCATGGGGCATTGTGATGAAAAGACCCATGGAGCATTGAGATGACAGGCGTCTTGAGGTATGGTGATGACAGTGGTCATGGAGCATTGTGATGAAAGAGATCATGGAGCAATATGATAACAGGGGCCATGGAGCATTGTGATGACAGGTGTATTGGAGCATTGTGATGAAAATTGTAATGGATCATTGTGATGACATGTGTCCTGGAACACTGTGATGACACGGTTCATCGAGTATTGTGATGACAAGGGTCATAGCGAATTGTGATGACAGGTGTCATTGGGCATTGTGATGACATTGATCATCTAGGAATTGTGATGAAAGGTATCATGGAGCACTGTGATGACTGGGGGCATGAAGCATTGTTATGAAAATTGTCCTGGATTATTGTGATGACAGCAGTCATGGAGAATTGTGATGACAGGGATTATGCAGCATTGTGTTGACAAGGCTATGGACTATTGTGATGACAATGGTCATGGAGCAATGTGATGAAAGTTTTCATGGAACATCGTG
Source organism: Balaenoptera physalus (assembly GCF_965194825.1). Lineage (NCBI taxonomy): Eukaryota > Metazoa > Chordata > Mammalia > Artiodactyla > Balaenopteridae > Balaenoptera > Balaenoptera physalus. The sequence goes on from NW_028126039.1 coordinate 421,789, forward strand.
ATGAAAAGTGCCTGGGAGCATTGTGACGATAAAGGCCATGGAGCATTGTGATGACAAGTGTCACGGAGCATTGTAATGAAAGCTTTCATTATGCACTGTGATGACAAGGGGGATGGAGTATTTTGATGAAACTTGTCCTGGCGCATTGTGATAACAAAAGCCATGGAGAATTGTGATGACAGGCATCATGGAGCATGGTGAAGAAAGGGGCCATGGGGAATTGTAATGACAATAGAGAAATGTGATGAAAATGGTCAGCGAGCATAGTGATTAAAGTGGTCATTGAGAATTGTGATGAATAGTGACATAGAGCATTGTGATGACAAAGGTCATGGAGAACTGTGATGACCAGGGTCATGTAGCTTTGTGATGACACGTCCATGGAACATTGTGATTACAAGAATTCTGGAGCATTGTGATGACAAGGGCCGTGGAGCATTGTGATGCCACGGTCATGGAACATTGTGATGACAAAATTCTGGAGCATTGTGAGGAAAAAGGCTTGGAACATTGTGACTATAGGGGACATGGAGCATTGTGATGACATGGGCAGGGAACACTGTGATGACAGTTGTTATGGAGCAATGTGATGACAAGTGTCATGGAGCATTGTGATGAGAGGGGCCTTGGAGAATTGTGATGACAGGCGTCATGAGGCATTGAGATGGCAGTGGTCATGGAGCATTATGATGAAAGGTGTTATGGAGCACTGTGATTACAGGGGCCATGGAGCATTGTGAATACAAAGGCCATGGGGCATTGAGATGACAGTGGTCATGGAGCATTGTGATGAAAGTGGTAATGGATCATTGTGATGACAAGTGTCCTGGGACCCTGTGATGACATGGTTCATGGAGCATTGTGATGACAATGGTCATGGCGAATTGTGATGACAATGTCATGGGGCATTGTGATGGCACTGGTCATCTAGAAATGTGATTCAAGTTATTATGGAGCACAGTAATGAGAGGGGCCATGGAGCATTGTGATGACAAGTGTCATGGAGCATTGTGATGACAGGTGTCATGGAGCATCGTGATGACAAATGCCATGGAGAATTGTGATGAGAGGTGGCATTGGGCATTGTGATGAAAGGGGTCATGGAGTACTGGGATTACAGGGGGCATGGAGCATTGTGAAAACAAGTGACATGGTGAATAGTGATGACAGGCTTCATATAGCATTGTGATGACAAGTGCCATTTAGCATTTTGATGTCAGGGTTCATCAGGCATTGTGTTGACGGGGGTCACGTGTCATTGTGATGACAAAGGCCATAGAGCATTGTGATCACAGGGGTCATGGAGCATTGTGATGACATGGGCCATGGAGCATTGTGAAGACAAGATTCATGGAGCATTGTGATGACACTGGCATGAAGCATGGTGATGACAACACAACTGGAGCATTGTGATGACAAGGGCATGGAGCATTGTGATTACAGGAGACATGGAGCATTGTGATGACATTGGCAGGGATCATTGTGATGACAGGGATCATGGAGCATTGTGATGACAAAGACCAAGGAACATTTTGATGACAAGTGTCATTGAGCAATGTGATGACACGGGAATGGAGCATTATGATGACAAATGTTCTGGAGCATTGTGATGACAAGCGCATGGAGCATTGTGATTACAGAGGCCATGGAGCATTGTGATGACAACGGCATGGAGCATTGTGATGACAGTGGTCATTGAGCATTGTGATTACAGAGACTATGAGGCATTGTGATGACAGGGACCTTGGAGCATTGTGATGACAATGGTCATCAAGCATTGTGATGACAGGGGTCATAGAGCATTGTGATGAGAAAGACCATGGAGCATGGTGATGACAGAGGCCATGGAACATTGTGATGACAAGGCCATGTACCATTGTGATGACAAGGGCAGGGAACCTCGTGGTGACCGGGGTCATGGAGCATTTTGATGACAACTTTCATGGAACATTGTGATGACAGGGGTCATGGAGCATTGTGTTGAAAAGGAACATGGAGCAGTGTGATTACAGGGTCCATGGAACATTGTGAATACATAGGCCATGGAACAATGTGATGACAGGGGTCATGTAGCATTGTGATGACAGGGTCATGGAGCATTGGGATTACAGGGCTTATGGGGCACTGTGATGACAGGGGGCATGGAGCATTGTGATGAAAATTGTCCTGGAGCATTATGATGACAGCCGTCACAGAGGATTGGGATGAAAGGTATCATGCAGCATTGTGATGACAACGGTCATGGATCATTTTGATGACAGGGGTCATGGAACATTGTGATAAGAATGTTCATAAAGCATTTTGATGACAGGGGTCATGAAGCATTGTGTTGACACGGGCATGGAGCATTGTAATGATAGGGTATCTGGAGCATTGTGATGAAAAGGGGATGGAGCATTTTGATGACAGGGTCCAAGGAGCATTGTGCTGACAATGGCATGGAGCATGGTGATGAAAAGGGTACTGGAGCACTGTGAGGAAAGGAATCATGGATCATTGTGATGACAGGGGTCATGGAGCTTTGTGATGACAAGGGTCATGGAGCATTGTGATGACACGGTCAAGGAACATTGCGATGACCAGAATTATGGAGCATTGTGATGAAAGGACATGGAGCATTGTGATGAAAGGTGACAAGGAGCATTGTGATGATATGGGCAGAGAACTTTGGGATGACAGGGGTCATGGAGCATTGTGATGAAAAGTGTCATCGAACATTGTACTGACAGGGATCATGGAGCTTTTTGGTAAGAGAGGCCTTGGAGATTTGTGGTGGCAGGCGTCATGGGGCTTTGTAATGACAGCGGTCTTGGATCATTGTGATGAAAGGGGTCATGGAGCACTGTGATTACAGGGGCCATGGAGCATTGTGAATACAAAGGCTAGGGAGCATTGAGGTGACAGGTTTCATGGAGCATTGTGATGAAAGTGATCATGGATCATTGTGATGACAAGAGTCCTGGAACCTTGTGATGACAAGGTTCATGGAGCATTGTGATGACAAGGACCATGGCGAATTGTTATGACATCTGTCATGGGGCATGGTGATGACAGTGGTCATCTAGAATTGTGATGAAAGGTATCATGGAGCACTGTGATGACAGGGGCCATGGAACATTGTGATGACAAAGGCCATGGAGCATTGTGATGACAAGTGTCATGGGGCATTTTGATGACATTGGCATGGAGCATTATGATGACAAGAGTTCTGGAGCGTTTTGATGAAAAGGGCATGGAGCATTGTGATGACAGGGGCCATGGAAAATTGTGATGGCATAAGCCATGGAGCATTGTGATGACAAGTGTCATGGGACATTTTGATGACATTGGCATGGAGCATTATGATGACAAGAGTTCTGGAGCACTTTGATGACAAGGGCATGGAGCATTGTGATCACAGGGCCCATAGGGCATTGTGATGAAAAGAGCCATGGAGCATTGAGGTGACAGGCGTCTTGAGGTATGTTGATGACAGTGGTCATGGAGCATTGTGATGAAAGAGATCATGGAGCAATATGATAACAGGGTCCATGGAGCATTGTGATGACAGGTGTATTGGAGCATTGTGATGAAAATAGTAATGGATCATTGTGATGACATGTGTCCTGGAACACTGTGATGACACGGTTCATCGAGTATTGTGATGACAAGGGTCATAGCGAATTGTGATGACAGGTGTCATTGGGCATTGTGATGACATTGATCATCTAGGAATTGTGATGAAAGGTATCATGGAGCACTGTGATGACTGGGGGCATGAAGCATTGTTATGAAAATTGTCCTGGATTATTGTGATGACAGCAGTCATGGAGAATTGTGATGACAGGGATTATGCAGCATTGTGTTGACAAGGCTATGGACTATTGTGATGACAATGGTCATGGAGCAATGTGATGAAAGTTTACATGGAACATCGTGATGAAAAGTGCCTGGGAGCATTGTGACGATAAAGGCCATGGAGCATTGTGATGACAAGTGTCACGGAGCATTGTAATGAAAGCTTTCATTATGCACTGTGATGACAAGGGGGATGGAGTATTGTGATGAAACTTGTCCTGGCGCATTGTGATAACAAAAGCCATGGATCATTGTGATGACAGGCATCATGGAGCATGGTGAAGAAAGGGGCCATGGGGAATTGTAATGACAATAGAGAAATGTGATGAAAATGGTCAGCGAGCATAGTGATTAAAGTGGTCATTGAGAATTGTGATGAATAGTGACATAGAGCATTGTGATGACAAAGGTCATGGAGAACTGTGATGACCAGGGTCATGTAGCTTTGTGATGACACGTCCATGGAACATTGTGATGACAAGAATTCTGGAGCATTGTGATGACAAGGGCCGTGGAGCATTGTGATGCCACGGTCATGGAACATTGTGATGACAAAATTCTGGAGCATTGTGAGGAAAAAGGCTTGGAGCATTGTGATTATAGGGGACATGGAGCATTGTGATGACATGGGCAGGGAACACTGTGATGACAGTTGTTATGAAGCAATGTGATGACAAGTGTCATGGAGCATTGTGATGAGAGGGGCCTTGGAGAATTGTGATGACAGGCGTCATGAGGCATTGAGATGGCAGTGGTCATGGAGCATTATGATGAAAGGTGTTATGGAGCACTGTGATTACAGGGGTCATGGAGCATTGTGAATACAAAGGCCATGGGGCATTGAGATGACAGTGGTCATGGAGCATTGTGATGAAAGTGGTAATGGATCATTGTGATGACAAGTGTCCTGGGACCCTGTGATGACATGGTTCATGGAGCATTGTGATGACAATGGTCATGGCGAATTGTGATGACAATGTCATGGGGCATTGTGATGGCACTGGTCATCTAGAAATGTGATTCAAGTTATTATGGAGCACAGTAATGAGAGGGGCCATGGAGCATTGTGATGACAAGTGTCATGGAGCCTTGTGATGACAGGTGTCATGGATCATCGTGATGACAAATGCCATGGAGAATTGTGATGAGAGGTGGCATTGGGCATTGTGATGAAAGGGGTCCTGGAGTACTGGGATTACAGGGGGCATGGAGCATTGTGAAAAGAAGTGAATGGTGAATAGTGATGACAGGCTTCATATAGCATTGTGATGACAAGTGCCATTTAGCATTTGGATGTCAGGGTTCATCAGGCATTGTGTTGACGGGGGTCACGTGTCATTGTGATGACAAAGGCCATAGAGCATTGTGATCACAGGGGTCATGGAGCATTGTGATGACATGGGCCATGGAGCATTGTGAAGACAAGATTCATGGAGCATTGTGATGACACTGGCATGAAGCATGGTGATGACAACACAACTGGAGCATTGTGATGACAAGGGCATGGAGCATTGTGATTACAGGAGACATGGAGCATTGTGATGACATTGGCAGGGATCATTGTGATGACAGGGATCATGGAGCATTGTGATCAGAAAGACCAAGGAACATTTTGATGACAAGTGTCATTGAGCAATGTGATGACACGGGAATGGAGCATTATGATGACAAATGTTCTGGAGCATTGTGATGACAAGCGCATGGAGCATTGTGATTACAGGGGCCATGGAGCATTGTGATGACAACGGCATGGAGCATTGTGATGACAGTGGTCATTGAGCATTGTGATTACAAAGACCATGAGGCATTGTGATGACAGGGACCTTGGAGCATTGTGATGACAATGGTCATCAAGCACTGTGATGACAGGGTTCATAGAGCATTGTGAGGAGAAAGACCATGGAGCATGGTGATGACAGAGGCCATGGAACATTGTGATGACAAGGCCATGTACCATTGTGATGACAAGGGCAGGGAACCTTGTGGTGACCGGGGTCAGGGAGCATTTTGATGACAACTTTCATGGAACATTGTGATGACAGTGGTCATGGAACATTGTGTTGAAAAGGAACATGGAGTAGTGTGATTACAGGGTCCATGGAACATTGTGAATACATAGGCCATGGAACAATGTGATGACAGGGGTCATGTAGCATTGTGATGACAGGGTCATGGAGCATTGGGATTACAGGGCTTATGGGGCACTGTGATGACAGGGGGCATGAAGCATTGTGATGAAAATTGTCCTGGAGCATTATGATGACAGCAGTCACAGAGGATTGGGATGAAAGGTATCATGCAGCATTGTGATGACAACGGTCATGGATCATTTTGATGACAGGGGTCATGGAAAATTGTGATAAGAATGTTCATAAAGCATTTTGATGACAGGGGTCATGAAGCATTGTGTTGACACGGGCATGGTGCATTGTAATGATAGGATATCTGGAGCATTGTGATGAAAAGGGGATGGAGCATTTTGATGACAGGGTCCAAGGAGCATTGTGCTGACAATGGCATGGAGCATTGTGATGAAAAGGGTACTGGAGCACTGTGAGGAAAGGAATCATGGATCATTGTGATGACAGGGGTCATGGAGCTTTGTGATGACAAGGGTCATGGAGCATTGTGATGACACGGTCAAGGAACATTGCGATGACAAGAATTATGGAGCATTGTGATGAAAGGACATGGAGCATTGTGATGAAAGTTGACAAGGAGCATTGTGATGATATGGGCAGAGAACTTTGTGATGACAGGGGTCATGGAGCATTGTGATGAAAAGTGTCATCGAACATTGTACTGACAGGGATCATGGAGCTTTTTGGTAAGAGAGTCCTTGGAGATTTGTGGTGCCAGGTGTGATGGGTCATTGTAATGACAGCGGTCTTGGATCATTGTGATGAAAGGGGTCATGGAGCACTGTGATTACAGGGGCCATGGAGCATTGTGAATACAAAGGCTATGGAGCATTGAGGTGACAGGTTTCATGGAGCATTGTGATGAAAGTGATCATGGATCATTGTGATGACAAGAGTCCTGGAACCTTGTGATGACAAGGTTCATGGAGCATTGTGATGACAAGGACCATGGCGAATTGTTATGACATCTGTCATGGGGCATGGTGATGACAGTGGTCATCTAGAATTGTGATGAAAGGTAAAATGGAGCACTGTGATGACAGGGGCCATGGAACATTGTGATGACAAAGGCCATGGAGCATTGTGATGACAAGTGTCATGGGGCATTTTGATGACATTGGCATGGAGCATTATGATGACAAGAGTTCTGGAACGTTTTGATGAAAAGGGCATGGAGCATTGTGATGACAGGGGCCATGGAAAATTGTGATGGCATAAGCCATGGAGCATTGTGATGACAAGTGTCATCAGACATTTTGATGACATTGGCATGGAGCATTATGATGACAAGAGCTCTGGAGCACTTTGATGACAAGGGCATGGAGCATTGTGATCACAGGGCCCATGGGGCATTGTGATGAAAAGAGCCATGGAGCATTGAGATGACAGGCGTCTTGAGGTATGGTGATGACAGTGGTCATGGAGCATTGTGATGAAAGAGATCATGGAGCAATATGATAACAGGGGCCATGGAGCATTGTGATGACAGGTGTATTGGAGCATTGTGATGAAAATAGTCATGGATCATTGTGATGACATGTGTCCTGGAACACTGTGATAACACGGTTCATCGAGTATTGTGATGACAAGGGTCATAGCGAATTGTGATGACAGGTGTCATTGGGCATTGTGATGACATTGATCATCTAGGAATTGTGATGAAAGGTATCATGGAGCACTGTGATGACTGGAGGCATGAAGCATTGTTATGAAAATTGTCCTGGGTTATTGTGATGACAGCAGTCATGGAGAATTGTGATGACAGGGATTATGCAGCATTGTGTTGACAAGGCTATGGACTATTGTGATGACAATGGTCAGGGAGCAATGTGATGAAAGTTTTCATGGAACATCGTGATGAAAACTGCCTGGGAGCATTGTGACGATAAAGGCCATGGAGCATTGTGATGACAAGTGTCATGGAGCATTGTGATGAGAGGGGCCTTGGAGAATTGTGATGACAGGCGTCATGAGGCATTGAGATGGCAGTGGTCATGGAGCATTTTGATGAAAGGTGTTATGGAGCACTGTGATTACAGGGGCCATGGAGCATTGTGAATACAAAGGCCATGGGGCATTGAGATGACAGTGGTCATGGAGCATTGTGATGAAAGTGGTAATGGATCATTGTGATGACAAGTGTCCTGGGACCCTGTGATGACATGGTTCATGGAGCATTGTGATGACAATGGTCATGGCGAATTGTGATGACAATGTCATGGGGCATTGTGATGGCACTGGTCATCTAGAAATGTGATTAAAGTTATTATGGAGCACAGTAATGAGAGTGGCCATGGAGCATTGTGATGACAAGTGTCATGGAGCATTGTGATGGCAGGTGTCATGGAGCATCGTGATGAAAAATGCCATGGAGAATTGTGATGAGAGGTGGCATTGGGCATTGTGATGAAAGGGGTCATGGAGTACTGGGATTACAGGGGGCATGGAGCATTGTGAAAACTAGTGACATGGTGAATAGTGATGACAGGCTTCATATAGCATTGTGATGACAAGTGCCATTTAGCATTTTGATGTCAGGGTTCATCAGGCATTGTGTTGATGGGGGTCACGTGTCATTGTGATGACAAAGGCCATAGAACATTGTGATCACAGGGGTCATGGAGCATTGTGATGACATGGGCCATGGAGCATTGAGAAGACAAGTTTCATGGAGCTTTGTGATGACACTGGCATGAAGCATGGTGATGACAACAGAACTGGAGCATTGTGATGACAAGGGCATGGAGCATTGTGATTAGAGGAGACATGGAGCATTGTGATGACATTGGCAGGGATAATTGTGATGACAGGGATCATGGAGCATTGTGATGACAAAGACCAAGGAACATTTTGATGACAAGTGTCATTGAGCAATGTGATGACACGGGAATGGAGCATTATGATGACAAATGTTCTGGAGCTTGTGATGACAAGCGCATGGAGCATTGTGATTACAGGGGCCATGGAGCATTGTGATGACAACGGCATGGAGCATTGTGATGACAGTGGTCATTGAGCATTGTGATTACAAAGACCATGAGGCATTGTGATGACAGGGACCTTGGAGCATTGTGATGACAATGGTCATCAAGCATTGTGATGACAGGGGTCATAGAGCATTGTGATGAGAAAGACCATGGAGCATGGTGATGACAGAGGCCATGGAACATTGTGAATGCAAGGCCATGTACCATTGTGATGACAAGGGCAGGGAACCTTGTGGTGACCGGGGTCATGGAGCATTTTGATGACAACTTTCATGGAACATTGTGATGACAGGGGTCATGGAGCATTGTGTTGAAAAGGAACATGGAGCAGTGTGATTACAGGGTCCATGGAACATTGTGAATACATAGGCCATGGAACAATGTGATGACAGGGGTCATGTAGCATTGTGATGACAGGGTCATGCAGCATTGGGATTACAGGGCTTATGGGGCACTGTGATGACAGGGGGCATGGAGCATTGTGATGAAAATTTTCCTGGAGCATTATGATGACAGCAGTCACAGAGGATTGGGATGAAAGGTATCATGCAGCATTGTGATGACAACGGTCATGGATCATTTTGATGACAGGGGTCATGGAACATTGTGATAAGAATGTTCATAAAGCATTTTGATGACAGGGTTCATGAAGCATTGTGTTGACACGGGCATGGAGCATTGTAATGATAGGATATCTGGAGCATTGTGATGAAAAGGGGATGGAGCATTTTGATGACAGGGTCCAAGGAGCATTGTGCTGACAATGACATGGAGCATTGTGATGAAATGAGTACTGGAGCACTGTGAGGAAAGGAATCATGGATCATTGTGATGACAGGGGTCATGGAGCTTTGTGATGACAAGGGTCATGGAGCATTGTGATGACACGGTCAAGGAACATTGCGATGACAAGAATTATGGAGCATTGTGATGAAAGGACATGGAGCATTGTGATGAAAGGTGACAAGGAGCATTGTGATGATATGGGCAGAGAACTTTGTGATGACAGGGGTCATGGAGCATTGTGATGAAAAGTGTCATCGAACATTGTACTGAAAGGGATCATGGAGCTTTTTGGTAAGAGAGGCCTTGGAGATTTGTGGTGGCAGGCGTCATGGGGCATTGTAATGACAGCAGTCTTGGATCATTGTGATGAAAAGGATCATGGAGCACTGAGATTACAGGGGCCATGGAGCATTGTGAATACAAAGGCTATGGAGCATTGAGGTGACAGGTTTCACGGAGAATTGTGATGAAAGTGATCATGGATCATTGTGATGACAAGAGTCCTGGAACCTTGTGATGACAAGGTTCATGGAGCATTGTGATGACAAGGACCATGGCGAATTGTTATGACATCTGTCATGGGGCATGGTGATGACAGTGGTCATCTAGAATTGTGATGAAAGGTATAATGGAACACTGTGATGACAGGGGCCATGGAACATTGTGATGACAAAGGCCATGGAGCATTGTGATGACAAGTGTCATGGGGCATTTTGATGACATTGGCATGGAGCATTATGATGACAAGAGCTCTGGCCACTTTGATGACAAGGGCATGGAGCATTGTGATGACAGGGGCCATGGAAAATTGTGATGGCATAAGCCATGGAGCATTGTGATGACAAGTGTCATCAGACATTTTGATGACATTGGCATGGAGCATTATGATGACAAGAGCTCTGGAGCACTTTGATGACAAGGGCATGGAGCATTGTGATCACAGGGCCCATGGGGCATTGTGATGAAAAGAGCCATGGAGCATTGAGATGACAGGCGTCTTGAGGTATGGTGATGACAGTGGTCATGGAGCATTGTGATGAAAGAGATCATGGAGCAATATGATAACAGGGGCCATGGAGCATTGTGATGACAGGTGTATTGGAGCATTGTGATGAAAATAGTAATGGATCATTGTGATGACATGTGTCCTGGAACACTGTGATAACACGGTTCATCGAGTATTGTGATGACAAGGGTCATAGCGAATTGTGATGACAGGTGTCATTGGGCATTGTGATGACATTGATCATCTAGGAACTGTGATGAAAGGTATCATGGAGCACTGTGATGACTGGAGGCATGAAGCATTGTTATGAAAATTGTCCTGGGTTATTGTGATGACAGCAGTCATGGAGAATTGTGATGACAGGGATTATGCAGCATTGTGTTGACAAGGCTATGGACTATTGTGATGACAATGGTGATGGAGCAATGTGATGAAAGTTTTATGGAACATCGTGATGAAAACTGCCTGGGAGCATTGAGACGATAAAGGCCATGGAGCATTGTGATGACAAGTGTCATGGAGCATTGTAATGAAAGCTTTCATTATGCACTGTGATGACAAGGGGGATGGAGTATTGTGATGAAACTGGTCCTGGCACATTGTGATAACAAAAGCCATGGAGCATTGTGATGACAGGCATCATGGAGCATTGTGAAGAAAGGGGCCATGGGGAATTTTAATGACAATAGAGAAATGTGATGAAAATGGTCAGCGAGCATAGTGATTAAAGTGGTCATTGAGAATTGTGATGAATAGTGACATAGAGCATTGTGATGACAAAGGTCATGGAGAACTGTGATGACCAGGGTCATGTAGCTTTGTGATGACACGTCCATGGAACATTGTGATGACAAGAATTCTGGAGCATTGTGATGACAAGGGCCGTGGAGCATTGTGATGCCACGGTCATGGAACATTGTGATGACAAAATTCTGGAGCATTGTGAGGGAAAAGGCTTGGAGCATTGTGATTATAGGGGACATGGAGCATTGTGATGTCATGGGCAGGGAACACTGTGATGACAGTTGTTATGGAGCAATGTGATGACAAGTGTCATGGAGCATTGTGATGAGAGGGGCCTAGGAGAATTGTGATGACAGGCGTCATGAGGCATTGAGATGGCAGTGGTCATGGAGCATTATGATGAAAGGTGTTATGGAGCACTGTGATTACAGGGGCCATGGAGCATTGTGAATACAAAGGCCATGGGGCATTGAGATGACAGTGGTCATGGAGCATTGTGATGAAAGTGGTAATGGATCATTGTGATGACAAGTGTCCTGGGACCCTGTGATGACATGGTTCATGGAGCATTGTGATGACAATGGTCATGGCGAATTGTGATGACAATGTCATGGGGCATTGTGATGGCACTGGTCATCTAGAAATGTGATTAAAGTTATTATGGAGCACAGTAATGAGAGTGGCCATGGAGCATTGTGATGACAAGTGTCATGGAGCATTGTGATGGCAGGTGTCATGGAGCATCGTGATGAAAAATGCCATGGAGAATTGTGATGAGAGGTGGCATTGGGCATTGTGATGAAAGGGGTCATGGAGTACCGGGATTACAGGGGGCATGGAGCATTGTGAAAACAAGTGACATGGTGAATAGTGATGACAGGCTTCATATAGCATTGTGATGACAAGTGCCATTTAGCATTTTGATGTCAGGGTTCATCAGGCATTGTGTTGATGGGGGTCACGTGTCATTGTGATGACAAAGGCCATAGAACATTGTGATCACAGGGGTCATGGAGCATTGTGATGACATGGACCATGGAGCATTGAGAAGACAAGTTTCCTGGAGCTTTGTGATGACACTGGCATGAAGCATGGTGATGACAATAGAACTGGAGCATTGTGATGACAAGGGCATGGAGCATTGTGATTACAGGAGACATGGAGCATTGTGATGACATTGGCAGGGATAATTGAGATGACAGGGATCATGGAGCATTGTGATGACAAAGACCAAGGAACATTTTGATGACAAGTGTCATTGAGCAATGTGATGACACGGGAATGGAGCATTATGATGACAAATGTTCTGGAGCATTGTGATGACAAGCGCATGGAGCATTGTGATTACAGGGGCCATGGAGCATTGTGATGACAACGGCATGGAGCATTGTGATGACAGTGGTCATTGAGCATTGTGATTACAAAGACCATGAGGCATTGTGATGACAGGGACCTTGGAGCATTGTGATGACAATGGTCATCAAGCATTGTGATGACAGGGGTCATAGAGCATTGTGATGAGAAAGACCATGGAGCATGGTGATGACAGAGGCCATGGAACATTGTGAATGCAAGGCCATGTACCATTGTGATGACAAGGGCAGGGAACCTTGTGGTGACCGGGGTCATGGAGCATTTTGATGACAACTTTCATGGAACATTGTGATGACAGGGGTCATGGAGCATTGTGTTGAAAAGGAACATGGAGCAGTGTGATTACAGGGTCCATGGAACATTGTGAATACATAGGCCATGGAACAATGTGATGACAGGGGTCATGTAGCATTGTGATGACAGGGTTATGCAGCATTGGGATTACAGGGCTTATGGGGCACTGTGATGACAGGGGGCATGGAGCATTGTGATGAAAATTTTCCTGGAGCATTATGATGACAGCAGTCACAGAGGATTGGGATGAAAGGTATCATGCAGCATTGTGATGACAATGGTCATGGATCATTTTGATGACAGAGGTCATGGAACATTGTGATAAGAATGTTCATAAAGCATTTTGATGAGAGGGTTCATGAAGCATTGTGTTGACACGGGCATGGAGCATTGTAATGATAGGATATCTGGAGCATTGTGATGAAAAGGGGATGGAGCATTTTGATGACAGGGTCCAAGGAGCATTGTGCTGACAATGACATGGAGCATTGTGATGAAAAGGGTACTGGAACACTGTGAGGAAAGGAATCATGGATCATTGTGATGACAGGGGTCATGGAGCTTTGTGATGACAAGGGTCATGGAGCATTGTGATGACACGGTCAAGGAACATTGTGATGACAAGTATTATGGAGCATTGTGATGAAATGACATGGAGCATTGTGATGAAAGGTGACAAGGAGCATTGTGATGATATGGGCAGAGAACTTTGTGATGACAGGGGTCATGGAGCATTGTGATGAAAAGTGTCATCGAACATTGTACTGACAGGGATCATGGAGCTTTTTGGTAAGAGAGGCCTTGGAGATTTGTGGTGGCAGGCGTCATGGGGCATTGTAATGACAGCAGTCTTGGATCATTGTGATGAAAAGGATCATGGAGCACTGAGATTACAGGGGCCATTTAGCATTGTGAATACAAAGGCTATGGAGCATTGAGGTGACAGGTTTCATGGAGAATTGTGATGAAAGTGATCATGGATCATTGTGATGACAAGAGTCCTGGAACCTTGTGATGACAAGGTTCATGGAGCATTGTGATGACAAGGACCATGGCGAATTGTTATGACATCTGTCATGGGGCATGGTGATGACAGTGGTCATCTAGAATTGTGATGAAAGGTATAATGGAACACTGTGATGACAGGGGCCATGGAACATTGTGATGACAAAGGCCATGGAGCATTGTGATGACAAGTGTCATGGGGCATTTTGATGACATTGGCATGGAGCATTATGATGACAAGAGCTCTGGCCACTTTGATGACAAGTGCATGGAGCATTGTGATGACAGGGGCCATGGAAAATTGTGATGGCATAAGCCATGGAGCTTTGTGATGACAAGTGTCATGGGACATTTTGATGACATTGGCATGGAGCATTATGATGACAAGAGCTCTGGCCACTTTGATGACAAGGGCATGGAGCATTGTGATCACAGGGCCCATGGGGCATTGTGATGAAAAGAGCCATGGAGCATTGAGATGACAGGCGTCTTGAGGTATGGTGATGACAGTGGTCATGGAGCATTGTGATGAAAGAGATCATGGAGCAATATGATAACAGGGGCCATGGAGCATTGTGATGACAGGTGTATTGGAGCATTGTGATGAAAATAGTCATGGATCATTGTGATGACATGTGTCCTGGAACACTGTGATAACACGGTTCATCGAGTATTGTGATGACAAGGGTCATAGCGAATTGTGATGACAGGTGTCATTGGGCATTGTGATGACATTGATCATCTAGGAATTGTGATGAAAGGTATCATGGAGCACTGTGATGACTGGAGGCATGAAGCATTGTTATGAAAATTGTCCTGGGTTATTGTGATGACAGCAGTCATGGAGAATTGTGATGACAGGGATTATGCAGCATTGTGTTGACAAGGCTATGGACTATTGTGATGACAATGGTCAGGGAGCAATGTGATGAAAGTTTTCATGGAACATCGTGATGAAAACTGCCTGGGAGCATTGTGACGATAAAGGCCATGGAGCATTGTGATGACAAGTGTCATGGAGCATTGTGATGAGAGGGGCCTTGGAGAATTGTGATGACAGGCGTCATGAGGCATTGAGATGGCAGTGGTCATGGAGCATTTTGATGAAAGGTGTTATGGAGCACTGTGATTACAGGGGCCATGGAGCATTGTGAATACAAAGGCCATGGGGCATTGAGATGACAGTGGTCATGGAGCATTGTGATGAAAGTGGTAATGGATCATTGTGATGACAAGTGTCCTGGGACCCTGTGATGACATGGTTCATGGAGCATTGTGATGACAATGGTCATGGCGAATTGTGATGACAATGTCATGGGGCATTGTGATGGCACTGGTCATCTAGAAATGTGATTAAAGTTATTATGGAGCACAGTAATGAGAGTGGCCATGGAGCATTGTGATGACAAGTGTCATGGAGCATTGTGATGGCAGGTGTCATGGAGCATCGTGATGAAAAATGCCATGGAGAATTGTGATGAGAGGTGGCATTGGGCATTGTGATGAAAGGGGTCATGGAGTACTGGGATTACAGGGGGCATGGAGCATTGTGAAAACTAGTGACATGGTGAATAGTGATGACAGGCTTCATATAGCATTGTGATGACAAGTGCCATTTAGCATTTTGATGTCAGGGTTCATCAGGCATTGTGTTGATGGGGGTCACGTGTCATTGTGATGACAAAGGCCATAGAACATTGTGATCACAGGGGTCATGGAGCATTGTGATGACATGGGCCATGGAGCATTGAGAAGACAAGTTTCATGGAGCTTTGTGATGACACTGGCATGAAGCATGGTGATGACAACAGAACTGGAGCATTGTGATGACAAGGGCATGGAGCATTGTGATTAGAGGAGACATGGAGCATTGTGATGACATTGGCAGGGATAATTGTGATGACAGGGATCATGGAGCATTGTGATGACAAAGACCAAGGAACATTTTGATGACAAGTGTCATTGAGCAATGTGATGACACGGGAATGGAGCATTATGATGACAAATGTTCTGGAGCTTGTGATGACAAGCGCATGGAGCATTGTGATTACAGGGGCCATGGAGCATTGTGATGACAACGGCATGGAGCATTGTGATGACAGTGGTCATTGAGCATTGTGATTACAAAGACCATGAGGCATTGTGATGACAGGGACCTTGGAGCATTGTGATGACAATGGTCATCAAGCATTGTGATGACAGGGGTCATAGAGCATTGTGATGAGAAAGACCATGGAGCATGGTGATGACAGAGGCCATGGAACATTGTGAATGCAAGGCCATGTACCATTGTGATGACAAGGGCAGGGAACCTTGTGGTGACCGGGGTCATGGAGCATTTTGATGACAACTTTCATGGAACATTGTGATGACAGGGGTCATGGAGCATTGTGTTGAAAAGGAACATGGAGCAGTGTGATTACAGGGTCCATGGAACATTGTGAATACATAGGCCATGGAACAATGTGATGACAGGGGTCATGTAGCATTGTGATGACAGGGTCATGCAGCATTGGGATTACAGGGCTTATGGGGCACTGTGATGACAGGGGGCATGGAGCATTGTGATGAAAATTTTCCTGGAGCATTATGATGACAGCAGTCACAGAGGATTGGGATGAAAGGTATCATGCAGCATTGTGATGACAACGGTCATGGATCATTTTGATGACAGGGGTCATGGAACATTGTGATAAGAATGTTCATAAAGCATTTTGATGACAGGGTTCATGAAGCATTGTGTTGACACGGGCATGGAGCATTGTAATGATAGGATATCTGGAGCATTGTGATGAAAAGGGGATGGAGCATTTTGATGACAGGGTCCAAGGAGCCTTGTGCTGACAATGACATGGAGCATTGTGATGAAAAGGGTACTGGAACACTGTGAGGAAAGGAATCATGGATCATTGTGATGACAGGGGTCATGGAGCTTTGTGATGACAAGGGTCATGGAGCATTGTGATGACACGGTCAAGGAACATTGCGATGAAAAGTATTATGGAGCATTGTGATGAAAGGACATGGAGCATTGTGATGAAAGGTGACAAGGAGCATTGTGATGATATGGGCAGAGAACTTTGTGATGACAGGGGTCATGGAGCATTGTGATGAAAAGTGTCATCGAACATTGTACTGACAGGGATCATGGAGCTTTTTGGTAAGAGAGGCCTTGGAGATTTGTGGTGGCAGGCGTCATGGGGCATTGTAATGACAGCAGTCTTGGATCATTGTGATGAAAAGGGTCATGGAGCACTGAGATTACAGGGGCCATGGAGCATTGTGAATACAAAGGCTATGGAGCATTGAGGTGACAGGTTTCACGGAGAATTGTGATGAAAGTGATCATGGATCATTGTGATGACAAGAGTCCTGGAACCTTGTGATGACAAGGTTCATGGAGCATTGTGATGACAAGGACCATGGCGAATTGTTATGACATCTGTCATGGGGCATGGTGATGACAGTGGTCATCTAGAATTGTGATGAAAGGTATAATGGAACACTGTGATGACAGGGGCCATGGAACATTGTGATGACAAAGGCCATGGAGCATTGTGATGACAAGTGTCATGGGGCATTTTGATGACATTGGCATGGAGCATTATGATGACAAGAGCTCTGGCCACTTTGATGACAAGGGCATGGAGCATTGTGATGACAGGGGCCATGGAAAATTGTGATGGCATAAGCCATGGAGCATTGTGATGACAAGTGTCATGGGACATTTTGATGACATTGGCATGGAGCATTATGATGACAAGAGCTCTGGCCACTTTGATGACAAGGGCATGGAGCATTGTGATCACAGGGCCCATGGGGCATTGTGATGAAAAGAGCCATGGAGCATTGAGATGACAGGCGTCTTGAGGTATGGTGATGACAGTGGTCATGGAGCATTGTGATGAAAGAGATCATGGAGCAATATGATAACAGGGGCCATGGAGCATTGTGATGACAGGTGTATTGGAGCATTGTGATGAAAATAGTAATGGATCATTGTGATGACATGTGTCCTGGAACACTGTGATAACACGGTTCATCGAGTATTGTGATGACAAGGGTCATAGCGAATTGTGATGACAGGTGTCATTGGGCATTGTGATGACATTGATCATCTAGGAACTGTGATGAAAGGTATCATGGAGCACTGTGATGACTGGAGGCATGAAGCATTGTTATGAAAATTGTCCTGGGTTATTGTGATGACAGCAGTCATGGAGAATTGTGATGACAGGGATTATGCAGCATTGTGTTGACAAGGCTATGGACTATTGTGATGACAATGGTGATGGAGCAATGTGATGAAAGTTTTATGGAACATCGTGATGAAAACTGCCTGGGAGCATTGAGACGATAAAGGCCATGGAGCATTGTGATGACAAGTGTCACGGAGCATTGTAATGAAAGCTTTCATTATGCACTGTGATGACAAGGGGGATGGAGTATTGTGATGAAACTGGTCCTGGCGCATTGTGATAACAAAAGCCATGGAGCATTGTGATGACAGGCATCATGGAGCATTGTGAAGAAAGGGGCCATGGGGAATTGTAATGACAATAGAGAAATGTGATGAAAATGGTCAGCGAGCATAGTGATTAAAGTGGTCATTGAGAATTGTGATGAATAGTGACATACAGCATTGTGATGACAAAGGTCATGGAGAACTGTGATGACCAGGGTCATGTAGCTTTGTGATGACACGTCCATGGAACATTGTGATGACAAGAATTCTGGAGCATTGTGATGACAAGGGCCGTGGAGCATTGTGATGCCACGGTCATGGAACATTGTGATGACAAAATTCTGGAGCATTGTGATGACAAGTGTCATGGAGCATTGTGATGAGAGGGGCCTTGGAGAATTGTGATGACAGGCGTCATGAGGCATTGAGATGGCAGTGGTCATGGAGCATTATGATGAAAGGTGTTATGGAGCACTGTGATTACAGGGGCCATGGAGCATTGTGAATACAAAGGCCATGGGGCATTGAGATGACAGTGGTCATGGAGCATTGTGATGAAAGTGGTAATGGATCATTGTGATCACAAGTGTCCTGGGACCCTGTGATGACATGGTTCATGGAGCATTGTGAGGACAATGGTCATGGCGAATTGTGATGACAATGTCATGGGGCATTGTGATGGCACTGGTCATCTAGAAATGTGATTCAAGTTATTATGGAGCACAGTAATGAGAGGGGCCATGGAGCATTGTGATGACAAGTGTCATGGAGCATTGTGATGACAGGTGTCATGGAGCATCGTGATGACAAATGCCATGGAGAATTGTGATGAGAGGTGGCATTGGGCATTGTGATGAAAGGGGTCATGGAGTACTGGGATTACAGGGGGCATGGAGCATTGTGAAAACAAGTGACATGGTGAATAGTGATGACAGGCTTCATATAGCATTGTGATGACAAGTGCCATTTAGCATTTTGATGTCAGGGTTCAACAGGTATTGTGTTGACGGGGGTCACATGTCATTGTGATGACAAAGGCCATAGAGCATTGTGATCACAGGGGTCATGGAGCATTGTGATGACATGGGCCATGGAGCATTGTGAAGACAAGAGGCATGGAGCATTGTGATGACACTGGCATGAAGCATGGTGATGACAACAGAACTGGAGCATTGTGATGACAAGGGTATGGAGCATTGTGATTACAGGAGACATGGAGCATTGTGATGACATTGGCAGGGATCATTGTGATGACAGGGATCATGGAGCATTGTGATGACAAAGACCAAGGAACATTTTGATGACAAGTGTCATTGAGCAATGTGATGACACGGGAATGGAGCATTATTATGATAAATGTTCTGGACATTGTGATGACAAGCGCATGGAGCATTGTGATTACAGGGGCCATGGAGCATTGTGATGACAACGGCATGGAGCATTGTGATTACAGTGGTCATTGAGCATTGTGATTACAAAGACCATGAGGCATTGTGATGACAGGGACCTTGGAGCATTGTGATGACAATGGTCATCAAGCATTGTGATGACAGGGGTCATAGAGCATTGTGATGAGAAAGACCATGGAGCATGGTGATGACAGAGGCCATGGAACATTGTGATGACAAGGCCATGTACCATTGTGATGACAAGGGCAGGGAACCTTGTGGTGACCGGGGTCATGGAGCATTTTGATGACAACTTTCATGGAACATTGTGATGACAGGGGTCATGGAGCATTGTATTGAAAAGGAACATGGAGCAGTGTGATTACAGGGTCCATGGAACATTGTGAATACATAGGCCATGGAACAATGTGATGAAAGGGGTCATGTAGCATTGTGATGACAGGGTCATGGAGGATTGGGATTACAGGGCTTATGGGGCACTGTGATGACAGGGGGCATGGAGCATTGTGATGAAAATTGTCCTGGAGCATTATGATGACAGCCGTCACAGAGGATTGGGATGAAAGGTAACATGCAGCATTGTGATGACAATGGTCATGGATCATTTTGATGACAGGGGTCATGGAACATTGTGATAAGAATGTTCATAAAGCATTTTGATGACAGGGTTCATGAAGCATTGAGTTGACACGGGCATGGAGCATTGTAATGATAGGATATCTGGAGCATTGTGATGAAAAGGGGATGGAGCATTTTGATGACAGGGTCCAAGGAGCATTGTGCTGACAATGGCATGGAGCATTGTGATGAAAAGGGTCCTGGAGCACTGTGAGGAAAGGAATCATGGATCATTGTGATGACAGGGGTCATGGAGCTTTGTGTTGACAAGGGTCATGGAGCATTGTGATGACACGGTCAAGGAACATTGCAATGACAAGAATTATGGAGCATTGTGATGAAAGGACATGGAGCATTGTGATGAAAGGTGACAAGGAGCATTGTGATGATATGGGCAGAGAACTTTGTGATGACAGGGGTCATGGAGCATTGTGATGAAAAGTGTCATCGAACATTGTACTGACAGGGATCATGGAGCTTTTTGGTAAGAGAGGCCTTGGAGATTTGTGGTGGCAGGCGTCATGGGGCATTGTAATGACAGCGGTCTTGGATCATTGTGATGAAAGGGGTCATGGAGCACTGTGATTACAGGGGCCATGGAGCATTGTGAATACAAAGGCTATGGAGCATTGAGGTGACAGGTTTCATGGAGCATTGTGATGAAAGTGATCATGGATCATTGTGATGACAAGAGTCCTGGAACCTTGTGATGACAAGGTTCATGGAGCATTGAGATGACAAGGACCATGGCGAATTGTTATGACATCTGTCATGGGGCATGGTGATGACAGTGGTCATCTAGAATTGTGATGAAAGGTATAATGGAGCACTGTGATGACAGGCGCCATGGAACATTGTGATGACAAAGGCCATGGAGCATTGTGATGACAAGTGTCATGGGGCATTTTGATGACATTGGCATGGAGCATTATGATGACAAGAGTTCTGGAGCGTTTTGATGAAAAGGGCATGGAGCATTGTGATGACAGGGGCCATGGAACTTTGTGATGGCACAAGCCATGGAGCATTGTGATGACAAGTGTCATGGGACATTTTGATGACATTGGCATGGAGCATTATGATGACAAGAGCTCTGGAGTACTTTGATGACAAGGGCATGGAGGATTGTGATCACAGGGCCCATGGGGCATTGTGATGAAAAGAGCCATGGAGCATTGAGATGACAGGCGTCTTGAGGTATGGTG
This sequence comes from Balaenoptera physalus, assembly GCF_965194825.1. Lineage (NCBI taxonomy): Eukaryota > Metazoa > Chordata > Mammalia > Artiodactyla > Balaenopteridae > Balaenoptera > Balaenoptera physalus. The sequence continues at coordinate 443,660 of NW_028126039.1, forward strand.
ATGACAGTGGTCATGGAGCATTGTGATGAAAGAGATCATGGAGCAATATGATAACAGGGGCCATGGAGCATTGTGATGACAGGTGTATTGGAGCATTGTGATGAAAAGAGTCATGGATCATTGTGATGACATGTGTCCTGGAACACTGTGATGACACGGTTCATCGAGTATTGTGATGACAAGGGTAATAGCGAATTGTGATGACAGGTGTCATTGGGCATTGTGATGACATTGATCATCTAGGAATTGTGATGAAAGGTATCATGGAGCACTGTGATGACTGGGGGCATGAAGCATTGTTATGAAAATTGTCCTGGATTATTGTGATGACAGCAGTCATGGAGAATTGTGATCACAGGGATTATGCAGCATTGTGTTGACAAGGCTATGGACTATTGTGATGACAATGGTCATGGAGCAATGTGATGAAAGTTTTCATGGAACATCGTGATGAAAAGTGCCTGGGAGCATTGTGACGATAAAGGCCATGGAGCATTGTGATGACAAGTGTCACGGAGCATTGTAATGAAAGCTTTCATTATGCACTGTGATGACAAGGGGGATGGAGTATTGTGATGAAACTGGTCCTGGCGCATTGTGATAACAACAGCCATGGAGCATTGTGATGACAGGCATCATGGAGCATTGTGCAGAAAGGGGCCAAGGGGAATTGTAATGACAATAGAGAAATGTGATGAAAATGGTCAGCGAGCATAGTGATTAAAGTGGTCATTGAGAATTGTGATGAATAGTGACATAGAGCATTGTGATGACAAAGGTCATGGAGAACTGTGATGACCAGGGTCATGTAGCTTTGTGATGACACGTCCATGGAACATTGTGATGACAAGAATTCTGGAGCATTGTGATGACAAGGGCCGTGGAGCATTGTGATGCCACGGTCATGGAACATTGTGATGACAAAATTCTGGAGCATTGTGAGGAAAAAGTCTTGGAGCATTGTGATTATAGGGGACATGGAGCATTGTGATGACATGGGCCGGGAACACTGTGATGACAGTTGTTACGGAGCAATGTGATGACAAGTGTCATGGAGCACTGTGATTACAGGGGCCATGGAGCATTGTGAATACAAAGGCCTTGGGGCATTGAGATGACAGTGGTCATGGAGCATTGTGATGAAAGTGGTAATGGATCATTGTGATGACAAGTGTCCTGGGACCCTGTGATGACATGGTTCATGGAGCATTGTGAGGACAATGGTCATGGCGAATTGTGATGACAATGTCATGGGGCATTGTGATGGCACTGGTCATCTAGAAATGTGATTCAAGTTATTATGGAGCACAGTAATGAGAGGGGCCATGGAGCATTGTGATGACAAGTGTCATGGAGCATTGTGATGACAGGTGTCATGGAGCATCGTGATGACAAATGCCATGGAGAATTGTGATGAGAGGTGGCATTGAGCATTGTGATGAAAGGGGTCATGGAGTACTGGGATTACAGGGGGCATGGAGCATTGTGAAAACAAGTGACATGGTGAATAGTGATGACAGGCTTCATATAGCATTGTGATGACAAGTGCCATTTAGCATTTTGATGTCAGGGTTCATCAGGCATTGTGTTGACGGGGGTCACGTGTCATTGTGATGACAAAGGCCATAGAGCATTGTGATCACAGGGGTCATGGAGCATTGTGATGACATGGGCCATGGAGCATTGTGAATACAAGATTCATGGAGCATTGTGATGACACTGGCATGAAGCATGGTGATGACAACAGAACTGGAGCATTGTGATGACAAGGGCATGGAGCATTGTGATTACAGGAGACATGGAGCATTGTGATGACATTGGCAGGGATCATTGTGATGACAGGGATCATGGAGCATTGTGATGACAAAGACCAAGGAACATTTTGATGACAAGTGTCATTGAGCAATGTGATGACACGGAAATGGAGCATTATGATGACAAATGTTCTGGAGCATTGTGATGACAAGCGCATGGAGCATTGTGATTACAGGGGCCATGGAGCATTGTGATGACAACGGCATGGAGCATTGTGATGACAGTGGTCATTGAGCATTGTGATTACAAAGACCATGAGGCATTGTGATGACAGGGACCTTGGAGCATTTTGACGACAATGGTCATCAAGCATTGTGATGACAGGGGTCATAGAGCATTGTGATGAGAAAGACCATGGAGCATGGTGATGACAGAGGCCATGGAACATTGTGATGACAAGGCCATGTACCATTGTGATGACAAGGGCAGGGAACCTTGTGGTGACCAGGGTCATGGAGCATTTTGATGACAACTTTCATGGAACATGGTGATGACAGGGGTCATGGAGCATTGTGTTGAAAAGGAACATGGAGCAGTGTGATTACAGGGTCCATGGAACATTGTGAATACATAGGCCATGGAACAATGTGATGACAGGGGTCATGTAGCATTGTGATGAGAGGGTCATGGAGCATTGGGATTACAGGGCTTATGGGGCACTGTGATGACAGGGGGCATGGAGCATTGTGATGAAAATTGTCCTGGAGCATTATGATGACAGCAGTCACAGAGGATTGGGATGAAAGGTATCATGCAGCATTGTGATGACAACGGTCATGGATCATTTTGATGACAGGGGTCATGGAACATTGTGATAAGAATGTTCATAAAGCATTTTGATGACAGGGGTCATGAAGCATTGTGTTGACACGGGCATGGAGCATTGTAATGATAGGATATCTGGAGCATTGTGATGAAAAGGGGATGGAGCATTTTGATGACAGGGTCCAAGGAGCATTGTGCTGACAATGGCATGGAGCATGGTGATGAAAAGGGTACTGGAGCACTGTGAGGAAAGGAATCATAGATCATTGTGATGACAGGGGTCATGGAGCTTTGTGATGACAAGGGTCATGGAGCATTGTGATGACACGGTCAAGGAACATTGCGATGACAAGAATTATGGAGCATTGTGATGAAAGGACATGGAGCATTGTGATGAAAGGTGACAAGGAGCATTGTGATGATATGGGCAGAGAACTTTGTGATGACAGGGGTCATGGAGCATTGTGATGAAAAGTGTCATCGAACATTGTACTGATAGGGATCATGGAGCTTTTTGGTAAGAGAGGCCTTGGAGATTTGTGGTGGCAGGGGTCATGGGGCATTGTAATGACAGCGGTCTTGGATCATTGTGATGAAAGGGGTCATGGAGCACTGTGATTACAGGGGCCATGGAGCATTGTGAATACAAAGGCTATGGAGCATTGAGGTGACAGGTTTCATGGAGCATTGTGATGAAAGTGATCATGGATCATTGTGATGACAAGAGTCCTGGAACCTTGTGATGACAAGGTTCATGGAGCATTGTGATGACAAGGACCATGGCGAATTGTTATGACATCTGTCATGGGGCATGGTGATGACACTGGTCATCTAGAATTGTGATGAAAGTTATAATGGAGCACTGTGATGACAGGCGCCATGGAACATTGTGATGACAAAGGCCATGGAGCATTGTGATGACAAGTGTCATGGGGCATTTTGATGACATTGGCATGGAGCATTATGATGACAAGAGTTCTGGTGCGTTTTGATGAAAAGGGCATGGAGCATTGTGATGACAGGGGCCATGGAACATTGTGATGGCATAAGCCATGGAGCATTGTGATGACAAGTGTCATGGGACATTTTGATGACATTGGCATGGAGCATTATGATGACAAGAGTTCTGTAGCACTTTGATGACAAGGGCATGGAGGATTGTGATCACAGGGCCCATGGGGCATTGTGATGAAAAGAGCCATGGAGCATTGAGATGACAGGCGTCTTGAGGTATGGTGATGACAGTGGTCATGGAGCATTGTGATGAAAGAGATCATGGAGCAATATGATAACAGGGGCCATGGAGCATTGTGATGACAGGTGTATTGGAGCATTGTGATGAAAAGAGTCATGGATCATTGTGATGACATGTGTCCTGGAACACTGTGATGACACGGTTCATCGAGTATTGTGATGACAAGGGTAATAGCGAATTGTGATGACAGGTGTCATTGGGCATTGTGATGACATTGATCATCTAGGAATTGTGATGAAAGGTATCATGGAGCACTGTGATGACTGGGGGCATGAAGCATTGTTATGAAAATTGTCCTGGATTATTGTGATGACAGCAGTCATGGAGAATTGTGATCACAGGGATTATGCAGCATTGTGTTGACAAGGCTATGGACTATTGTGATGACAATGGTCATGGAGCAATGTGATGAAAGTTTTCATGGAACATCGTGATGAAAAGTGCCTGGGAGCATTGTGACGATAAAGGCCATGGAGCATTGTGATGACAAGTGTCACGGAGCATTGTAATGAAAGCTTTCATTATGCACTGTGATGACAAGGGGGATGGAGTATTGTGATGAAACTGGTCCTGGCGCATTGTGATAACAACAGCCATGGAGCATTGTGATGACAGGCATCATGGAGCATTGTGAAGAAAGGGGCCAAGGGGAATTGTAATGACAATAGAGAAATGTGATGAAAATGGTCAGCGAGCATAGTGATTAAAGTGGTCATTGAGAATTTTGATGAATAGTGACATAGAGCATTGTGATGACAAAGGTCATGGAGAACTGTGATGACCAGGGTCATGTAGCTTTGTGATGACACGTCCATGGAACATTGTGATGACAAGAATTCTGGAGCATTGTGATGACAAGGGCCGTGGAGCATTGTGATGCCACGGTCATGGAACATTGTGATGACAAAATTCTGGAGCATTGTGAGGAAAAAGGCTTGGAGCATTGTGATTATAGGGGACATGGAGCATTGTGATGACATGGGCAGGGAACACTGTGATGACAGTTGTTACGGAGCAATGTGATGACAAGTGTCATGGAGCACTGTGATTACAGGGGCCATGGAGCATTGTGAATACAAAGGCCTTGGGGCATTGAGATGACAGTGGTCATGGAGCATTGTGATGAAAGTGGTAATGAATCATTGTGATGACAAGTGTCCTGGGACCCTGTGATGACATGGTTCATGGAGCATTGTGAGGACAATGGTCATGGCGAATTGTGATGACAATGTCATGGGGCATTGTGATGGCACTGGTCATCTAGAAATGTGATTCAAGTTATTATGGAGCACAGTAAAGAGAGGGGCCATGGAGCATTGTGATGACAAGTGTCATGGAGCATTGTGATGACAGGTGACATGGAGCATCGTGATGACAAATGCCATGGAGAATTGTGATGAGAGGTGGCATTGAGCATTGTGATGAAAGGGGTCATGGAGTACTGGGATTACAGGGGGCATGGAGCATTGTGAAAACAAGTGACATGGTGAATAGTGATGACAGGCTTCATATAGCATTGTGATGACAAGTGCCATTTAGCATTTTGATGTCAGGGTTCATCAGGCATTGTGTTGACGGGGGTCACGTGTCATTGTGATGACAAAGGCCATAGAGCATTGTGATCACAGGGGTCATGGAGCATTGTGATGACATGGGCCATGGAGCATTGTGAAGACAAGATTCATGGAGCATTGTGATGACACTGGCATGAAGCATGGTGATGACAACAGAACTGGAGCATTGTGATGACAAGGGCATGGAGCATTGTGATTACAGGAGACATGGAGCATTGTGATGACATTGGCAGGGATCATTGTGATGACAGGGATCATGGAGCATTGTGATGACAAAGACCAAGGAACATTTTGATGACAAGTGTCATTGAGCAATGTGATGACACGGGAATGGAGCATTATGATGACAAATGTTCTGGAGCATTGTGATGACAAGCGCATGGAGCATTGTGATTACAGGGGCCATGGAGCATTGTGATGACAACGGCATGGAGCATTGTGATGACAGTGGTCATTGAGCATTGTGATTACAAAGACCATGAGGCATTGTGATGACAGGGACCTTGGAGCATTGTGATGACAATGGTCATCAAGCATTGTGATGACAGGGGTCATAGAGCATTGTGATGAGAAAGACCATGGAGCATGGTGATGACAGAGGCCATGGAACATTGTGATGACAAGGCCATGTACCATTGTGATGACAAGGGCAGGGAACCTTGTGGTGACCGAGGTCATGGAGCATTTTGATGACAACTTTCATGGAACATGGTGATGACAGGGGTCATGGAGCATTGTGTTGAAAAGGAACATGGAGCAGTGTGATTACAGGGTCCATGGAACATTGTGAATACATAGGCCATGGAACAATGTGATGACAGGGGTCATGTAGCATTGTGATGACAGGGTCATGGAGCATTGGGATTACAGGGCTTATGGGGCACTGTGATGACAGGGGGCATGGAGCATTGTGATGAAAATTGTCCTGGAGCATTATGATGACAGCAGTCACAGAGGATTGGGATGAAAGGTATCATGCAGCATTGTGATGACAACGGTCATGGATCATTTTGATGACAGGGGTCATGGAACATTGTGATAAGAATGTTCATAAAGCATTTTGATGACAGGGGTCATGAAGCATTGTTTTGACACGGGCATGGAGCATTGTAATGATAGGATATCTGGAGCATTGTGATGAAAAGGGGATGGAGCATTTTGATGACAGGGTCCAAGGAGCATTGTGCTGACAATGGCATGGAGCATTGTGATGAAAAGGGTACTGGAGCACTGTGAGGATAGGAATCATGGATCATTGTGATGACAGGGGTCATGGAGCTTTGTGATGACAAGGGTCATGGAGCATTGTGATGACAAGGTCAAGGAACATTGCGATGACAAGAATTATGGAGCATTGTGATGAAAGAACCTGGAGCATTGTGATGAAAGGTGACAAGGAGCATTGTGATGATATGGGCAAAGAACTTTGTGATGACAGGGGTCATGGAGCATTGTGATGAAAAGTGTCATCGAACATTGTACTGACAGGGATCATGGAGCTTTTTGGTAAGAGAGGCCTTGGAGATTTGTGGTGGCAGGCGTCATGGGGCATTGTAATGACAGCGGTCTTGGATCATTGTGATGAAAGGGGTCATGGAGCACTGTGATTACAGGGGCCATGGAGCATTGTGAATACAAAGGCTATGGAGCATTGAGGTGACAGGTTTCATGGAGCATTGTGATGAAAGTGATCATGGATCATTGTGATGACAAGAGTCCTGGAACCTTGTGATGACAAGGTTCATGGAGCATTGTGATGACAAGGACCATGGCGAATTGTTATGACATCTGTCATGGGGCATGGTGATGACAGTGGTCATCTAGAATTGTGATGAAAGGTATAATGGAGCACTGTGATGACAGGGGCCATGGAACATTGTGATGACAAAGGCCATGGAGCATTGTGATGACAAGTGTCATGGGGCATTTTGATGACATTGGCATGGAGCATTATGATGACAAGAGTTCTGGAGCATTTTGATGAAAAGGGCATGGAGCATTGTGATGACAGGGGCCACGGAACATTGTGATGGCATAAGCCATGGAGCATTGTGATGACAAGTGTCATGGGACATTTTGATGACATTGGCATGGTGCATTATGATGACAAGAGTTCTGGAGCACTTTGATGACAAGGGCATGGAGCATTGTGATCACAGGGCCCATGGGGCATTGTGATGAAAAGAGCCATGGAGCATTGAGATGACAGGCGTCTTGCGGTATGGTGATGACAGTGGTCATGGAGCATTGTGATGAAAGAGATCATGGAGCAATATGATAACAGGGGCCATGGAGCATTGTGATGACAGGTGTATTGGAGCATTGTGATGAAAATAGTCATGGATCATTGTGATGACATGTGTCCTGGAACACTGTGATGACACGGTTCATCGAGTATTGTGATGACAAGGGTCATAGCGAATTGTGATGACAGTTGTCATTGGGCATTGTGATGACATTGATCATCTAGGAATTGTGATGAAAGGTATCATGGAGCACTGTGATGACTGGGGGCATGAAGCATTGTTATGAAAATTGTCCTGGATTATTGTGATGACAGCAGTCATGGAGAATTGTGATGACAGGGATTATGCAGCATTGTGTTGACAAGGCTATGGACTATTGTGATGACAATGGTCATGGAGCAATGTGATGAAAGTTTTCATGGAACATCTTGATGAAAAGTGCCTGGGAGCATTGTGACGATAAAGGCCATGGAGCATTGTGATGACAAGTGTCACGGAGCATTGTAATGAAAGCTTTCATTATGCACTGTGATGACAAGGGGGATGGAGTATTGTGATGAAACTGGTCCTGGCGCATTGTGATAACAAAAGCCATGGAGCATTGTGATGACAGGCATCATGGAGCATGGTGAAGAAAGGGGCCATGGGGAATTGTAATGACAATAGAGAAATGTGATGAAAATGGTCAGCGAGCATAGTGATTAAAGTGGTCATTGAGAATTGTGATGAATAGTGACATAGAGCATTGTGATGACAAAGGTCATGGAGAACTGTGATGACCAGGGTCATGTAGCTTTGTGATGACACGTCCATGGAACATTGCGATGACAAGAATTCTGGAGCATTGTGATGACAAGGGCCGTGGAGCATTGTGATGCCACGCTCATGGAACATTGTGATGACAAAATTCTGGAGCATTGTGAGGAAAAAGGCTTGGAGCATTGTGATTATAGGGGACATGGAGCATTGTGATGACATAGGCAGGGAACACTGTGATGACAGTTGTTGTGGAGCAATGTGATGACAGGTGTCATCGAGCATTGTGATGAGAGGGGCCTTGGAGAATTGTGATGACAGGCGTCATGAGGCATTGAGATGGCAGTGGTCATGGAGCATTATGATGAAAGGTGTTATGGAGCACTGTGATTACAGGGGCCATGGAGCATTGTGAATACAAAGGCCATGGGGCATTGAGATGACAGTGGTCATGGAGCATTGTGATGAAAGTGGTAATGGATCATTGTGATGACAAGTGTCCTGGGACCCTGTGATGACATGGTTCATGGAGCATTGTGATGACAATGGTCATGGCGAATTGTGATGACAATGTCATGGGGCATTGTGATGGCACTGGTCATCTAGAAATGTGATTCAAGTTATTATGGAGCACAGTAATGAGAGGGGCCATGGAGCATTGTGATGACAAGTGTCATGGAGCCTTGTGATGACAGGTGTCATGGAGCATCGTGATGACAAATGCCATGGAGAATTGTGAATGAGGGGTGGCATTGGGCATTGTGATGAAAGGGGTCATGGAGTACTGGGATTACAGGGGGCATGAAGCATTGTGAAAACAAGTGACATGGTGAATAGTGATGACAGGCTTGATATAGCATTGTGATGACAAGTGCCATTTAGCATTTTGATGTCAGGGTTCATCAGGCATTGTGTTGAAGGGAGTCACGTGTCATTGTGATGACAAAGGCCATAGAGCATTGTGATCACAGGGGTCATGGAGCATTGTGATGATATGGGCCATGGAGCATTGTGATGACACTGGCATGAAGCATGGTGATGACAACAGAACTGGAGCATTGTGATGACAAGGGCATGGAGCATTGTGATTACAGGAGACATGGAGCATTGTGATGACATTGGCAGGGATCATTGTGATGACAGGGATCATGGAGCTTTGTGATGACAAAGACCAAGGAACATTTTGATGACAAGTGTCATTGAGCAATGTGATGACACGGGAATGGAGCATTATGATGACAAATGTTCTGGAGCATTGTGATGACAAGCGCATGGAGCATTGTGATTACAGGGGCCATGGAGCATTGTGATGACAACGGCATGGAGCATTGTGATGACAGTGGTCATTGAGCATTGTGATTACAAAGACCATGAGGCATTGTGATGACAGGGACCTTGGAGCATTGTGATGACAATGGTCATCAAGCATTGTGATGACAGGGGTCATAGAGCATTGTGATGAGAAAGACCATGGAGCATGGTGATGACAGAGGCCATGGAACATTGTGATGACAAGGCCATGTACCATTGTGATGACAAGGGCAGGGAACCTTGTGGTGACCGTGGTCATGGAGCATTTTGATGACAACTTTCATGGAACATGGTGATGACAGGGGTCATGGAGCATTGTGTTGAAAAGGAACATGGAGCAGTGTGATTACAGGGTCCATGGAACATTGTGAATACATAGGCCATGGAACAATGTGATGACAGGTGTCATGTAGCATTGTGATGACAGGGTCATGGAGCATTGGGATTACAGGGCTTATGGGGCACTGTGATGACAGGGGGCATGGAGCATTGTGATGAAAATTGTCCTGGAGCATTATGATGACAGCAATCACAGAGGATTGGGATGAAAGGTATCATGCAGCATTGTGATGACAACGGTCATGGATCATTTTGATGACAGGGGTCATGGAACATTGTGATAAGAATGTTCATAAAGCATTTTGATGACAGGGGTCATGAAGCATTGTGTTGACACGGGCATGGAGCATTGTAATGATAGGATATCTGGAGCATTGTGATGAAAAGGGGATGGAGCATTTTGATGACAGGGTCCAAGGAGCATTGTGCTGACAATGGCATGGAGCATGGTGATGAAAAGGGTACTGGAGCACTGTGAGGATAGGAATCATGGATCATTGTGATGACAGGGGTCATGGAGCTTTGTGATGACAAGGGTCATGGAGCATTGTGATGACACGGTCAAGGAACATTGCGATGACAAGAATTATGGAGTATTGTGATGAAAGGACATGGAGCATTGTGATGAAAGGTAACAAGGAGCATTGTGATGATATGGGCAGAGAACTTTGTGATGACAGGGGTCATGGAGCATTGTGATGAAAAGTGTCATCGAACATTGTACTGACAGGGATCATGGAGCTTTTTGGTAAGAGAGGCCTTGGAGATTTGTGGTGGCAGGCGTCATGGGGCATTGTAATGACAGCGGTCTTGGATCATTGTGATGAAAGGGGTCATGGAGCACTGTGATTACAGGGGCCATGGAGCATTGTGAATACAAAGGCTATGGAGCATTGAGGTGACAGGTTTCATGGAGCATTGTGATGAAAGTGATCATGGATCATTGTGATGACAAGAGTCCTGGAACCTTGTGATGACAAGGTTCATGGAGCATTGTGATGACAAGGACCATGGCGAATTGTTATGACATCTGTCATGGGGCATGGTGATGACAGTGGTCATCTAGAATTGTGATGAAAGGTATAATGGAGCACTGTGATGACCGGGGCCATGGAACATTGTGATGACAAAGGCCATGGAGCATTGTGATGACAAGTGTCATGGGGCATTTTGATGACATTGGCATGGAGCATTATGATGACAAGAATTCTGGAGCATTTTGATGAAAAGGGCATGGAGCATTGTGATGACAGGGGCCATGGAAAATTGTGATGGCATAAGCCATGGAGCATTGGGATGACAAGTGTCATGGGACATTTTGATGACATTGGCATGGAGCATTATGATGACAAGAGTTCTGGAGCACTTTGATGACAAGGGCATGGAGCATTGTGATCACAGGGCCCATGGGGCATTGTGATGAAAAGAGCCATGGAGCATTGAGATGGCAGGCGTCTTGAGGTATGGTGATGACAGTGGTCATGGAGCATTGTGATGAAAGAGATCATGGAGCAATATGATAACAGGGGCCATGGAGCATTGTGATGACAGGTGTATTGGAGCATTGTGATGAAAAGAGTCATGGATCATTGTGATGACATGTGTCCTGGAACACTGTGATGACACGGTTCATCGAGTATTGTGATGACAAGGGTCATAGCGAATTGTGATGACAGGTGTCATTGGGCATTGTGATGACATTGATCATCTAGGAATTGTGATGAAAGGTATCATGGAGCACTGTGATGACTGGGGGCATGAAGCATTGTTATGAAAATTGTCCTGGATTATTGTGATGACAGCAGTCATGGAGAATTGTGATGACAGGGATTATGCAGCATTGTGTTGACAAGGCTATGGACTATTGTGATGACAATGGTCATGGAGCAATGTGATGAAAGTTTTCATGGAACATCTTGATGAAAAGTGCCTGGGAGCATTGTGACGATAAAGGCCATGGAGCATTGTGATGACAAGTGTCACGGAGCATTGTAATGAAAGCTTTCATTATGCACTGTGATGACAAGGGGGATGGAGTATTGTGATGGAACTGGTCCTGGCGCATTGTGATAACAAAAGCCATGGAGCATTGTGATGACAGGCATCATGGAGCATGGTGAAGAAAGGGGCCATGGGGAATTGTAATGACAATAGAGAAATGTGATGAAAATGGTCAGCGAGCATAGTGATTAAAGTGGTCATTGAGAATTGTGATGAATAGTGACATAGAGCATTGTGATGACAAAGGTCATGGAGAACTGTGATGACCAGGGTCATGTAGCTTTGTGATGACACGTCCATGGAACATTGTGATGACAAGAATTCTGGAGCATTGTGATGACAAGGGCCGTGGAGCATTGTGATGCCACGTTCATGGAACATTGTGATGACAAAATTCTGGAGCATTGTGAGGAAAAAGGCTTGGAGCATTGTGATTATAGGGGACATGGAGCATTGTGATGACATGGGCAGGGAACACTGTGATGACAGTAGTTATGGAGCAATGTGATGACAGGTGTCATGGAGCATTATGATGAAAGGTGTTATGGAGCACTGTGATTACAGGGGCCATGGAGCATTGTGAATACAAAGGCCATGGGGCATTGAGATGACAGTGGTCATGGAGCATTGTGATGAAAGTGGTAATGGATCATTGTGATGACAAGTGTCCTGGGACCCTGTGATGACATGGTTCATGGAGCATTGTGATGACAATGGTCATGGCGAATTGTGATGACAATGTCATTGGGCATTGTGATGGCACTGGTAATCTAGAAATGTGATTCAAGTTATTATGGAGCACAGTAATGAGAGGGGCCATGGAGCATTGTGATGACAAGTGTCATGGAGCCTTGTGACGACAGGTGTCATGGAGCATCGTGATGACAAATGCCATGGAGAATTGTGATGAGAGGTGGCATTGGGCATTGTGATGAAAGGGGTCATGGAGTACTGGGATTACAGGGGGCATGGAGCATTGTGAAAACAAGTGACATGGTGAATAGTGATGACAGGCTTGATATAGCATTGTGATGACAAGTGCCATTTAGCATTTTGATGTCAGGGTTCATCAGGCATTGTGTTGACGGGAGTCACGTGTCATTGTGATGACAAAGGCCATAGAGCATTGTGATCACAGGGGTCATGGAGCATTGTGATGACATGGGCCATGGAGCATTGTGATGACACTGGCATGAAGCATGGTGATGACAACAGAACTGGAGCATTGTGATGACAAGGGCATGGAGCATTGTGATTACAGGAGACATGGAGCATTGTGATGACATTGGCAGGGATCATTGTGATGACAGGGATCATGGAGCTTTGTGATGACAAAGACCAAGGAACATTTTGATGACAAGTGTCATTGAGCAATGTGATGACACGGGAATGGAGCATTATGATGACAAATGTTCTGGAGCATTGTGATGACAAGCGCATGGAGCATTGTGATTACAGGGGCCATGGAGCATTGTGATGACAACGGCATGGAGCATTGTGATGACAGTGGTCATTGAGCATTGTGATTACAAAGACCATGAGGCATTGTGATGACAGGGACCTTGGAGCATTGTGATGACAATGGTCATCAAGCATTGTGATGACAGGGGTCATAGAGCATTGTGATGAGAAAGACCATGGAGCATGGTGATGACAGAGGCCATGGAACATTGTGATGACAAGGCCATGTACCATTGTGATGACAAGGGCAGGGAACCTTGTGGTGACCGGGGTCATGGAGCATTTTGACGACAACTTTCATGGAACATGGTGATGACAGGGGTCATGGAGCATTGTGTTGAAAAGGAACATGGAGCAGTGTGATTACAGGGTCCATGGAACATTGTGAATACATAGGCCATGGAACAATGTGATGACAGGGGTCATGTAGCATTGTGATGACAGGGTCATGGAGCATTGGGATTACAGGGCTTATGGGGCACTGTGATGACAGGGGGCATGGAGCATTGTGATGAAAATTGTCCTGGAGCATTATGATGACAGCAGTCACAGAGGATTGGGATGAAAGGTATCATGCAGCATTGTGATGACAACGGTCATGGATCATTTTGATGACAGGGGTCATGGAACATTGTGATAAGAATGTTCATAAAGCATTTTGATGACAGGGGTCATGAAGCATTGTGTTGACACGGGCATGGAGCATTGTAATGATAGGATATCTGGAGCATTGTGATGAAAAGGGGATGGAGCATTTTGATGAGAGGGTCCAAGGAGCATTGTGCTGACAATGGCATGGAGCATTGTGATGAAAAGGGTACTGGAGCAAGTGAGGAAAGGAATCATGGATCATTGTGATGACAGGGGTCATGGAGCTTTGTGATGACAAGGGTCATGGAGCATTGTGATGACACGGTCAAGGAACATTGCGATGACAAGAATTATGGAGCATTGTGATGAAAGGACATGGAGCATTGTGATGAAAGGTGACAAGGAGCATTGTGATGATATGGGCAGAGAACTTTGTGATGACAGGGGTCATGGAGCATTGTGATGAAAAGTGTCATCGAACATTGTACTGACAGGGATCATGGAGCTTTTTGGTAAGAGAGGCCTTGGAGATTTGTGGTGGCAGGCGTCATGGGGCATTGTAATGACAGCGGTCTTGGATCATTGTGATGAAAGGGGTCATGGAGCACTGTGATTACAGGGGCCATGGAGCATTGTGAATACAAAGGCTAGGGAGCATTGAGGTGACAGGTTTCATGGAGCATTGTGATGAAAGTGATCATGGATCATTGTGATGACAAGAGTCCTGGAACCTTGTGATGACAAGGTTCATGGAGCATTGTGATGACAAGGACCATGGCGAATTGTTATGACATCTGTCATGGGTCATGGTGATGACAGTGGTCATCTAGAATTGTGATGAAAGGTATAATGGAGCACTGTGATGACAGGGGCCATGGAACATTGTGATGACAAAGGCCATGGAGCATTGTGATGACAAGTGTCATGGGGCATTTTGATGACATTGGCATGGAGCATTATGATGACAAGAGTTCTGGAGCATTTTGATGAAAAGTGCATGGAGCATTGTGATGACAGGGGCCATGGAAAATTGTGATGGCATAAGCCATGGAGCATTGGGATGACAAGTGTCATGGGACATTTTGATGACATTGGCATGGAGCATTATGATGACAAGAGTTCTGGAGCACTTTGATGACAAGGGCATGGAGCATTGTGATCACAGGGCCCATGGGGCATTGTGATGAAAAGAGCCATGGAGCATTGAGATGACAGGCGTCTTGAGGTATGGTGATGACAGTGGTCATGGAGCATTGTGATGAAAGAGATCATGGAGCAATATGATAACAGGGGCCATGGAGCATTGTGATGACAGGTGTATTGGAGCATTGTGATGAAAAGAGTCATGGATCATTGTGATGACATGTGTCCTGGAACACTGTGATGACACGGTTCATCGAGTATTGTGATGACAAGGGTCATAGCGAATTGTGATGACAGGTGTCATTGGGCATTGTGATGACATTGATCATCTAGGAATTGTGATGAAAGGTATCATGGAGCACTGTGATGACTGGGGGCATGAAGCATTGTTATGAAAATTGTCCTGGATTATTGTGATGACAGCAGTCATGGAGAATTGTGATGACAGGGATTATGCAGCATTGTGTTGACAAGGCTATGGACTATTGTGATGACAATGGTCATGGAGCAATGTGATGAAAGTTTTCATGGAACATCTTGATGAAAAGTGCCTGGGAGCATTGTGACGATAAAGGCCATGGAGCATTGTGATGACAAGTGTCACGGAGCATTGTAATGAAAGCTTTCATTATGCACTGTGATGACAAGGGGGATGGAGTATTGTGATGGAACTGGTCCTGGCGCATTGTGATAACAAAAGCCATGGAGCATTGTGATGACAGGCATCATGGAGCATGGTGAAGAAAGGGGCCATGGGGAATTGTAATGACAATAGAGAAATGTGATGAAAATGGTCAGCGAGCATAGTGATTAAAGTGGTCTTTGAGAATTGTGATGAATAGTGACATAGAGCATTGTGATGACAAAGGTCATGGAGAACTGTGATGACCAGGGTCATGTAGCTTTGTGATGACACGTCCATGGAACATTGTGATGACAAGAATTCTGGAGCATTGTGATGACAAGGGCCGTGGAGCATTGTGATGCCACGTTCATGGAACATTGTGATGACAAAATTCTGGAGCATTGTGAGGAAAAAGGCTTGGAGCATTGTGATTATAAGGGACATGGAGCATTGTGATGACATGGGCAGGGAACACTGTGATGACAGTAGTTATGGAGCAATGTGATGACAGGTGTCATGGAGCATTATGATGAAAGGTGTTATGGAGCACTGTGATTACAGGGGCCATGGAGCATTGTGAATACAAAGGCCATGGGGCATTGAGATGACAGTGGTCATGGAGCATTGTGATGAAAGTGGTAATGGATCATTGTGATGACAAGTGTCCTGGGACCCTGTGATGACATGGTTCATGGAGCATTGTGATGACAATGGTCATGGCGAATTGTGATGACAATGTCATTGGGCATTGTGATGGCACTGGTCATCTAGAAATGTGATTCAAGTTATTATGGAGCACAGTAATGAGAGGGGCCATGGAGCATTGTGATGACAAGTGTCATGGAGCCTTGTGACGACAGGTGTCATGGAGCATCGTGATGACAAATGCCATGGAGAATTGTGATGAGAGGTGGCATTGGGCATTGTGATGAAAGGGGTCATGGAGTACTGGGATTACAGGGGGCATGGAGCATTGTGAAAACAAGTGACATGGTGAATAGTGATGACAGGCTTGATATAGCATTGTGATGACAAGTGCCATTTAGCATTTTGATGTCAGGGTTCATCAGGCATTGTGTTGACGGGAGTCACGTGTCATTGTGATGACAAAGGCCATAGAGCATTGTGATCACAGGGGTCATGGAGCATTGTGATGACATGGGCCATGGAGCATTGTGATGACACTGGCATGAAGCATGGTGATGACAACAGAACTGGTGCATTGTGATGACAAGGGCATGGAGCATTGTGATTACAGGAGACATGGAGCATTGTGATGACATTGGCAGGGATCATTGTGATGACAGGGATCATGGAGCTTTGTGATGACAAAGACCAAGGAACATTTTGATGACAAGTGTCATTGAGCAATGTGATGACACGGGAATGGAGCATTATGATGACAAATGTTCTGGAGCATTGTGATGACAAGCGCATGGAGCATTGTGATTACAGGGGCCATGGAGCATTGTGATGACAACGGCATGGAGCATTGTGATGACAGTGGTCATTGAGCATTGTGATTACAAAGACCATGAGGCATTGTGATGACAGGGACCTTGGAGCATTGTGATGACAATGGTCATGAAGCATTGTGATGACAGGGGTCATAGAGCATTGTGATGAGAAAGACCATGGAGCATGGTGATGACAGAGGCCATGGAACATTGTGATGACAAGGCCATGTACCATTGTGATGACAAGGGCAGGGAACCTTGTGGTGACCGGGGTCATGGAGCATTTTGATGACAACTTTCATGGAACATTGTGATGACAGGGGTTATGGAGCATTGTGTTGAAAAGGAACATGGAGCAGTGTGATTACAGGGTCCATGGAACATTGTGAATACATAGGCCATGGAACAATGTGATGACAGGGGTCATGTAGCATTGTGATGACAGGGTCATGGAGCATTGGGATTACAGGGCTTATGGGGCACTGTGATGACAGGGGGCATGGAGCATTGTGATGAAAATTGTCCTGGAGCATTATGATGACAGCAGTCACAGAGGATTGGGATGAAAGGTATCATGCAGCATTGTGATGACAACGGTCATGGATCATTTGGTGACAGGGATCATGGAACATTGTGATAAGAATGTTCATAAAGCATTTTGATGACAGGGGTCATGAAGCATTGTGTTGACACGGGCATGGAGCATTGTAATGATAGGATATCTGGAGCATTGTGATGAAAAGGGGATGGAGCATTTTGATGACAGGGTCCAAGGAGCATTGTGCTGACAATGGCATGGAGCATGGTGATGAAAAGGGTACTGGAGCACTGTGAGGAAAGGAATCATGGATCATTGTGATGACAGGGGTCATGGAGCTTTGTGATGACAAGGGTCATGGAGCATTGTGATGACACGGTCAAGGAACATTGCGATGACAAGAATTATGGAGCATTGTGATGAAAGGACATGGAGCATTGTGATGAAAGGTGACAAGGAGCATTGTGATGATATGCGCAGAGAACTTTGTGATGACAGGGGTCATGGAGCATTGTGATGAAAAGTGTCATCGAACATTGTACTGACAGGGATCATGGAGCTTTTTGGTAAGAGAGGCCTTGGAGATTTGTAGTGGCAGGCATCATGGGGCATTGTAAAGACAGCGGTCTTGGATCATTGTGATGAAAGGGGTCATGGAGCACTGTGATTACAGGGGCCATGGAGCATTGTGAATACAAAGGCTAGGGAGCATTGAGGTGACAGGTTTCATGGAGCATTGTGATGAAAGTGATCATGATTCATTGTGATGACAAGAGTCCTGGAACCTTGTGATGACAAGGTTCATGGAGCATTGTGATGACAAGGACCATGGCGAATTGTTATGACATCTGTCAGGGGGCATGGTGATGACAGTGGTCATCTAGAATTGTGATGAAAGGTATAATGGAGCACTGTGATGACAGGGGCCATGGAACATTGTGATGACAAAGGCCATGGAGCATTGTGATGACAAGTGTCATGGGACATTTTGATGACATTGGCATGGAGCATTATGATGACAAGAGTTCTGGAGCACTTTGATGACAAGGGCATGGAGCATTGTGATCACAGGGCCCATGGGGCATTGTGATGAAAAGAACCATGGAGCATTGAGATGACAGGCGTCTTGAGGTATGGTGATGACAGTGGTCATGGAGCATTGTGATGAAAGAGATCATGGAGCAATATGATAACAGGGGCCATGGAGTATTGTGATGACAGGTGTATTGGAGCATTGTGATGAAAATAGTCATGGATCATTGTGATGACATGTGTCCTGGAACACTGTGATGACACGGTTCATCGAGTATTGTGATGCCAAGGGTCATAGCGAATTGTGATGACAGGTGTCATTGGGCATTGTGATGACATTGATCATCTAGGAATTGTGATGAAAGGTATCATGGAGCACTGTGATGACTGGGGGCATGAAGCATTGTTATGAAAATTGTCCTGGATTATTGTGATGACAGCAGTCATGGAGAATTGTGATGACAAGGATTATGCAGCATTGTGTTGACAAGGCTATGGACTATTGTGATGACAATGGTCATGGAGCAATGTGATGAAAGTTTTCATGGAACATCTTGATGAAAAGTGCCTGGGAGCATTGTGACGATAAAGGCCATGGAGCATTGTGATGACAAGTGTCACGGAGCATTGTAATGAAAGCTTTCATTATGCACTGTGATGACAAGGGGGATGGAGTATTGTGATGAAACTGGTCCTGGCGCATTGTGATAACAAAAGCCATGGAGCATTGTGATGACAGGCATCATGGAGCATGGTGAAGAAAGGGGCCATGGGGAATTGTAATGACAATAGAGAAATGTGATGAAAATGGTCAGCGAGCATAGTGATTAAAGTGGTCATTGAGAATTGTGATGAATAGTGACATAGAGCATTGTGATGACAAAGGCCATGGAGAACTGTGATGACCAGGGTCATGTAGCTTTGTGATGACACGTCCATGGAACATTGCGATGACAAGAATTCTGGAGCATTGTGATGACAAGGGCCGTGGAGCATTGTGATGCCACGGTCATGGAACATTGTGATGACAAAATTCTGGAGCATTGTGAGGAAAAAGGCTTGGAGCATTGTGATTATAGGGGACATGGAGCATTGTGATGACATGGGCAGGGAACACTGTGATGACATTTGTTATGGAGCAATGTGATGACAGGTGTCATGGAGCACTGTGATGAGAGGGGCCTTGGAGAATTGTGATGACAGGCGTCATGAGGCATTGAGATGGCAGTGTTCATGGAGCATTATGATGAAAGGTGTTATGGAGCACTGTGATTACAGGGGCCATGGAGCATTGTGAATACAAAGGCCATGGGGCATTGAGATGACAGTGGTCATGGAGCATTGTGATGAAAGTGGTAGTGGATCATTGTGATGACAAGTGTCCTGGGACCCTGTGATGACATGGTTCATGGAGCATTGTGATGACAATGGTCATGGCGAATTGTGATGACAATGTCATGGGGCATTGTGATGGCACTGGTCATTTAGAAATGTGATTCAAGTTATTATGGAGCACAGTAATGAGAGGGGCCATGGAGCATTGTGATGACAAGTGTCATGGAGCCTTGTGATGACAGGTGTCATGGAGTATCGTGATGACAAATGCCATGGAGAATTGTGATGAGAGGTGGCATTGGGCATTGTGATGAAAGGGGTCATGGAGTACTGGGATTACAGGGGGCATGGAGCATTGTGAAAACAAGTGACATGGTGAATAGTGATGACAGGCTTGATATAGCATTGTGATGACAAGTGCCATTTAGCATTTTGATGTCAGGGTTCATCAGGCATTGTGTTGACGGGAGTCACGTGTCATTGTGATGACAAAGGCCATAGAGCATTGTGATCACAGGGGTCATGGAGCATTGTGATGACATGGGCCATGGAGCTTTGTGATGACACTGGCATGAAGCATGGTGATGACAACAGAACTGGAGCATTGTGATGACAAGGGCATGGAGCATTGTGATTACAGGAGACATGGAGCATTGTGATGACATTGGCAGGGATCATTGTGATGACAGGGATCATGGAGCTTTGTGATGACAAAGACCAAGGAACATTTTGATGACAAGTGTCATTGAGCAATGTGATGACACGGGAATGGAGCATTATGATGACAAATGTTCTGGAGCATTGTGATGACAAGCGCATGGAGCATTGTGATTACAGGGGCCATGGAGCATTGTGATGACAACGGCATGGAGCATTGTGATGACAGTGGTCATTGAGCATTGTGATTACAAAGACCATGAGGCATTGTGATGACAGGGACCTTGGAGCATTGTGATGACAATGGTCATCAAGCATTGTGATGACAGGGGTCATAGAGCATTGTGATGAGAAAGACCATGGAGCATGGTGATGACAGAGGCCATGGAACATTGTGATGACAAGGCCATGTACCATTGTGATGACAAGGGCAGGGAACCTTGTGGTGACCGGGGTCATGGAGCATTTTGATGACAACTTTCATGGAACATGGTGATGACAGGGGTCATGGAGCATTGTGTTGAAAAGGAACATGGAGCAGTGTGATTACAGGGTCCATGGAACATTGTGAATACATAGGCCATGGAACAATGTGATGACAGGGGTCATGTAGCATTGTGATGACAGGGTCATGGAGCATTGGGATTACAGGGCTTATGGGGCACTGTGATGACAGGGGGCATGGAGCATTGTGATGAAAATTGTCCTGGAGCATTATGATGACTGCAGTCACAGAGGATTGGGATGAAAGGTATCATGCAGCATTGTGATGACAACGGTCATGGATCATTTTGATAACAGGGGTCATGGAACATTGTGATAAGAATGTTCATAAAGCATTTTGATGACAGGGGTCATGAAGCATTGTGTTGACACGGGCATGGAACATTGTAATGATAGGATATCTGGAGCATTGTGATGAAAAGGGGATGGAGCATTTTGATGACAGGGTCCAAGGAGCATTGTGCTGACAATGGCATGGAGCATTGTGATGAAAAGGGTACTGGAGCACTGTGAGGAAAGGATCATGGATCATTGTGATGACAGGGGTCATGGAGCTTTCTGATGACAAGGGTCATGGAGCATTGTGATGACACGGTCAAGGAACATTGCGATGACAAGAATTATGGAGCATTGTGATGAAAGGACATGGAGCATTGTGATGAAAGGTGACAAGGAGCATTGTGATGATATGGGCAGAGAACATTGTGATGACAGGGGTCATGGAGCATTGTGATGAAAAGTGTCATCGAACATTGTACTGACAGGGATCATGGAGCTTTTTGGTAAGAGAGGCCTTGGAGATTTGTGGTGGCAGGCGTCATGGGGCATTGTAATGAGAGCAGTCTTGGATCATTGTGATGAAAGGTGTCATGGAGCTCTGTGATTACAGGGGCCATGGAGCATTGTGAATACAAAGGCTATGGAGCATTGAGGTGACAGGTTTCATGGAGCATTGTGATGAAAGTGATCATGGATCATTGTGATGACAAGAGTCCTGGAACCTTGTGATGACAAGGTTCATGGAGCATTGTGATGACAAGGACCATGGCGAATTGTTATGACATCTGTCATGGGGCATGGTGATGACAGTGGTCATCTAGAATTGTGATGAAAGGTATAATGGAGCACTGTGATGACAGGGGCCATGGAACATTGTGATGACAAAGACCATGGAGCACCGTGATGACAAGTGTCATGGGGCATTTTGATGACATTGGCATGGAGCATTATGATGACAAGAGTTCTGGAGCATTTTGATGAAAAGGGCATGGAGCATTGTGATGACAGGGGCCATGGAAAATTGTGATGGCATAAGCCATGGAGCATTGTGATGACAAGTGTCATGGGACATTTTGATGACATTGGCATGGAGCATTATGATGACAAGAGTTCTGGAGCACTTTGATGACAAGGGCATGGAGCATTGTGATCACAGGGCCCATGGGGCATTGTGATGAAAAGAGCCATGGAGCATTGAGATGACAGGCGTCTTGAGGTATGGTGATGACAGTGGTCATGGAGCATTGTGATGAAAGAGATCATGGAGCAATATGATAACAGGGGCCATGGAGCATTGTGATGACAGGTGTATTGGAGCATTGTGATGAAAAGAGTCATGGATCATTGTGATGACATGTGTCCTGGAACACTGTGATGACACGGTTCATCGAGTATTGTGATGACAAGGGTCATAGCGAATTGTGATGACAGGTGTCATTGGGCATTGTGATGACATTGATCATCTAGGAATTGTGATGAAAGGTATCATGGAGCACTGTGATGACTGGGGGCATGAAGCATTGTTATGAAAATTGTCCTGGATTATTGTGATGAAAGCAGTCATGGAGAATTGTGATGACAGGGATTATGCAGCATTGTGTTGACAAGGCTATGGACTATTGTGATGACAATGATCATGGAGCAATGTGATGAAAGTTTTCATGGAACATCTTGATGAAAAGTGCCTGGGAGCATTGTGACGATAAAGGCCATGGAGCATTGTGATGACAAGTGTCACGGAGCATTGTAATGAAAGCTTTCATTATGCACTGTGATGACAAGGGGGATGGAGTATTGTGATGAAACTGGTCCTGGCGCATTGTGATAACAAAAGCCATGGAGCATTGTGATGACAGGCATCATGGAGCATGGTGAAGAAAGGGGCCATGGGGAATTGTAATGACAATAGAGAAATGTGATGAAAATGGTCAGCGAGCATAGTGATTAAAGTGGTCATTGAGAATTGTGATGAATAGTGACATAGAGCATTGTGATGACAAAGGTCATGGAGAACTGTGATGACCAGGGTCATGTAGCTTTGTGATGACACGTCCATGGAACATTGCGATGACAAGAATTCTGGAGCATTGTGATGACAAGGGCCGTGGAGCATTGTGATGCCACGGTCATGGAACATTGTGATGACAAAATTCTGGAGCATTGTGAGGAAAAAGGCTTGGAGCATTGTGATTATAGGGGACATGGAGCATTGTGATGACATGGGCAGGGAACACTGTGATGACAGTTGTTGTGGAGCAATGTGATGACAGGTGTCATGGAGCATTGTGATGAGAGGGGCCTTGGAGAATTGTGATGACAGGCGTCATGAGGCATTGAGATGGCAGTGGTCATGGAGCATTATGATGAAAGGTGTAATGGAGCACTGTGATTACAGGGGCCATGGAGCATTGTGAATACAAAGGCCATGGGGCATTGAGATGACAGTGGTCATGGAGCATTGTGATGAAAGTGGTAATGGATCATTGTGATGACAAGTGTCCTGGGACCCTGTGATGACATGGTTCATGGAGCATTGTGATGACAATGGTCATGGCGAATTGTGATGACAATATCATGGGGCATTGTGATGGCACTGGTCATCTAGAAATGTGATTCAAGTTATTATGGAGCACAGTAATGAGAGGGGCCATGGAGCATTGTGATGACAAGTGTCATGGAGCCTTGTGACGACAGGTGTCATGGAGCATCGTGATGACAAATGCCATGGAGAATTGTGATGAGAGGTGGCATTGGGCATTGTGATGAAAGGGGTCATGGAGTACTGGGATTACAGGGGGCATGGAGCATTGTGAAAACAAGTGACATGGTGAATAGTGATGACAGGCTTGATATAGCATTGTGATGACAAGTGCCATTTAGCATTTTGATGTCAGGGTTCATAAGGCATTGTGTTGACGGGAGTCACGTGTCATTGTGATGACAAAGGCCATAGAGCATTGTGATCACAGGGGTCATGGAGCATTGTGATGACATGGGCCATGGAGCATTGTGAGGACACTGGCATGAAGCATGGTGATGACAACAGAACTGGAGCATTGTGATGACAAGGGCATGGAGCATTGTGATTACAGGAGACATGGAGCATTGTGATGACATTGGCAGGGATCATTGTGATGACAGGGATCATGGAGCTTTGTGATGACAAAGACCAAGGAACATTTTGATGACAAGTGTCATTGAGCAATGTGATGACACGGGAATGGAGCATTATGATGACAAATGTTCTGGAGCATTGTGATGACAAGCGCATGGAGCATTGTGATTACAGGGGCCATGGAGCATTGTGATGACAACGGCATGGAGCATTGTGATGACAGTGGTCATTGAGCATTGTGATTACAAAGACCATGAGGCATTTTGATGACAGGGACCTTGGAGCATTGTGATGACAATGGTCATCAAGCATTGTGATGACAGGGGTCATAGAGCATTGTGATGAGAAAGACCATGGAGCATGGTGATGACAGAGGCCATGGAACATTGTGATGACAAGGCCATGTACCATTGTGATGACAAGGGCAGGGAACCTTGTGGTGACCGTGGTCATGGAGCATTTTGATGACAACTTTCATGGAACATGGTGATGACAGGGGTCATGGAGCATTGTGTTGAAAAGGAACATGGAGCAGTGTGATTACAGGGTCCATGGAACATTGTGAATACATAGGCCATGGAACAATGTGATGACAGGGGTCATGTAGCATTGTGATGACAGGGTCATGCAGCATTGGGATTACAGGCCTTATGGGGCACTGTGATGGCAGGGGGCATGGAGCATTGTGATGAAAATTGTCCTGGAGCATTATGATGACAGCAGTCACAGAGGATTGGGATGAAAGGTATCATGCAGCATTGTGATGACAACGGTCATGGATCATTTTGATGACAGGGGTCATGGAACATTGTGATAAGAATGTTCATAAAGCATTTTGATGACAGGGGTCATGAAGCATTGTGTTGACACGGGCATGGAGCATTGTAATGATAGGATATCTGGAGCATTGTGATGAAAAGGGGATGGAGCATTTTGATGACAGGGTCCAAGGAGCATTGTGCTGACAATGGCATGGAGCATTGTGATGAAAAGGGTACTGGAGCACTGTGAGGAAAGGAATCATGGATCATTGTGATGACAGGGGTCATGGAGCTTTGTGATGACAAGGGTCATGGAGCATTGTGATGACACGGTCAAGGAACATTGCGATGACAAGAATTATGGAGCATTGTGATGAAAGGACATGGAGCATTGTGATGAAAGGTGACAAGGAGCATTGTGATGATATGGGCAGAGAACTTTGTGATGACAGGGGTCATGGAGCGTTGTGATGAAAAATGTCATCGAACATTGTACTGACAGGGATCATGGAGCTTTTTGGTAAGAGAGGACTTGGAGATTTGTGGTGGCAGGCGTCATGGGGCATTGTAATGACAGCGGTCTTGGAACATTGTGCTGAAAGGGGTCATGGAGCACTGTGATTACAGGGGCCATGGAGCATTGTGAATACAAAGGCTATGGAGCATTGAGGTGACAGGTTTCATGGAGCATTGTGATGAAAGTGATCATGGATCATTGTGATGACAAGAGTCCTGGAACCTTGTGATGACAAGGTTCATGGAGCATTGTGATGACAAGGACCATGGCGAATTGTTATGACATCTGTCAGGGGGCATGGTGATGACAGTGGTCATCTAGAATTGTGATGAAAGGTATAATGGAGCACTGTGATGACAGGGGCCATGGAACATTGTGATGACAAAGGCCATGGAGCATTGTGATGACAAGTGTCATGGGACATTTTGATGACATTGGCATGGAGCATTATGATGACAAGAGTTCTGGAGCACTTTGATGACAAGGGCATGGAGCATTGTGATCACAGGGCCCATGGGGCATTGTGATGAAAAGAACCATGGAGCATTGAGATGACAGGCGTCTTGAGGTATGGTGATGACAGTGGTCATGGAGCATTGTGATGAAAGAGATCATGGAGCAATATGATAACAGGGGCCATGGAGTATTGTGATGACAGGTGTATTGGAGCATTGTGATGAAAATAGTCATGGATCATTGTGATGACATGTGTCCTGGAACACTGTGATGACACGGTTCATCGAGTATTGTGATGCCAAGGGTCATAGCGAATTGTGATGACAGGTGTCATTGGGCATTGTGATGACATTGATCATCTAGGAATTGTGATGAAAGGTATCATGGAGCACTGTGATGACTGGGGGCATGAAGCATTGTTATGAAAATTGTCCTGGATTATTGTGATGACAGCAGTCATGGAGAATTGTGATGACAAGGATTATGCAGCATTGTGTTGACAAGGCTATGGACTATTGTGATGACAATGGTCATGGAGCAATGTGATGAAAGTTTTCATGGAACATCTTGATGAAAAGTGCCTGGGAGCATTGTGACGATAAAGGCCATGGAGCATTGTGATGACAAGTGTCACGGAGCATTGTAATGAAAGCTTTCATTATGCACTGTGATGACAAGGGGGATGGAGTATTGTGATGAAACTGGTCCTGGCGCATTGTGATAACAAAAGCCATGGAGCATTGTGATGACAGGCATCATGGAGCATGGTGAAGAAAGGGGCCATGGGGAATTGTAATGACAATAGAGAAATGTGATGAAAATGGTCAGCGAGCATAGTGATTAAAGTGGTCATTGAGAATTGTGATGAATAGTGACATAGAGCATTGTGATGACAAAGGCCATGGAGAACTGTGATGACCAGGGTCATGTAGCTTTGTGATGACACGTCCATGGAACATTGCGATGACAAGAATTCTGGAGCATTGTGATGACAAGGGCCGTGGAGCATTGTGATGCCACGGTCATGGAACATTGTGATGACAAAATTCTGGAGCATTGTGAGGAAAAAGGCTTGGAGCATTGTGATTATAGGGGACATGGAGCATTGTGATGACATGGGCAGGGAACACTGTGATGACATTTGTTATGGAGCAATGTGATGACAGGTGTCATGGAGCACTGTGATGAGAGGGGCCTTGGAGAATTGTGATGACAGGCGTCATGAGGCATTGAGATGGCAGTGTTCATGGAGCATTATGATGAAAGGTGTTATGGAGCACTGTGATTACAGGGGCCATGGAGCATTGTGAATACAAAGGCCATGGGGCATTGAGATGACAGTGGTCATGGAGCATTGTGATGAAAGTGGTAGTGGATCATTGTGATGACAAGTGTCCTGGGACCCTGTGATGACATGGTTCATGGAGCATTGTGATGACAATGGTCATGGCGAATTGTGATGACAATGTCATGGGGCATTGTGATGGCACTGGTCATTTAGAAATGTGATTCAAGTTATTATGGAGCACAGTAATGAGAGGGGCCATGGAGCATTGTGATGACAAGTGTCATGGAGCCTTGTGATGACAGGTGTCATGGAGTATCGTGATGACAAATGCCATGGAGAATTGTGATGAGAGGTGGCATTGGGCATTGTGATGAAAGGGGTCATGGAGTACTGGGATTACAGGGGGCATGGAGCATTGTGAAAACAAGTGACATGGTGAATAGTGATGACAGGCTTGATATAGCATTGTGATGACAAGTGCCATTTAGCATTTTGATGTCAGGGTTCATCAGGCATTGTGTTGACGGGAGTCACGTGTCATTGTGATGACAAAGGCCATAGAGCATTGTGATCACAGGGGTCATGGAGCATTGTGATGACATGGGCCATGGAGCTTTGTGATGACACTGGCATGAAGCATGGTGATGACAACAGAACTGGAGCATTGTGATGACAAGGGCATGGAGCATTGTGATTACAGGAGACATGGAGCATTGTGATGACATTGGCAGGGATCATTGTGATGACAGGGATCATGGAGCTTTGTGATGACAAAGACCAAGGAACATTTTGATGACAAGTGTCATTGAGCAATGTGATGACACGGGAATGGAGCATTATGATGACAAATGTTCTGGAGCATTGTGATGACAAGCGCATGGAGCATTGTGATTACAGGGGCCATGGAGCATTGTGATGACAACGGCATGGAGCATTGTGATGACAGTGGTCATTGAGCATTGTGATTACAAAGACCATGAGGCATTGTGATGACAGGGACCTTGGAGCATTGTGATGACAATGGTCATCAAGCATTGTGATGACAGGGGTCATAGAGCATTGTGATGAGAAAGACCATGGAGCATGGTGATGACAGAGGCCATGGAACATTGTGATGACAAGGCCATGTACCATTGTGATGACAAGGGCAGGGAACCTTGTGGTGCCCGGGGTCATGGAGCATTTTGATGACAACTTTCATGGAACATGGTGATGACAGGGGTCATGGAGCATTGTGTTGAAAAGGAACATGGAGCAGTGTGATTACAGGGTCCATGGAACATTGTGAATACATAGGCCATGGAACAATGTGATGACAGGGGTCATGTAGCATTGTGATGACAGGGTCATGGAGCATTGGGATTACAGGGCTTATGGGGCACTGTGATGACAGGGGGCATGGAGCATTGTGATGAAAATTGTCCTGGAGCATTATGATGACTGCAGTCACAGAGGATTGGGATGAAAGGTATCATGCAGCATTGTGATGACAACGGTCATGGATCATTTTGATAACAGGGGTCATGGAACATTGTGATAAGAATGTTCATAAAGCATTTTGATGACAGGGGTCATGAAGCATTGTGTTGACACGGGCATGGAACATTGTAATGATAGGATATCTGGAGCATTGTGATGAAAAGGGGATGGAGCATTTTGATGACAGGGTCCAAGGAGCATTGTGCTGACAATGGCATGGAGCATTGTGATGAAAAGGGTACTGGAGCACTGTGAGGAAAGGATCATGGATCATTGTGATGACAGGGGTCATGGAGCTTTCTGATGACAAGGGTCATGGAGCATTGTGATGACACGGTCAAGGAACATTGCGATGACAAGAATTATGGAGCATTGTGATGAAAGGACATGGAGCATTGTGATGAAAGGTGACAAGGAGCATTGTGATGATATGGGCAGAGAACATTGTGATGACAGGGGTCATGGAGCATTGTGATGAAAAGTGTCATCGAACATTGTACTGACAGGGATCATGGAGCTTTTTGGTAAGAGAGGCCTTGGAGATTTGTGGTGGCAGGCGTCATGGGGCATTGTAATGAGAGCAGTCTTGGATCATTGTGATGAAAGGTGTCATGGAGCTCTGTGATTACAGGGGCCATGGAGCATTGTGAATACAAAGGCTATGGAGCATTGAGGTGACAGGTTTCATGGAGCATTGTGATGAAAGTGATCATGGATCATTGTGATGACAAGAGTCCTGGAACCTTGTGATGACAAGGTTCATGGAGCATTGTGATGACAAGGACCATGGCGAATTGTTATGACATCTGTCATGGGGCATGGTGATGACAGTGGTCATCTAGAATTGTGATGAAAGGTATAATGGAGCACTGTGATGACAGGGGCCATGGAACATTGTGATGACAAAGACCATGGAGCACCGTGATGACAAGTGTCATGGGGCATTTTGATGACATTGGCATGGAGCATTATGATGACAAGAGTTCTGGAGCATTTTGATGAAAAGGGCATGGAGCATTGTGATGACAGGGGCCATGGAAAATTGTGATGGCATAAGCCATGGAGCATTGTGATGACAAGTGTCATGGGACATTTTGATGACATTGGCATGGAGCATTATGATGACAAGAGTTCTGGAGCACTTTGATGACAAGGGCATGGAGCATTGTGATCACAGGGCCCATGGGGCATTGTGATGAAAAGAGCCATGGAGCATTGAGATGACAGGCGTCTTGAGGTATGGTGATGACAGTGGTCATGGAGCATTGTGATGAAAGAGATCATGGAGCAATATGATAACAGGGGCCATGGAGCATTGTGATGACAGGTGTATTGGAGCATTGTGATGAAAATAGTCATGGATCATTGTGATGACATGTGTCCTGGAACACTGTGATGACACGGTTCATCGAGTATTGTGATGACAAGGGTCATAGCGAATTGTGATGACAGGTGTCATTGGGCATTGTGATGACATTGATCATCTAGGAATTGTGATGAAAGGTATCATGGAGCACTGTGATGACTGGGGGCATGAAGCATTGTTATGAAAATTGTCCTGGATTATTGTGATGAAAGCAGTCATGGAGAATTGTGATGACAGGGATTATGCAGCATTGTGTTGACAAGGCTATGGACTATTGTGATGACAATGGTCATGGAGCAATGTGATGAAAGTTTTCATGGAACATCTTGATGAAAAGTGCCTGGGAGCATTGTGACGATAAAGGCCATGGAGCATTGTGATGACAAGTGTCACGGAGCATTGTAATGAAAGCTTTCATTATGCACTGTGATGACAAGGGGGATGGAGTATTGTGATGAAACTGGTCCTGGCGCATTGTGATAACAAAAGCCATGGAGCATTGTGATGACAGGCATCATGGAGCATGGTGAAGAAAGGGGCCATGGGGAATTGTAATGACAATAGAGAAATGTGATGAAAATGGTCAGCGAGCATAGTGATTAAAGTGGTCATTGAGAATTGTGATGAATAGTGACATAGAGCATTGTGATGACAAAGGTCATGGAGAACTGTGATGACCAGGGTCATGTAGCTTTGTGATGACACGTCCATGGAACATTGCGATGACAAGAATTCTGGAGCATTGTGATGACAAGGGCCGTGGAGCATTGTGATGCCACGGTCATGGAACATTGTGATGACAAAATTCTGGAGCATTGTGAGGAAAAAGGCTTGGAGCATTGTGATTATAGGGGACATGGAGCATTGTGATGACATGGGCAGGGAACACTGTGATGACAGTTGTTATGGAGCAATGTGATGACAAGTGTCATGGAGCATTGTGATGAGAGGGGCCTTGGAGAATTGTGATGACAGGCGTCATGAGGCATTGAGATGGCAGTGGTCATGGAGCATTATGATGAAAGGTGTTATGGAGCACTGTGATTACAGGGGCCATGGAGCATTGTGAATACAAAGGCCATGGGGCATTGAGATGACAGTGGTCATGGAGCATTGTGATGAAAGTGGTAATGGATCATTGTGATGACAAGTGTCCTGGGACCCTGTGATGACATGGTTCATGGAGCATTGGGATGACAATGGTCATGGCGAATTGTGATGACAATGTCATGGGGCATTGTGATGGCACTGGTCATCTAGAAATGTGATTCAAGTTATTATGGAGCACAGTAATGAGAGGGGCCATGGAGCATTGTGATGACAAGTGTCATGGAGCATTGTGATGACAGGTGTCATGGAGCATCGTGATGACAAATGCCATGGAGAATTGTGATGAGAGGTGGCATTGGGCATTGTGATGAAAGGGGTCATGGAGTACTGGGATTACAGGGGGCATGGAGCATTGTGAAAACAAGTGACATGGTGAATAGTGATGACAGGCTTCATATAGCATTGTGATGACAAGTGCCATTTAGCATTTTGATGTCAGGGTTCATCAGGCATTGTGTTGACGGGGGTCACGTGTCATTGTGACGACAAAGGCCATAGAGCATTGTGATCACAGGGGTCATGGAGCATTGTGATGACATGGGCCATGGAGCATTGTGAAGACAAGATTCATGGAGCATTGTGATGACACTGGCATGAAGCATGGTGATGACAACACAACTGGAGCATTGTGATGACAAGGGCATGGAGCATTGTGATTACAGGAGACATGGAGCATTGTGATGACATTGGCAGGGATCATTGTGATGACAGGGATCATGGAGCATTGTGATGACAAAGACCAAGGAACATTTTGATGACAAGTGTCATTGAGCAATGTGATGACACGGGAATGGAGCATTATGATGACAAATGTTCTGGAGCATTGTGATGACAAGCGCATGGAGCATTGTGATTACAGGGGCCATGGAGCATTGTGATGACAATGGCATGGAGCATTGTGATGACAGTGGTCATTGAGCATTGTGATTACAAAGACCATGAGGCATTGTGATGACAGGGACCTTGGAGCATTGTGATGACAATGGTCATCAAGCATTGTGATGACAGGGGTCATAGAGCATTGTGATGAGAAAGACCATGGAGCATGGTGATGACAGAGGCCATGGAACATTGTGATGACAAGGCCATGTACCATTGTGATGACAAGGGCAGGGAACCTCGTGGTGACCGGGGTCATGGAGCATTTTGATGACAACTTTCATGGAACATTGTGATGACAGGGGTCATGGAGCATTGTGTTGAAAAGGAACATGGAGCAGTGTGATTACAGGGTCCATGGAACATTGTGAATACATAGGCCATGGAACAATGTGATGACAGGGGTCATGTAGCATTGTGATGACAGGGTCATGGAGCATTGGGATTACAGGGCTTATGGGGCACTGTGATGACAGGGGGCATGGAGCATTGTGATGAAAATTGTCCTGGAGCATTATGATGACAGCAGTCACAGAGGATTGGGATGAAAGGTATCATGCAGCATTGTGATGACAACGGTCATGGATCATTTTGATGACAGGGGTCATGGAACATTGTGATAAGAATGTTCATAAAGCATTTTGATGACAGGGGTCATGAAGCATTGTGTTGACACGGGCATGGAGCATTGTAATGATAGGATATCTGGAGCATTGTGATGAAAAGGGGATGGAGCATTTTGATGACAGGGTCCAAGGAGCATTGTGCTGACAATGGCATGGAGCATGGTGATGAAAAGGGTACTGGAGCACTGTGAGGAAAGGAATCATGGATCATTGTGATGACAGGGGTCATGGAGCTTTGTGATGACAAGGGTCATGGAGCATTGTGATGACACGGTCAAGGAACATTGCGATGACAAGAATTAGGGAGCATTGTGATGAAAGGACATGGAGCATTGTGATGAAAGGTGACAAGGAGCATTGTGATGATATGGGCAGAGAACTTTGTGATGACAGGGGTCATGGAGCATTGTGATGAAAAGTGTCATCGAACATTGTACTGACAGGGATCATGGAGCTTTTTGGTAAGAGAGGCCTTGGAGATTTGTGGTGGCAGGCGTCATGGGGCATTGTAATGACAGCGGTCTTGGATCATTGTGATGAAAGGGGTCATGGAGCACTGTGATTACAGGGGCCATGGAGCATTGTGAATACAAAGGCTATGGAGCATTGAGGTGACAGGTTTCATGGAGCATTGTGATGAAAGTGATCATGGATCATTGTAATGACAAGAGTCCTGGAACCTTGTGATGACAAGGTTCATGGAGCATTGTGATGACAAGGACCATGGCGAATTGTTATGACATCTGTCATGGGGCATGGTGATGACAGTGGTCATCTAGAATTGTGATGAAAGGTATAATGGAGCACTGTGATGAGAGGGGCCATGGAACATTGTGATGACAAAGGCCATGGAGCATTGTGATGACAAGTGTCATGGGGCATTTTGATGACATTGGCATGGAGCATTATGATGACAAGAATTCTGGAGAATTTTGATGAAAAGGGCATGGAGCATTGTGATGACAGGGGCCATGGAAAATTGTGATGGCATAAGCCATGGAGCATTGTGATGACAAGTGTCATGGGACATTTTGATGACTTTGGCATGGAGCATTATGATGACAAGAGTTCTGGAGCCCTTTGATGACAAGGGCATGGAGCATTGTGATCACAGGGCCCATGGGGCATTGTGATGAAAAGAGCCATGGAGCATTGAGATGACAGGCGTCTTGAGGTATGGTGATGACAGTGGTCATGGAGCATTGTGATGAAAGAGATCATGGAGCAATATGATAACAGGGGCCATTGAGCATTGTGATGACAGGTGTATTGGAGCATTGTGATGAAAATAGTCATGGATCATTGTGATGACATGTGTCCTGGAACACTGTGATGACACGGTTCATCGAGTATTGTGATGACAAGGGTCATAGCGAATTGTGATGACAGGTGTCATTGGGCATTGTGATGACATTGATCATCTAGGAATTGTGATGAAAGGTATCATGGAGCACTGTGAAGACTGGGGGCATGAAGCATTGTTATGAACATTGTCCTGGATTATTGTGATGACAGCAGTCATGGAGAATTGTGATGACAGGGATTATGCAGCATTGTGTTGACAAGGCTATGGACTATTGTGATGACAATGGTCATGGAGCAATGTGATGAAAGTTTTCATGGAACATCGTGATGAAAAGTGCCTGGGAGCATTGTGACGATAAAGGCCATGGAGCATTGTGATGACAAGTGTCACGGAGCATTGTAATGAAAGCTTTCATTATGCACTGTGATGACAAGGGGGATGGAGTATTGTGATGAAACTGGTCCTGGCGCATTGTGATAACAAAAGCCATGGAGCATTGTGATGACAGGCATCATGGAGCATGGTGAAGAAAGGGGCCATGGGGAATTGTAATGACAATAGAGAAATGTGATGAAAATGGTCAGCGAGCATAGTGATTAAAGTGGTCATTGAGAATTGTGATGAATAGTGACATAGAGCATTGTGATGACAAAGGTCATGGAGAACTGTGATGACCAGGGTCATGTAGCTTTGTGATGACACGTCCATGGAACATTGTGATGACAAGAATTCTGGAGCATTGTGATGACAAGGGCCGTGGAGCATTGTGATGCCACGGTCATGGAACATTGTGATGACAAAATTCTGGAGCATTGTGAGGAAAAAGGCTTGGAGCATTGTGATTATAGGGGACATGGAGCATTGTGATGACATGGGCAGGGAACACTGTGATGACAGTTGTTATGGAGCAATGTGATGACAAGTGTCATGGAGCATTGTGATGAGAGGGGCCTTGGAGAATTGTGATGACAGGCGTCATGAGGCATTGAGATGGCAGTGGTCATGGAGCATTATGATGAAAGGTGTTATGGAGCACTGTGATTACAGGGGCCATGGAGCATTGTGAATACAAAGGCCATGGGGCATTGAGATGACAGTGGTCATGGAGCATTGTGATGAAAGTGGTAATGGATCATTGTGATGACAAGTGTCCTGGGACCCTGTGATGACATGGTTCATGGAGCATTGGGATGACAATGGTCATGGCGAATTGTGATGACAATGTCATGGGGCATTGTGATGGCACTGGTCATCTAGAAATGTGATTCAAGTTATTATGGAGCACAGTAATGAGAGGGGCCATGGAGCATTGTGATGACAAGTGTCATGGAGCATTGTGATGACAGGTGTCATGGAGCATCGTGATGACAAATGCCATGGAGAATTGTGATGAGAGGTGGCATTGGGCATTGTGATGAAAGGGGTCATGGAGTACTGGGATTACAGGGGGCATGGAGCATTGTGAAAACAAGTGACATGGTGAATAGTGATGACAGGCTTCATATAGCATTGTGATGACAAGTGCCATTTAGCATTTTGATGTCAGGGTTCATCAGGCATTGTGTTGACGGGGGTCACGTGTCATTGTGACGACAAAGGCCATAGAGCATTGTGATCACAGGGGTCATGGAGCATTGTGATGACATGGGCCATGGAGCATTGTGAAGACAAGATTCATGGAGCATTGTGATGACACTGGCATGAAGCATGGTGATGACAACACAACTGGAGCATTGTGATGACAAGGGCATGGAGCATTGTGATTACAGGAGACATGGAGCATTGTGATGACATTGGCAGGGATCATTGTGATGACAGGGATCATGGAGCATTGTGATGACAAAGACCAAGGAACATTTTGATGACAAGTGTCATTGAGCAATGTGATGACACGGGAATGGAGCATTATGATGACAAATGTTCTGGAGCATTGTGATGACAAGCGCATGGAGCATTGTGATTACAGGGGCCATGGAGCATTGTGATGACAATGGCATGGAGCATTGTGATGACAGTGGTCATTGAGCATTGTGATTACAAAGACCATGAGGCATTGTGATGACAGGGACCTTGGAGCATTGTGATGACAATGGTCATCAAGCATTGTGATGACAGGGGTCATAGAGCATTGTGATGAGAAAGACCATGGAGCATGGTGATGACAGAGGCCATGGTACATTGTGATGACAAGGCCATGTACCATTGTGATGACAAGGGCAGGGAACCTCGTGGTGACCGGGGTCATGGAGCATTTTGATGACAACTTTCATGGAACATTGTGATGACAGGGTTCATGGAGCATTGTGTTGCAAAGGAACATGGAGCAGTGTGATTACAGGGTCCATGGAACATTGTGAATACATAGGCCATGGAACAATGTGATGACAGGGGTCATGTAGCATTGTGATGACAGGGTCATGGAGCATTGGGATTACAGGGCTTATGGGGCACTGTGATGACAGGGGGCATGGAGCATTGTGATGAAAATTGTCCTGGAGCATTATGATGACAGCAGTCACAGAGGATTGGGATGAAAGGTATCATGCAGCATTGTGATGACAACGGTCATGGATCATTTTGATGACAGGGGTCATGGAACATTGTGATAAGAATGTTCATAAAGCATTTTGATGACAGGGGTCATGAAGCATTGTGTTGACACGGGCATGGAGCATTGTAATGATAGGATATCTGGAGCATTGTGATGAAAAGGGGATGGAGCATTTTGATGACAGGGTCCAAGGAGCATTGTGCTGACAATGGCATGGAGCATGGTGATGAAAAGGGTACTGGAGCACTGTGAGGAAAGGAATCATGGATCATTGTGATGACAGGGGTCATGGAGCTTTGTGATGACAAGGGTCATGGAGCATTGTGATGACACGGTCAAGGAACATGGCGATGACAAGAATTATGGAGCATTGTGATGAAAGGACATGGAGCATTGTGATGAAAGGTGACAAGGAGCATTGTGATGATATGGGCAGAGAACTTTGTGATGACAGGGGTCATGGAGTACTGGGATTACAGGGGGCATGGAGCATTGTGAAAACAAGTGACATGGTGAATAGTGATGACAGGCTTCATATAGCATTGTGATGACAAGTGCCATTTAGCATTTTGATGTCAGGGTTCATCAGGCATTGTGTTGACGGGGGTCACGTGTCATTGTGACGACAAAGGCCATAGAGCATTGTGATCACAGGGGTCATGGAGCATTGTGATGACATGGGCCATGGAGCATTGTGAAGACAAGATTCATGGAGCATTGTGATGACACTGGCATGAAGCATGGTGATGACAACACAACTGGAGCATTGTGATGACAAGGGCATGGAGCATTGTGATTACAGGAGACATGGAGCATTGTGATGACATTGGCAGGGATCATTGTGATGACAGGGATCATGGAGCATTGTGATGACAAAGACCAAGGAACATTTTGATGACAAGTGTCATTGAGCAATGTGATGACACGGGAATGGAGCATTATGATGACAAATGTTCTGGAGCATTGTGATGACAAGCGCATGGAGCATTGTGATTACAGGGGCCATGGAGCATTGTGATGACAATGGCATGGAGCATTGTGATGACAGTGGTCATTGAGCATTGTGATTACAAAGACCATGAGGCATTGTGATGACAGGGACCTTGGAGCATTGTGATGACAATGGTCATCAAGCATTGTGATGACAGGGGTCATAGAGCATTGTGATGAGAAAGACCATGGAGCATGGTGATGACAGAGGCCATGGAACATTGTGATGACAAGGCCATGTACCATTGTGATGACAAGGGCAGGGAACCTCGTGGTGACCGGGGTCATGGAGCATTTTGATGACAACTTTCATGGAACATTGTGATGACAGGGGTCATGGAGCATTGTGTTGAAAAGGAACATGGAGCAGTGTGATTACAGGGTCCATGGAACATTGTGAATACATAGGCCATGGAACAATGTGATGACAGGGGTCATGTAGCATTGTGATGACAGGGTCATGGAGCATTGGGATTACAGGGCTTATGGGGCACTGTGATGACAGGGGGCATGGAGCATTGTGATGAAAATTGTCCTGGAGCATTATGATGACAGCAGTCACAGAGGATTGGGATGAAAGGTATCATGCAGCATTGTGATGACAACGGTCATGGATCATTTTGATGACAGGGGTCATGGAACATTGTGATAAAATGTTCATAAAGCATTTTGATGACAGGGGTCATGAAGCATTGTGTTGACACGGGCATGGAGCATTGTAATGATAGGATATCTGGAGCATTGTGATGAAAAGGGGATGGAGCATTTTGATGACAGGGTCCAAGGAGCATTGTGCTGACAATGGCATGGAGCATGGTGATGAAAAGGGTACTGGAGCACTGTGAGGAAAGGAATCATGGATCATTGTGATGACAGGGGTCATGGAGCTTTGTGATGACAAGGGTCATGGAGCATTGTGATGACACGGTCAAGGAACATTGCGATGACAAGAATTATGGAGCATTGTGATGAAAGGACATGGAGCATTGTGATGAAAGGTGACAAGGAGCATTGTGATGATATGGGCAGAGAACTTTGTGATGAAAGGGGTCATGGAGCATTGTGATGAAAAGTGTCATCGAACATTGTACTGACAGGGATCATGGAGCTTTTTGGTAAGAGAGGCCTTGGAGATTTGTGGTGGCAGGCGTCATGGGGCATTGTAATGACAGCGGTCTTGGATCATTGTGATGAAAGGGGTCATGGAGCACTGTGATTACAGGGGCCATGGAGCATTGTGAATACAAAGGCTATGGAGCATTGAGGTGACAGGTTTCATGGAGCATTGTGATGAAAGTGATCATGGATCATTGTAATGACAAGAGTCCTGGAACCTTGTGATGACAAGGTTCATGGAGCATTGTGATGACAAGGACCATGGCGAATTGTTATGACATCTGTCATGGGGCATGGTGATGACAGTGGTCATCTAGAATTGTGATGAAAGGTATAATGGAGCACTGTGAAGACTGGGGGCATGAAGCATTGTTATGAACATTGTCCTGGATTATTGTGATGACAGCAGTCATGGAGAATTGTGATGACAGGGATTATGCAGCATTGTGTTGACAAGGCTATGGACTATTGTGATGACAATGGTCATGGAGCAATGTGATGAAAGTTTTCAAGGAACATCGTGATGAAAAGTGCCTGGGAGCATTGTGACGATAAAGGCCATGGAGCATTGTGATGACAAGTGTCACGGAGCATTGTAATGAAAGCTTTCATTATGCACTGTGATGACAAGGGGGATGGAGTATTGTGATGAAACTGGTCCTGGCGCATTGTGATAACAAAAGCCATGGAGCATTGTGATGACAGGCATCATGGAGCATGGTGAAGAAAGGGGCCATGGGGAATTGTAATGACAATAGAGAAATGTGATGAAAATGGTCAGCGAGCATAGTGATTAAAGTGGTCATTGAGAATTGTGATGAATAGTGACATAGAGCATTGTGATGACAAAGGTCATGGAGAACTGTGATGACCAGGGTCATGTAGCTTTGTGATGACACGTCCATGGAACATTGTGATGACAAGAATTCTGGAGCATTGTGATGACAAGGGCCGTGGAGCATTGTGATGCCACGGTCATGGAACATTGTGATGACAAAATTCTGGAGCATTGTGAGGAAAAAGGCTTGGAGCATTGTGATTATAGGGGACATGGAGCATTGTGATGACATGGGCAGGGAACACTGTGATGACAGTTGTTATGGAGCAATGTGATGACAAGTGTCATGGAGCATTGTGATGAGAGGGGCCTTGGAGAATTGTGATGACAGGCGTCATGAGGCATTGAGATGGCAGTGGTCATGGAGCATTATGATGAAAGGTGTTATGGAGCACTGTGATTACAGGGGCCATGGAGCATTGTGAATACAAAGGCCATGGGGCATTGAGATGACAGTGGTCATGGAGCATTGTGATGAAAGTGGTAATGGATCATTGTGATGACAAGTGTCCTGGGACCCTGTGATGACATGGTTCATGGAGCATTGGGATGACAATGGTCATGGCGAATTGTGATGACAATGTCATGGGGCATTGTGATGGCACTGGTCATCTAGAAATGTGATTCAAGTTATTATGGAGCACAGTAATGAGAGGGGCCATGGAGCATTGTGATGACAAGTGTCATGGAGCATTGTGATGACAGGTGTCATGGAGCATCGTGATGACAAA
This sequence comes from Balaenoptera physalus, assembly GCF_965194825.1. Taxonomy (NCBI): domain Eukaryota; kingdom Metazoa; phylum Chordata; class Mammalia; order Artiodactyla; family Balaenopteridae; genus Balaenoptera; species Balaenoptera physalus. The sequence goes on from NW_028126039.1 coordinate 484,473, forward strand.
TGCCATGGAGAATTGTGATGAGAGGTGGCATTGGGCATTGTGATGAAAGGGGTCATGGAGTACTGGGATTACAGGGGGCATGGAGCATTGTGAAAACAAGTGACATGGTGAATAGTGATGACAGGCTTCATATAGCATTGTGATGACAAGTGCCATTTAGCATTTTGATGTCAGGGTTCATCAGGCATTGTGTTGACGGGGGTCACGTGTCATTGTGACGACAAAGGCCATAGAGCATTGTGATCACAGGGGTCATGGAGCATTGTGATGACATGGGCCATGGAGCATTGTGAAGACAAGATTCATGGAGCATTGTGATGACACTGGCATGAAGCATGGTGATGACAACACAACTGGAGCATTGTGATGACAAGGGCATGGAGCATTGTGATTACAGGAGACATGGAGCATTGTGATGACATTGGCAGGGATCATTGTGATGACAGGGATCATGGAGCATTGTGATGACAAAGACCAAGGAACATTTTGATGACAAGTGTCATTGAGCAATGTGATGACACGGGAATGGAGCATTATGATGACAAATGTTCTGGAGCATTGTGATGACAAGCGCATGGAGCATTGTGATTACAGGGGCCATGGAGCATTGTGATGACAATGGCATGGAGCATTGTGATGACAGTGGTCATTGAGCATTGTGATTACAAAGACCATGAGGCATTGTGATGACAGGGACCTTGGAGCATTGTGATGACAATGGTCATCAAGCATTGTGATGACAGGGGTCATAGAGCATTGTGATGAGAAAGACCATGGAGCATGGTGATGACAGAGGCTATGGTACATTGTGATGTCAAGGCCATGTACCATTGTGATGACAAGGGCAGGGAACCTCGTGGTGACCGGGGTCATGGAGCATTTTGATGACAACTTTCATGGAACATTGTGATGACAGGGGTCATGGAGCATTGTGTTGAAAAGGAACATGGAGCAGTGTGATTACAGGGTCCATGGAACATTGTGAATACATAGGCCATGGAACAATGTGATGACACGGGTCATGTAGCATTGTGATGACAGGGTCATGGAACATTGGGATTACAGGGCTTATGGGGCACTGTGATGACAGGGGGCATGGAGCATTGTGATGAAAATTGTCCTGGAGCATTATGATGACAGCAGTCACAAAGGATTGGGATGAAAGGTATCATGCAGCATTGTGATGACAACGGTCATGGATCATTTTGATGACAGGGGTCATGGAACATTGTGATAAGAATGTTCATAAAGCATTTTGATGACAGGGGTCATGAAGCATTGTGTTGACACGGGCATGGAGCATTGTAATGATAGGATATCTGGAGCATTGTGATGAAAAGGGGATGGAGCATTTTGATGACAGGGTCCAAGGAGCATTGTGCTGACAATGGCATGGAGCATGGTGATGAAAAGGGTACTGGAGCACTGTGAGGAAAGGAATCATGGATCATTGTGATGACAGGGGTCATGGAGCTTTGTGATGACAAGGGTCATGGAGCATTGTGATGACACGGTCAAGGAACATTGCGATGACAAGAATTATGGAGCATTGTGATGAAAGGACATGGAGCATTGTGATGAAAGGTGACAAGGAGCATTGTGATGATATGGGCAGAGAACTTTGTGATGAAAGGGGTCATGGAGCATTGTGATGAAAAGTGTCATCGAACATTGTACTGACAGGGATCATGGAGCTTTTTGGTAAGAGAGGCCTTGGAGATTTGTGGTGGCAGGCGTCATGGGGCATTGTAATGACAGCGGTCTTGGATCATTGTGATGAAAGGGGTCATGGAGCACTGTGATTACAGGGGCCATGGAGCATTGTGAATACAAAGGCTATGGAGCATTGAGGTGACAGGTTTCATGGAGCATTGTGATGAAAGTGATCATGGATCATTGTAATGACAAGAGTCCTGGAACCTTGTGATGACAAGGTTCATGGAGCATTGTGATGACAAGGACCATGGCGAATTGTTATGACATCTGTCATGGGGCATGGTGATGACAGTGGTCATCTAGAATTGTGATGAAAGGTATAATGGAGCACTGTGAAGACTGGGGGCATGAAGCATTGTTATGAACATTGTCCTGGATTATTGTGATGACAGCAGTCATGGAGAATTGTGATGACAGGGATTATGCAGCATTGTGTTGACAAGGCTATGGACTATTGTGATGACAATGGTCATGGAGCAATGTGATGAAAGTTTTCATGGAACATCGTGATGAAAAGTGCCTGGGAGCATTGTGACGATAAAGGCCATGGAGCATTGTGATGACAAGTGTCACGGAGCATTGTAATGAAAGCTTTCATTATGCACTGTGATGACAAGGGGGATGGAGTATTGTGATGAAACTGGTCCTGGCGCATTGTGATAACAAAAGCCATGGAGCATTGTGATGACAGGCATCATGGAGCATGGTGAAGAAAGGGGCCATGGGGAATTGTAATGACAATAGAGAAATGTGATGAAAATGGTCAGCGAGCATAGTGATTAAAGTGGTCATTGAGAATTGTGATGAATAGTGACATAGAGCATTGTGATGACAAAGGTCATGGAGAACTGTGATGACCAGGGTCATGTAGCTTTGTGATGACACGTCCATGGAACATTGTGATGACAAGAATTCTGGAGCATTGTGATGACAAGGGCCGTGGAGCATTGTGATGCCACGGTCATGGAACATTGTGATGACAAAATTCTGGAGCATTGTGAGGAAAAAGGCTTGGAGCATTGTGATTATAGGGGACATGGAGCATTGTGATGACATGGGCAGGGAACACTGTGATGACAGTTGTTATGGAGCAATGTGATGACAAGTGTCATGGAGCATTGTGATGAGAGGGGCCTTGGAGAATTGTGATGACAGGCGTCATGAGGCATTGAGATGGCAGTGGTCATGGAGCATTATGATGAAAGGTGTTATGGAGCACTGTGATTACAGGGGCCATGGAGCATTGTGAATACAAAGGCCATGGGGCATTGAGATGACAGTGGTCATGGAGCATTGTGATGAAAGTGGTAATGGATCATTGTGATGACAAGTGTCCTGGGACCCTGTGATGACATGGTTCATGGAGCATTGGGATGACAATGGTCATGGCGAATTGTGATGACAATGTCATGGGGCATTGTGATGGCACTGGTCATCTAGAAATGTGATTCAAGTTATTATGGAGCACAGTAATGAGAGGGGCCATGGAGCATTGTGATGACAAGTGTCATGGAGCATTGTGATGACAGGTGTCATGGAGCATCGTGATGACAAATGCCATGGAGAATTGTGATGAGAGGTGGCATTGGGCATTGTGATAAAAGGGGTCATGGAGTACTGGGATTACAGGGGGCATGGAGCATTGTGAAAACAAGTGACATGGTGAATAGTGATGACAGGCTTCATATAGCATTGTGATGACAAGTGCCATTTAGCATTTTGATGTCAGGGTTCATCAGGCATTGTGTTGACGGGGGTCACGTGTCATTGTGACGACAAAGGCCATAGAGCATTGTGATCACAGGGGTCATGGAGCATTGTGATGACATGGGCCATGGAGCATTGTGAAGACAAGATTCATGGAGCATTGTGATGACACTGGCATGAAGCATGGTGATGACAACACAACTGGAGCATTGTGATGACAAGGGCATGGAGCATTGTGATTACAGGAGACATGGAGCATTGTGATGACATTGGCAGGGATCATTGTGATGACAGGGATCATGGAGCATTGTGATGACAAAGACCAAGGAACATTTTGATGACAAGTGTCATTGAGCAATGTGATGACACGGGAATGGAGCATTATGATGACAAATGTTCTGGAGCATTGTGATGACAAGCGCATGGAGCATTGTGATTACAGGGGCCATGGAGCATTGTGATGACAATGGCATGGAGCATTGTGATGACAGTGGTCATTGAGCATTGTGATTACAAAGACCATGAGGCATTGTGATGACAGGGACCTTGGAGCATTGTGATGACAATGGTCATCAAGCATTGTGATGACAGGGGTCATAGAGCATTGTGATGAGAAAGACCATGGAGCATGGTGATGACAGAGGCCATGGTACATTGTGATGACAAGGCCATGTACCATTGTGATGACAAGGGCAGGGAACCTCGTGGTGACCGGGGTCATGGAGCATTTTGATGACAACTTTCATGGAACATTGTGATGACAGGGGTCATGGAGCATTGTGTTGAAAAGGAACATGGAGCAGTGTGATTACAGGGTCCATGGAACATTGTGAATACATAGGCCATGGAACAATGTGATGACAGGGGTCATGTAGCATTGTGATGACAGGGTCATGGAGCATTGGGATTACAGGGCTTATGGGGCACTGTGATGACAGGGGGCATGGAGCATTGTGATGAAAATTGTCCTGGAGCATTATGATGACAGCAGTCACAGAGGATTGGGATGAAAGGTATCATGCAGCATTGTGATGACAACGGTCATGGATCATTTTGATGACAGGGGTCATGGAACATTGTGATAAGAATGTTCATAAAGCATTTTGATGACAGGGGTCATGAAGCATTGTGTTGACACGGGCATGGAGCATTGTAATGATAGGATATCTGGAGCATTGTGATGAAAAGGGGATGGAGCATTTTGATGACAGGGTCCAAGGAGCATTGTGCTGACAATGGCATGGAGCATGGTGATGAAAAGGGTACTGGAGCACTGTGAGGAAAGGAATCATGGATCATTGTGATGACAGGGGTCATAGAGCTTTGTGATGACAAGGGTCATGGAGCATTGTGATGACACGGTCAAGGAACATTGCGATGACAAGAATTAGGGAGCATTGTGATGAAAGGACATGGAGCATTGTGATGAAAGGTGACAAGGAGCATTGTGATGATATGGGCAGAGAACTTTGTGATGACAGGGGTCATGGAGCATTGTGATGAAAAGTGTCATCGAACATTGTACTGACAGGGATCATGGAGCTTTTTGGTAAGAGAGGCCTTGGAGATTTGTGGTGGCAGGCGTCATGGGGCATTGTAATGACAGCGGTCTTGGATCATTGTGATGAAAGGGGTCATGGAGCACTGTGATTACAGGGGCCATGGAGCATTGTGAATACAAAGGCTATGGAGCATTGAGGTGACAGGTTTCATGGAGCATTGTGATGAAAGTGATCATGGATCATTGTGATGACAAGAGTCCTGGAACCTTGTGATGACAAGGTTCATGGAGCATTGTGATGACAAGGACCATGGCGAAATGTTATGACATCTGTCATGGGGCATGGTGATGACAGTGGTCATCTAGAATTGTGATGAAAGGTATAATGGAGCACTGTGATGACAGGGGCCATGGAACATTGTGATGACAAAGGCCATGGAGCATTGTGATGACAAGTGTCATGGGGCATTTTGATGACATTGGCATGGAGCATTATGATGACAAGAATTCTGGAGAATTTTGATGAAAAGGGCATGGAGCATTGTGATGACAGGGGCCATGGAAAATTGTGATGGCATAAGCCATGGAGCATTGTGATGACAAGTGTCATGGGACATTTTGATGACTTTGGCATGGAGCATTATGATGACAAGAGTTCTGGAGCCCTTTGATGACAAGGGCATGGAGCATTGTGATCACAGGGCCCATGGGGCATTGTGATGAAAAGAGCCATGGAGCATTGAGATGACAGGCGTCTTGAGGTATGGTGATGACAGTGGTCATGGAGCATTGTGATGAAAGAGATCATGGAGCAATATGATAACAGGGGCCATTGAGCATTGTGATGACAGGTGTATTGGAGCATTGTGATGAAAATAGTCATGGATCATTGTGATGACATGTGTCCTGGAACACTGTGATGACACGGTTCATCGAGTATTGTGATGACAAGGGTCATAGCGAATTGTGATGACAGGTGTCATTGGGCATTGTGATGACATTGATCATCTAGGAATTGTGATGAAAGGTATCATGGAGCACTGTGAAGACTGGGGGCATGAAGCATTGTTATGAACATTGTCCTGGATTATTGTGATGACAGCAGTCATGGAGAATTGTGATGACAGGGATTATGCAGCATTGTGTTGACAAGGCTATGGACTATTGTGATGACAATGGTCATGGAGCAATGTGATGAAAGTTTTCATGGAACATCGTGATGAAAAGTGCCTGGGAGCATTGTGACGATAAAGGCCATGGAGCATTGTGATGACAAGTGTCACGGAGCATTGTAATGAAAGCTTTCATTATGCACTGTGATGACAAGGGGGATGGAGTATTGTGATGAAACTGGTCCTGGCGCATTGTGATAACAAAAGCCATGGAGCATTGTGATGACAGGCATCATGGAGCATGGTGAAGAAAGGGGCCATGGGGAATTGTAATGACAATAGAGAAATGTGATGAAAATGGTCAGCGAGCATAGTGATTAAAGTGGTCATTGAGAATTGTGATGAATAGTGACATAGAGCATTGTGATGACAAAGGTCATGGAGAACTGTGATGACCAGGGTCATGTAGCTTTGTGATGACACGTCCATGGAACATTGTGATGACAAGAATTCTGGAGCATTGTGATGACAAGGGCCGTGGAACATTGTGATGCCACGGTCATGGAACATTGTGATGACAAAATTCTGGAGCATTGTGAGGAAAAAGGCTTGGAGCATTGTGATTATAGGGGACATGGAGCATTGTGATGACATGGGCAGGGAACACTGAGATGACAGTTGTTATGGAGCAATGTGATGACAAGTGTCATGGAGCATTGTGATGAGAGGGGCCTTGGAGAATTGTGATGACAGGCGTCATGAGGCATTGAGATGGCAGTGGTCATGGAGCATTATGATGAAAGGTGTTATGGAGCACTGTGATTACAGGGGCCATGGAGCATTGTGAATACAAAGGCCATGGGGCATTGAGATGACAGTGGTCATGGAGCATTGTGATGAAAGTGGTAATGGATCATTGTGATGACAAGTGTCCTGGGACCCTGTGATGACATGGTTCATGGAGCATTGTGATGACAATGGTCATGGCGAATTGTGATGCCAATGTCATGGGGCATTGTGATGGCACTGGTCATCTAGAAATGTGATTCAAGTTATTATGGAGCACAGTAATGAGAGGGGCCATGGAGCATTGTGATGACAAGTGTCATGGAGCATTGTGATGACAGGTGTCATGGAGCATCGTGATGACAAATGCCATGGAGAATTGTGATGAGAGGTGGCATTGGGCATTGTGATGAAAGGGGTCATGGAGTACTGGGATTACAGGGGGCATGGAGCATTGTGAAAACAAGTGACATGGTGAATAGTGATGACAGGCTTCATATAGCATTGTGATGACAAGTGCCATTTAGCATTTTGATGTCAGGGTTCATCAGGCATTGTGTTGACGGGGGTCACGTGTCATTGTGACGACAAAGGCCATAGAGCATTGTGATCACAGGGGTCATGGAGCATTGTGATGGCATGGGCCATGGAGCATTGTGAAGACAAGATTCATGGAGCATTGTGATGACACTGGCATGAAGCATGGTGATGACAACACAACTGGAGCATTGTGATGACAAGGGCATGGAGCATTGTGATTACAGGAGACATGGAGCTTTGTGATGACATTGGCAGGGATCATTGTGATGACAGGGATCATGGAGCATTGTGATGACAAAGACCAAGGAACATTTTGATGACAAGTGTCATTGAGCAATGTGATGACACGGGAATGGAGCATTATGATGACAAATGTTCTGGAGCATTGTGATGACAAGCGCATGGAGCATTGTGATTACAGGGGCCATGGAGCATTGTGATGACAATGGCATGGAGCATTGTGATGACAGTGGTCATTGAGCATTGTGATTGCAAAGACCATGAGGCATTGTGATGACAGGGACCTTGGAGCATTGTGATGACAATGGTCATCAAGCATTGTGATGACAGGGGTCATAGAGCATTGTGATGAGAAAGACCATGGAGCATGGTGATGACAGAGGCCATGGTACATTGTGATGACAAGGCCATGTACCATTGTGATGACAAGGGCAGGGAACCTCGTGGTGACCGGGGTCATGGAGCATTTTGATGACAACTTTCATGGAACATTGTGATGACAGGGGTCATGGAGCATTGTGTTGAAAAGGAACATGGAGCAGTGTGATTACAGGGTCCATGGAACATTGTGAATACATAGGCCATGGAACAATGTGATGACAGGTGTCATGTAGCATTGTGATGACAGGGTCATGGAGCATTGGGATTACAGGGCTTATGGGGCACTGTGATGACAGGGGGCATGGAGCATTGTGATGAAAATTGTCCTGGAGCATTATGATGACAGCAGTCACAGAGGATTGGGATGAAAGGTATCATGCAGCATTGTGATGACAACGGTCATGGATCATTTTGATGACAGGGGTCATGGAACATTGTGATAAGAATGTTCATAAAGCATTTTGATGACAGGGGTCATGAAGCATTGTGTTGACACGGGCATGGAGCATTGTAATGATAGGATATCTGGAGCATTGTGATGAAAAGGGGATGGAGCATTTTGATGACAGGGTCCAAGGAGCATTGTGCTGACAATGGCATGGAGCATGGTGATGAAAAGGGTACTGGAGCACTGTGAGGAAAGGAATCATGGATCATTGTGATGACAGGAGTCATGGAGCTTTGTGATGACAAGGGTCATGGAGCATTGTGATGACACGGTCAAGGAACATTGCGATGACAAGAATTATGGAGCATTGTGATGAAAGGACATGGAGCATTGTGATGAAAGGTGACAAGGAGCATTGTGATGATATGGGCAGAGAACTTTGTGATGACAGGGGTCATGGAGTACTGGGATTACAGGGGGCATGGAGCATTGAGAAAACAAGTGACATGGTGAATAGTGATGACAGGCTTCATATAGCATTGTGATGACAAGTGCCATTTAGCATTTTGATGTCAGGGTTCATCAGGCATTGTGTTGACGGGGGTCACGTGTCATTGTGACGACAAAGGCCATAGAGCATTGTGATCACAGGGGTCATGGAGCATTGTGATGACATGGGCCATGGAGCATTGTGAAGACAAGATTCATGGAGCATTGTGATGACACTGGCATGAAGCATGGTGATGACAACACAACTGGAGCATTGTGATGACAAGGGCATGGAGCATTGTGATTACAGGAGACATGGAGCATTGTGATGACATTGGCAGGGATCATTGTGATGACAGGGATCATGGAGCATTGTGATGACAAAGACCAAGGAACATTTTGATGACAAGTGTCATTGAGCAATGTGATGACACGGGAATGGAGCATTATGATGACAAATGTTCTGGAGCATTGTGATGACAAGCGCATGGAGCATTGTGATTACAGGGGCCATGGAGCATTGTGATGACAATGGCATGGAGCATTGTGATGACAGTGGTCATTGAGCATTGTGATTACAAAGACCATGAGGCATTGTGATGACAGGGACCTTGGAGCATTGTGATGACAATGGTCATCAAGCATTGTGATGACAGGGGTCATAGAGCATTGTGATGAGAAAGACCATGGAGCATGGTGATGACAGAGGCCATGGTACATTGTGATGACAAGGCCATGTACCATTGTGATGACAAGGGCAGGGAAACTCGTGGTGACCGGGGTCATGGAGCATTTTGATGACAACTTTCATGGAACATTGTGATGACAGGGTTCATGGAGCATTGTGTTGAAAAGGAACATGGAGCAGTGTGATTACAGGGTCCATGGAACATTGTGAATACATAGGCCATGGAACAATGTGATGACAGGGGTCATGTAGCATTGTGATGACAGGGTCATGGAGCATTGGGATTACAGGGCTTATGGGGCACTGTGATGACAGGGGGCATGGAGCATTGTGATGAAAATTGTCCTGGAGCATTTTGATGACAGCAGTCACAGAGGATTGGGATGAAAGGTATCATGCAGCATTGTGATGACAACGGTCATGGATCATTTTGATGACAGGGGTCATGGAACATTGTGATAAGAATGTTCATAAAGCATTTTGATGACAGGGGTCATGAAGCATTGTGTTGACACGGGCATGGAGCATTGTAATGATAGGATATCTGGAGCATTGTGATGAAAAGGGGATGGAGCATTTTGATGACAGGGTCCAAGGAGCATTGTGCTGACAATGGCATGGAGCATGGTGATGAAAAGGGTACTGGAGCACTGTGAGGAAAGGAATCATGGATCATTGTGATGACAGGGGTCATGGAGCTTTGTGATGACAAGGGTCATGGAGCATTGTGATGACACGGTCAAGGAACATTGCGATGACAAGAATTATGGAGCATTGTGATGAAAGGACATGGAGCATTGTGATGAAAGGTGACAAGGAGCATTGTGATGATATGGGCAGAGAACTTTGTGATGACAGGTGTCATGGAGTACTGGGATTACAGGGGGCATGGAGCATTGTGAAAACAAGTGACATGGTGAATAGTGATGACAGGCTTCATATAGCATTGTGATGACAAGTGCCATTTAGCATTTTGATGTCAGGGTTCATCAGGCATTGTGTTGACGGGGGTCACGTGTCATTGTGACGACAAAGGCCATAGAGCATTGTGATCACAGGGGTCATGGAGCATTGTGATGACATGGGCCATGGAGCATTGTGAAGACAAGATTCATGGAGCATTGTGATGACACTGGCATGAAGCATGGTGATGACAACACAACTGGAGCATTGTGATGACAAGGGCATGGAGCATTGTGATTACAGGAGACATGGAGCATTGTGATGACATTGGCAGGGATCATTGTGATGACAGGGATCATGGAGCATTGTGATGACAAAGACCAAGGAACATTTTGATGACAAGTGTCATTGAGCAATGTGATGACACGGGAATGGAGCATTATGATGACAAATGTTCTGGAGCATTGTGATGACAAGCGCATGGAGCATTGTGATTACAGGGGCCATGGAGCATTGTGATGACAATGGCATGGAGCATTGTGATGACAGTGGTCATTGAGCATTGTGATTACAAAGACCATGAGGCATTGTGATGACAGGGACCTTGGAGCATTGTGATGACAATGGTCATCAAGCATTGTGATGACAGGGGTCATAGAGCATTGTGATGAGAAAGACCATGGAGCATGGTGATGACAGAGGCCATGGAACATTGTGATGACAAGGCCATGTACCATTGTGATGACAAGGGCAGGGAACCTCGTGGTGACCGGGGTCATGGAGCATTTTGATGACAACTTTCATGGAACATTGTGATGACAGGGGTCATGGAGCATTGTGTTGAAAAGGAACATGGAGCAGTGTGATTACAGGGTCCATGGAACATTGTGAATACATAGGCCATGGAACAATGTGATGACAGGGGTCATGTAGCATTGTGATGACAGGGTCATGGAGCATTGGGATTACAGGGCTTATGGGGCACTGTGATGACAGGGGGCATGGAGCATTGTGATGAAAATTGTCCTGGAGCATTATGATGACAGCAGTCACAGAGGATTGGGATGAAAGGTATCATGCAGCATTGTGATGACAACGGTCATGGATCATTTTGATGACAGGGGTCATGGAACATTGTGATAAGAATGTTCATAAAGCATTTTGATGACAGGGGTCATGAAGCATTGTGTTGACACGGGCATGGAGCATTGTAATGATAGGATATCTGGAGCATTGTGATGAAAAGGGGATGGAGCATTTTGATGACAGGGTCCAAGGAGCATTGTGCTGACAATGGCATGGAGCATGGTGATGAAAAGGGTACTGGAGCACTGTGAGGAAAGGAATCATGGATCATTGTGATGACAGGGGTCATGGAGCTTTGTGATGACAAGGGTCATGGAGCATTGTGATGACACGGTCAAGGAACATTGCGATGACAAGAATTATGGAGCATTGTGATGAAAGGACATGGAGCATTGTGATGAAAGGTGACAAGGAGCATTGTGATGATATGGGCAGAGAACTTTGTGATGAAAGGGGTCATGGAGCATTGTGATGAAAAGTGTCATCGAACATTGTACTGACAGGGATCATGGAGCTTTTTGGTAAGAGAGGCCTTGGAGATTTGTGGTGGCAGGCGTCATGGGGCATTGTAATGACAGCGGTCTTGGATCATTGTGATGAAAGGGGGCATGGAGCACTGTGATTACAGGGGCCATGGAGCATTGTGAATACAAAGGCTATGGAGCATTGAGGTGACAGGTTTCATGGAGCATTGTGATGAAAGTGATCATGGATCATTGTAATGACAAGAGTCCTGGAACCTTGTGATGACAAGGTTCATGGAGCATTGTGATGACAAGGACCATGGCGAATTGTTATGACATCTGTCATGGGGCATGGTGATGACAGTGGTCATCTAGAATTGTGATGAAAGGTATAATGGAGCACTGTGAAGACTGGGGGCAT